>NC_056725.1:840904008-840979008 GCF_019279795.1 Protopterus annectens | reverse complement strand
TGCTGTCTCATTTTCCATGATGTCAAGTAGTCAGGGGTATAAAGCATGCAGCCGACGGCATTACATCAGTTTTTCTTGCCCCAGATGTCAGGTGCCCTCCTAATGGGAAGCAATTTATATATATATATATATATATATATATATATATATATATACATATATATATATACACACACACAAGGTTATACCTCCAACAAAAAAGAAAATATACCAAAAAGCTTTTAAGCATAGTAAAGGAGAATAGAGGTATAGCCAAAAGAAGTCAGGGGGCTGGAGGGAGGGTAACGAGGACTGCAACAGTGAATATACTCGAACATCTACATTTATGGTAAGTGTACACAACTGTACTATGTTCTTCGTGTTTCACTGTTGCAGTCATCACATTTGGGTAGATTCCCAAAGCTAAGGATGGGAGGAGGAATTTAGACAGCATTAGGACCAGCTATAAAGACCTGCAAGACTGCAGTGGCTAAGCCAGTTCTGGATTTAGAGAAAATTGGCAAATGGTAATGCTTGGTGAAAGTATGTACAGAACTCCAGGTAGCAGCTTCCAGGATGTCCCTGGTAGGGACACCTCTGAGAAAGGCTGTAGAGGTAGATGCAGCCCTGGTTGAATGCGGTCTAATCCCCTGTGGGATAGGTTTTCCATGGTGCTTATAGCAGAAATGAATGCAATGGCCTATCCATTTAGAAATGGTTTGCTTTGAAACAGCCTTCCCCTCTACCCCTGCAGCAAATGCCACCAGCAGCTGTTCAGATTTTCTTTGAGGTTTAACCATATCCAAGTAAAATCTAAGTTGTCTGTGCACATCTAAGGAGTGCAGTATTTGTTCCCCTTTGTTCTGTAGATTAGAAAAGAAGGTTGGCAAATGAATGGACTGATTAAGGATACTACCTTGGGCATGAAGGAGGGACTGGTCCTGAGGGACACTCTGTCAGCATGAAAGATGATGAAAGGCTCCACTACCATAAGAGCCTGTAATTCAGATACCCTTCTTGCTGAAGTGATTGCTAAAAGGAAGGCTGTCTTCCAGGAAAGGAATTTTAACTCAGCACTTGCAGCTGGCTCAAAAGGAGGAAGAGCAAGTTTTTCCAATACAAAGTTAAGGTCCCAGGCTAGAGTTGGGGCTCTCCTGGATGGTCTTACATTTTTGGCCCCTCTGAGGAACTGCTCGAGCCGTGTTTGAGAGAAGAGGGTGTGGTTCTGTGTTGTAATGAGCTGAAATGGCTGAGGCATGAATTTTGATGGAGGAAAAAGAAAGGCCCTTGTGAAGCATCTCAGTTAAGTATTTAAGAATATGAGGTAAATTGGGAGCTGCTGTGCCCATCTCGAGTTTGGTTCCAGGCACAGAATCTTTTCCATTTTTCTGCATAAGATTTTCTAGTACTAGGTCTCCTTCCCTCCAAAATGACATCAAACACTTGTTTACTGAGAGGTGGTAATTAGCCAGGCTGCCAGGTTCAGGGTTTGAGGCTGAGGGTGCAGAATCTGGCTCTCCTGTTTTGACAGCAGGTTATGGGTCTGAGGCAGGTGCCATGGAGCCAGCAGTGACACACTGCACAAGAGGGGGTACCAGTGCTGGCGTGGCCAGTCTGGTGCAATCAGTATTGTACTTGGTTTGTCCTGTTTGATCTTTAGTAGTACTTTGGAGAGGAGAGGCAGAGGAGGAAAGGCATAAACTGATAGATTTTTCCAGCTGAAGGACAGAGCATCCACTTTCCAAGCTTGTTTGTGGGGAGTCCTTGTGCAGAATTTGTCCAATTGGTAGTTCTGGGGGGAGGCAAACAGGTCTATATCTGGGCTCCCCCATTTGTTTATCAACATGTTGAAAGTCTTTGGTTCCATTTTCCACTCGTGTGGGTCCATGAGATTTCTGCTTAGCTCGTCTGCCAGTGTATTTAGTTTTCCTGGCAGGAATTGAGCCTGTAGATGCACTTGGTAGCACAAGGCTGTGTTCCACAGAGCCATGGCTAGTCTGCAGAGGGGGTAAGAATGGGTACCCCCCTGCTTGTTTATGTACCACATAACAGTGGTGTTGTCCGTCTTTCCATTAACTGTCCTGGAAGAATGTGGTCCTTGAAGGCTGGCAGAGCATTCTGTACAGCTAACATTTCTTTTTGATTGATATGCAGGTGCATTTGACTTGGGTTCCATTTGTCCTGAATGTACTTCCCTGCCAGGTGAGCCCCCCCATGCATAGTCTGATGAGTCTGTTGTTAAGGTTTGGGCAGCAGGGGGTAGAGTGAATGGTAGTTCCTTGTTTTGGTGGCAGGTCTCTGCCCACCAAAGGAACTCTAACTGTAGGCAAGGTATGATAAGAATCATTGCTTCTAGATCCTGAGAATGTTGACACCATAGGCGTTTTAGATACCAGTGGAGTTTCCTCATATGCAGTCTTGCATATGGAATTGGTAGAATGCAGGAGGTCATGTACCCTCAAGGCTTGCAGTATTTGCCTTGCAGACAGCAGGGTTTTTTGTGGCCATTAGTTTGAAGTAAGTTGTCAAATTAATTTTTTCTCTGGCGTGAGGAAAGCCATCTGGGAAGTTGTGTTCAAGCTTGCTCCCAGGAATGTAATTTGTTGACAGGGTAGAAGATGTGATTTATTTTCGTTTAGGGTGTACTCCAGACAACTTTGCACCTTTTGTACAAATGCCAGATGATTCAAAAGTATGTCTTGGCTTTCTGCCTGAATTAAACAATCGTCCAGGTATGGGTATATTTGAATATTTGCTGAACACCACTGCAGATAAGGAACAGGGCAGACTCCAAAAATAAAGCAAATGCCACGAATCCCAAGTGCAAAACAAAAATTAGAATTTATTGAACAAACAGAAAGCCGGTAAGCGATTTCGTCCCATACACAGAACTTCATTAGACAATCCATATGAAAAAAGAAACCATTTTTAAACTCTGTCATACACTGTCATCGTTTTTAACCACACCCCCTTAAAGACATAAGCAAATAAAAATAGACATGTAAAATATAATTAATAAATATGTGCACATTAATACAAAATTTTAAAACATTTGTATGCATATATACAGAATAAATAAATAAAGATCATCTTCTTAAAGGCCTCAATTTTAAGAGGAAACTAATAGAAAGATTCTCATTTAAACCTGGCCAGTTGTTAGAGTCTAATAACAGCTGCCAGTATAATTCCCTTCTTTAAAGTAAAGTAGACCAAGTACCACCCCTAATATCTGTAATAATGTTGTATTCAATAAAGAAACAAAAAGAATGTTCATTATTCTCAGAAATGTGTTTATATAGTGCGTTGGTGTCCTTTCGGGTTTTTATTTCATATAAGTGCTCATAGACACGATTTTTAAACTTTTTACCAATGTAGAAACAACTACACTGGTTACAGAGGGCACATTAAATAACCCTTTCAGTGTTGCAGTTATATTTACACATGATGTAAATGTAAATGTTAATGTTATTGACATTAAATACTTCTTCTCTAACATATTTACAATACTGGCACATACCACATTTCTTCATCTGTCCATTCATATTAATGTTGTTGCATCAGAGTTTTTTCCTCAAAAGAACTCTTCAAGTTCTTACCCTTTCTAAAAATTATAACTGACCTCTCATCAATGTATGGTGTAATATTTTGGTCTTGGGTCAAAATAGACCAATTCTTACCCAAAATACTCCTTATATCAACACTATCCATTGTAAATGTGGTAATAAATGAGGTGTTCTAATCCTTATTCTCACACTTGATGTTAGAGGAAATTTCATTAATGACATTCACCTCCCCTATATCTAATTCAGATAAAAGTGGTATATAAAACATCCTTTCTCTTTTATTAACTACTTCTAATAAAACTTCATTCACAAGTTTCGTGGGGTAGCCTCTCTTCAAAAACATACCCTTTAAGGTGACACATTCATTAAAGAATTCCTTGGCGCCCGATACCACATGGGCAGCACAAACAAACTGCCCTTTAACTATCGCTCTTTTCTGTTTTTGTGGAGGAGTACTAGTGTAATGTAATAATGAATTTGAATAGGTCTCCTTTCTGTATATTCTTGATGTAAATTTCTTTTTCTGATAATCCTTAGTTAACATAATGTCTAAAAATGCTATTTCATGTAAATCAAATTGATGTGTAAACTTCAAAAACCAAGTGGTAGAATCAAGATATGCTATAAACTCCTTCATTAAAGCATAGGGGCCATCCCACAGGATAAATATGTCATCCAAAAATCGCGTGTAGTATCTGATGTAACTAAAAAATTCGGAGGGAAATAAATATTTATTTTCCCATTGCAATACTACTATGCTGGCATACGGCCCCCACATGCTGACCCCATAGCTACCCCTTCTTGTTGTAAGAAAATCTCATTATTAAATAAAATGAAATTATTCTTCAAAACAATGTCTATAAGTTGTGTATACATTATTGCATCAAAATGTTCAACTTTTTTCTCATAAAAATATTCATTAAACCACTCTAAGCCTTCTTTATGGGGGATAACTGAATATAAATCTTTTATATCTATAGTTAATAGCATACAGAAATCTTTAAATAAAATTCCATTAATATCCCTCAGGAAGCACCATGAGTCCTTACAGACATGTGCTTCCTTACTTACAAAATGCTTTAACTTAAAATCTAAATACTTGGCCAGAGGTTGTTTAACTGAACCTTTGGAATCCACTATGGGGCACATGGGGGGCTGTTGTAAATCTTTATGAAGCTTGGGGAGACCAAACTTAACTGATACGCTTGGATGCATTACAGTTAAGTAATTCAGGACATCTATACTTATAAAACCATCAATAAATAAATCCTATAATTCATTTCTAATCTTTGCATATGCTCCATCCTTCCCTTTAAGTATGAACAACATTTTTTTGTTGTAATCATCCAAATTCAATACAACAATTCCTCCCCTTTTATCAGGCTTCATGATTCTAATTTTGTCCAAGAGGCCATTCATTTCTTTAATAACAGCACCTTCCTTGATGTCACAATCATTTACCTCATGGTAACTACGAAATAAAGTCTGAATATCTAATTCACATATTTTTTCAAATAATGCTACCATTGGATGCAAAGGGGGGGTTGCATGTGCTAGAAATTGCTAGAGGATTAATAAACTCATCTGTAAATGAATTCTGAAATAATACCCTAAAATTTAAGTTTTGTGTCTACAATTTCAAATCCACTAGGGTATTAGTCACATTACTACACTGCCAGGGTACATAAGTGAACCCTTTAGCAAAAACATCACATTGTTCTTCTTTAAAACTAATGTTTGAAAAATTGTAAACCTTGAAATCACCCAAACTATTTGTTACAGCATTACATGCTGGTAGAATGCAATCACCATTGTCCATCTTGGGTGCCTCACATATTGGTTTATCATTATTACCTACTTGGTATAATTGCATTTCCTGTTGTTCCAACTGTTGTTGTAAAAATTCCCTCCTCCCCTTTTGTTGTTCATACCCTCCTCCCTCTGTTCCATTGACCCTTGGTATATACATGGGCTGGGTAATTCTCTATTCTCAAATTGTTTGTTTGAGGTGTCCTGTATTTCAAGCATTCTGAACGTCTCAAGGGAGGGTATTCTTCTTAGTCTAAAAATCAACCCTCTCTTCCTGTATAAAGTGCGTTTCAGAAGCATTTTTAGTGCTTTCCTTCCCATTATCCTTGTTATTAAATTTATTACCCCACTCTTGAGATGGTGGGGGATTGGGGTAGGCATTACCTTTACTACATTCCATTTTATCCCTATTCAATTTCTTTATCTTACGAAACTTAATTTCATTAGTGAGCTAGTTAATACTTTTAAAAATTCTAAAAAGTTCACTTTTAAAATCAATGTACTGTCTATGTGCACAAATAACACAATCTAATTCTGTAACTTTTTCTGTTAATTTATAAGTTTATCACTGTTAGTCACAATCAAATTCATATAATCAAAGCCATGTTGATCAAATAAGGCCGTTAATTCATTAAAAAATGTGGAACCAGCTTTTAGACCATTGGGGTACCTCCACATACGTAACCCTTTTGGTACCACTTTTTCTTTCAAACATTCAATAAAACAAGCATGATCTAATTGTAAACGCTTCATTTTAGATGAATAGTACTCAAATTCTTCTAATGGAAAATGAAGGCTTTTATTACCAGCCTCAGTCCTACTAGATTGCCCATTCTGTAAAGAAATTGTAGCTGCGAGCCAATCCTTCAATTGTGGTGTGTTACCCGAGTTTTGTATTCCAATACTAACATCAGGAAGTCATTGTCCACAGGGTATTGAACACACAGGGCTCGTCATGGATTTAGCATTTGAAGCCACAGTCAAATTAGCGTTGGATGTACCAGGTTGTGGAGAATTAAGTGAATTAAAGTTACTCAAAGTGCTCTGTAAAGCAGAAGACGCCAATTTGCCTTCTCCTGTTGCATCCAACGTACATCTCATGTCAACAGGGGGAGTGGTAATCAAGAAATCCACTTTCTGCGTTAAGTTTTGAACAATGTTGATTAAATCCAAAACAGCACTTGTAAAGCACTGAAATCAGTGCTTTTTACAGATTGTTCATTGAGTCTTCCGCACTATCCGTATCTGCCACCACAAACAGTACACAAAACGCATAAGAAAAACCGCTGAACACCACTGCAGATAAAGTACAGTTTTGTACCTACCATAAATGTAGATGTCCGATAGGAATGCATCTGCAGTCCTTACAAATGGGTTGTCCTGTCGTCAGGCAGCCCTTCGGTCGGCCGGATTCCAAAGTCTGGGTCTGGCCTCGGCTGGTGCCGCACTTCACCCGACGTCATAGCTGCAGTTACTCGGGTATAAAGGCATCAGCCGACGCCATTTTCCTCAGTGTTTCTTGCCCCAGATGCCAGGTGCCCTCTAGGAAGGCTAAATTTGGATAAATGCAAATGATTCCAAATAGTAGAGAGCAAACAAAAAATAAGCATGTATGTACATATATACAAACAAATACACCATAATAGATTCCCCCAGCTAGCTACAAGATGGGCAAATACCCTAGGAGTACCACAGAGGGGAAGGAGGGTGGGTAATCCTGACTGCAGATGCATTCCTATCGGACATCTACATTTATGGTAGGTACAAAACTGTACTATGTCCTTCAAGGATGCATCTGCAGTCCTTACAAATGGGTAGAATACCATAGCCAAACTGGGGGAGGAGGAGAAATAAAATTATGGTGTAGCTAAGATCCCTTGCAAAACAGCAGTGGCAAAACCTGCTCGGGATCTAGAGTATAGAGGTAAAATATAATGCTTGGCAAATGTATGCACGGAGCTCCAAGCAGCAGCCTCTAAAATGTCTTTGGTAGCCACTCCTCGTAGAAAGGCTGTGGTAGTGGCTGTAGCCCTTGTAGAGTGAGGTCTGATGTTTTCTGGAGTTTTCTTCCCATGGTAGGAGTAACAAAATCTAATGCAATTTCCTATCCACTTAGAGATTGTCTGTTTTGAAATTGCTTTTCCTTCCATTCCTGTTGCATATGCTACCAGTAGCTGGTCAGTTTTTCTATTGACCTTGGTCCTGTCCAGGTAGTAGCGTAATTGTCTATGTACATCCAAGGTGTGCAACAGTCTTTCTCCCCTGTTCTGTGGGTTGGGGAAGAATGTAGGTAGGTGGATAGCCTGATTTAAGGATACTCTGGAAACCACCTTAGGCATAAAAGTAGGATTTGTTCTCATGGACACTCTATCTTGATGGAAGATCAGGAAGGGCTGTACTGCCATTAATGCCTGTAGCTCAGATACCCTTCTTGCTGAAGTGATTGCCAGTAGGAAAGCAGTTTTCCATGATAAGTATTGTAATGCTGCTGTTGCTGCTGGTTCGAAAGGAGGGAGTGTCAATTTTTCTAGCACAAAGTTCAAGTCCCATGCTGGCAATGGTGCCTTCCTAGGTGGTTTTACATTTTTAATTCCTCTCAGAAACTGCTTGAGCAGAGGATGTGAGAAGACTGGAGGATCCAAGTCGTATTGTGCTGAAATAGCTGATGCATGAATCTTAATGGAAGAATAGGACAGGCCTTTGTGGAGGAGCTCTGCCAAGTATTCCAGGATGTTGGCTATGTTTACCAGTGACACATTTTCTCCTTTTGCAGTACTCCAAATGAGATATCTTTTCCATTTTGCTGAATAATCTTTCCTTGTTGAGGGTCTGCGAGCCTCCAAGATAATGTCTTTAACCCTTTGGGATAAATTTGGGTTAATTGGTCTTATGCAATGTTCCAGGCAGTCAGCTGCAGTGTTTTCAGGTTTGGATGCAGGGTGTTGTAGTTGTTCTGTGTTAACAGCAAGGGAACTAGGGGCAGGGGCCATATTTGTTCCCGAGACATGCTCCTCAGTAATGGGTACCAATGTTGTCTTGGCCAGTCTGGAGCTATTAGAATGATCCTTGGACGGTCCTCTTTGATTTTCAATAGCACCTTGTGCATCAAAGGAAGTGGTGGGAATGCATATGCTGTCAGGTTTTTCCAACTGAACGATAGGGAGTCCACCTTCCAAGCAAGTGGGTGGTACGTCCTTGTGCAGAATTTCTTTAGTTGGTGATTGAGTGGGGATGCAAATAAATCTACTTCTGGGAGTCCCCATTTTCTCGTAATGGTTTTGAAGATGTCCGGATGCAGCATCCATTCGTGGGCATCCATGGTAGTTCTGCTTAGTATGTCTGCTAGAATGTTTTCTTTTCCTGGTACAAAAATTGCTTGTAACTGAATGTTGTAGCTCAGGGCCACATTCCAGAGGTCCATTGCCATCCGGCATAGAGGGTACGAGTGTGTGCCTCCCTGCTTGTTGATGTACCACATAACTGTGGTGTTGTCTGTTCTTATCAACAGTTGACCTTGTTGAAGAAATGGTCTGAATGTCTGAATTGCCAGTTTTACTGCCAGCATTTCCTTTTGATTTATGTGTAGGTGTAGCTGGTCTTGAGTCCATAAACCTTGTATACACTTGTCCAGCATGTGGGCCCCCCAACCGAGGTCTGAGGCGTCCGTTGTGATGGTTTGGCTGGGTTGAGTGTTGTGGAAGGGCAGTCCTTTGTTTGATTGACAGGCCTGAGCCCACCATTGGAATTCTTGCTTCAGGCATGGAATTATTGGAATTTGGGTTTCTAGGCTGTGCTTGTGCTGAGACCATAAATTTCTGAGGTACCACTGTAACTTTCTCATATGCAGCCTGGCATGTGGAACCAATATTATGCAGGATGCCATGAAACCCAAGGCTTGCAGGACTTTTCTTGCTGTTAGATGGTCCTGCTTTGTTAATGCCAAGAAGTAGAGAGGGAGTTGCTCCTGTTTTTCTACTGTTAGGAAAGCCATTTGTTTCGCTGTGTCCAGCTCTGCACCCAAAAGGTTATCCTTTGGGATGGTATCAGCCTTGACTTTTATATTGACTGTATATCCCAGGGCTTGTAGTAGGCAAATGACCCTTTTCAAGTCTTCTGCTAGCTTGTTTTTGTTGTCCGCTTGTATCAGGCAGTCGTCCAGGTAAGGGTAGATTTGTATTCCCTGAAGCCTGCAATGAGCAATTACTGATGCCAGGCATTTCGTGAACACTCTGGGCGCAGTAGATAAGCCAAAGGGCAATGCTGAGAATTGATAATGCTCTGATCCTGCAAGAAATCTGGGTATCTTCTGCAATTTGGTCGTATAGGGACGTGCAGGTATGCCTCCTTGAGATCTAGAGTTACCAGCCAAGACTCCTTGCCCAGCATGGGAAGAAGCTGCTGTAGGGACAGCATTTTGAATTTTGGAACAATGAGGAATGTGTTTAAAGCGGACAGGTCGAGAATAGGTCTCCATTTGCTTTCTTTTCTTGGTACCAGGAAGAGTCTGGAGTAAAATCCCTGTCCTTGCTCCATAGATGGTACCTTTTCCACAGCTCTCAGTCTTAATAATTGAATTATTTGTTTTAGAGCTTCTGCCTTTTGATTTGGAGGTAGGTTTGGCATTCCTCTCTTCCCTGGTAGAGTATGGAAGTGAAACCTGTAACCTTGGTCTATTGTCTGCAAAATCCACTTGTCTCTTGTGATGCAATGCCAGTTTACTGAAAATAACGCTAGCTTCCCGCCTAAGGGTGCTTCTAGTTGTTCCCTGGTAGGCGGTGCCAGAGCCAAGTCACTGTGATTGTCCTGTAGTAGTGGTAGTGGCTGTGTCTGTGGCTGTACCTCGCTGGTTGTTACCCTGCCACTGGCGTCCCCTGTAGGCACCCCTGGATTGACTTCTGCCTCTTGAACGCCTATTTCTGCCTCTTTGAGCTCTGGAGGAGTCTGGAAAGGACCAATTCTTTGAGGGCCAATTCCTGCTAAACCTTGGAGGTTGGACCTGTAAGAAGTCTTTCACTGTTTGGACAGATTTTGCCTTCTCTTCCATCTTCTTCAGCACCTGTTGTGCAGGAGAGCCAAACAAATTGATCTTGTCCATAGGAGCATCTAGTAGTTTTGATTTGGCATGGTCTGGTAAGGCCTGCTCTTTTAACCATGCATGCCTTCTGATAACTGTGCCAGTCATGGCTGATCTAAAGGAAGCCTCCAGTGCATCATAGCCGCATTTTAAGGAATGGTTACTGACTTGCTGTATGTTATGTACCATTTCCTGAACAGATTTTTTGTCTAATGATTCATCTGAGGACAGCTTTTTGGTTAACTGGTCTAGCATAAATTCTTGGTACTGGATCATGTGAAACTGACAGTTCAAGGCCCTAGCTGAAAGAGTAGCAGAAGTGTAAACTTTTTTACCCCATCTCTCTAAGGACCTGGATTCCCTTTCAGAGGGAAGGGGGTTTTTGGCAGAGGTAGCTGCTACAGCCTTAGGTCCCTGGGAAATAGTTTCGGGATCTGCAAAAGGAGCCTTATATAAATGGTAATGCGTGTCCGGGACCCTGTAGTACCTATCGGGCTTAGCAGGGGCCGGAGGTAGTGAATCAGGAGCAGTACAAGCATCATTAAAAGCATGATCTACAACAGAAAGGACTGGGGGTATGGCTAAAGGCCTATATTGTGGTAAATGCAGAAAGGTTCTAAGCCTCTTTCTGGAATCTGAAAAATCCTGACCCTGCCACTGAAATTGTTCCCTCATAGCATGCAAGGTTTCCCCAAAGGAAAATTCCTCAGGCGGAGAGGCAGAAGGAATGGACTCTTCAGCATCAGAGTCTTCATAAGGGGAGAAAGGAGCCTCTGGAGGGTTTGTATTGTCTGAGTCATCAGAGGAATAATCTGTAAAACTGGCTCAGGGGGCTCTGCTCTAGGCCTCTTCTCTAGAGGAGGGTGAGAGGCCCTGTCTGGTTGAGGTTGGGATCCCCGGATTAAAGAAATGAGATCCTCTGCTAGACTAAGCATTTGTGAACTAGAGCTAGGCCTGTGAGAGGGGGTCTTAACAGGCACAGATTTAGTAGTTTTAGCTGCTTTAGCCCTGGCAAAGGCCTTAATGGACATGGTTGCTGGTGGCCTAGCAGCTCCATGTGCAGGGGTTGAAATATCCAAGGGAATAGTGTCCGATAATTCCTGAGAAACTGCAGGAGCAGGTGGGAATTCAGAAGCCGATTCCACCAGGTTGGAAGAGGCCTCGGTGAGAGGTAAGTTTTCGGACGAAGGAAGAACCGCTTGCTCGGTTTCAGCCGAAACCGAGACACTCGTGGTCGGCTGAAACCGCGGACCGCGAGTGTCGGTCCTTTTCCTTGCGCTTTTTAGATATTTGCGTAGTCGGAGGATCCGACGGCATAATGTAAGCAAAATCAGAGCCGAAAAACTCCTCAGCAAATTCCGACCGACGTCTAAGCGTCCGCCGGTTAAAAGAAGCACAGGCTAGACAAGCTGCTACGTCGTGGTCTGGGCCTAAACAAGGTAAGCAGTAAGAGTGGAAATCTTTATGAGGTATTTGTTTCCCACAAGTTAAACAGTTATTCACTTTTTCTGACATCGGCTGAGGCAAGAGAGAGTCCCCAACGGGGTACTTAGCTTTTTGGAAGTCTTCGTAGAAGTATTCGGTAGTAGTAATCTCTGGTTCTGACCGACCGGCACTTGCGAACAGCTTCTGCTTCGGGCGCCGCGTGGCAAGAAAGACTGAGGAAAATGGCGTCGGCTGATGCCTTTATACCCGAGTAACTGCAGCTATGACGTCGGGTGAAGTGCGACACCAGCCGAGGCCAGACCCAGACTTTGGAATCCGGCCGACCGAAGGGCTGCCTGACGACAGGACAACCCATTTGTAAGGACTGCAGATGCATCCTTGAAGGACATCAGGGCAGACTCCAAAAAATAAAGCGAATGCCATGAATCTCAAGTGCAAAACAAAAATTAGAATTTATTCAACAAACAATAGAAAGCCAGTAAGTGCTTTTGTCCCGTACACAGAACTTCATCAGACAATTTTGATGTAATAATCTATACACAACTTATGGACATTGTTTTGAAGAATAATTTCATTTAATAATGAGATTTTCTTACAACAAGAAGGGGTAGCTATAGGGTCAGCATGTGGGGGCTTTTATGCGAACACAGTAGTATTGCAATGGGAAAAGAAATATTTATTTCCCTCCAAATTTTTTAGTTACATCAGATACTACACGCGATTTTTGGATCACATATTTATCCTGTGGGATGGCCCCTCTGCTTTAAGTGATTCTATCACTCAGTTTTTGAAGTTTACACATCAATTTGATTTACATGAAATAACATTTTTAGACATTATGTTAACTAAGGGTTATCAGAAAAAGAAATTTACATCAAGAATACACAGAAAGGAGACATATTCAAATTCATTATTACATTACACTAGTACGCATCCACAAAAACAGAAAAGAGTAATAGTTAAAGGGCAATTTGTTTGTGCTGCACGTATGGTATCAGGCTCTGAGGAATTCTTTAATGAATGTGTCACCTTAAAGGGTATGTTTTTGAAGAGAGGCTACCCCACGAAACTTGTGAATAAAGTTTTATTAGAAGTAATCAATAAAAGAGAAATTAAGTTTTATATACCCCTTTTATCTGAATTAGTAACAGGGGAGGTGAATGTCATTAATGAAATTTCCTCTAACATCGAGTGTGAGAATAAGGATTAGAACACCTCATTTATTACCACATTTACAATGGATAGTGTTAATATAAGGAGTATTTTGGGTAAGAACTGGTCTATTTTGACCAAAGACAGAAATATTAGACCATACATTGATGAGAGGTAAGTTATAAATTTTAGAAAGGGTAAGAACTTGAAGAGTTCTTTTGAAAAAAAAAAACTCTGATGCAACAACACTAATATGAATGGACAAATGAAGAAATGTGGTATGTGCCAGTATTGTAAATATGTTAGAGAAGAACTATTTAATGTCAATAACATTAACATTTACATGAGATATAAATATAGCTGCAACACTGAAAGGGTTATTTACTGTGGCCTCTGTAACCAGTGTTGCTGTTTCTACATTGGTAAAACAGACAAGAAGCTTAAAAATCGTGTCAATGAGCACTTATATGATATAAAACCCCAAAAGGACACCAACGCACTACATAAACACATTTCTGAGAATAATGAACATTCTTTTTGTTTCTTTATCATAGACATTATTAGAGACATTAGGGGTGGTACTTGGTCTACTTTACTTTAAAGAAGGGAATTATACTGGCAGCTGTTATTAGACTAACAACTGGCTTAAATGAGAATCTTTCGATTAGTTCCCCTCTTAAAATTGAGGGCTTTAAGAAGATAATCTTTATTTATTTATTTTGTATATATACATACAAATGTTTTAGAATGTTATATTAATGCTGTGCACATATTTATTAATTATATTTTACATATCTATTTTTATTTGCTTATGTCTTTAAGGGGGTGTGGTTAAAAACAATGACAGTGTGCATGACAGGGTTTAAAAATGGTTTCTTTTTTCATCTGGATTGTCTGATGAAGTTTTGTGTATGGGACGAAAGCGCTTACCGGCTTTCTATTGTTTGTTCAATAAATTCTAATTTTTGTTTTTCACTTGTGCTTTGTGGCATTCGCTTTATTTTTGGAGTCTGCCCTGTCCCTTATCTGCAGTGGTGTTCAGCAGTTTTTCTTATGCTTTTTGTGTACTATATTTGAATATTTCTTTGCCTGCAAAATGTAATGACTGGAGCTAGGCACTTTGTGAATACCCTGGGGTGCAGTAGATAAGCCAAAGGGCAGTGCAGAGAACTGATAGTGCATGCAGCCTGCTTTGAAGCGTAGGCATCTTCTGCAAGATTCCCTGATTGGGATGTGCAAGGTAGGCTTCCTTTAAATCCAGTATTGCCAACCAGGCATCCTTGTCTAACATAGGAAGCAACTGGTGAAGACTTAACATCTTGAATTTTGGAATCACCAAAAAGGTGTTTAGGATAGAAAGGTCCAGGATAGGACGCCATGAGTTGTCTTTTCTGGGTACCAGGAAAAGTCTTGAGTAGAAACCTTGCCCCTTTTCCTCTTCTGGTAGAGTTTGAATAGCCTTTAAGCTTAAGAGAGACAACACTTGCTTCTGGGCCTCTGGCCACTGATTTGGGGGTAGATATGGCCAACCATTTGGGGTTGGTAACGTGTGGAAGTGAAATCTGTATCCTTGGGAAACTATATTTAAAACCCATTTGTCCTGGGTAACGAGTTCCCAGTTTTTTTGCCTTCAGAGCAATATTTCCCCCTAAAGGAGCAGTCAGTTGAGAAGTGCTTGGAAGTTTTAAAGTTAAGTCACTGAGACAGCTTACCATACGGGGACTCTTACTACTCCTTGATTTGGAAGTGGGAGCCCCCCACTGCTTAGTCCTGTGCGTACCCTGGGACTGAAGCCTGGGTGTACTGTTGGTTCTGGGTTTGGGCTGAGAAAGCCTGAAAGAGGCAGGAAAGGACCAATTCTTAGAGGGCCAATGCCTACTAAATCTTGGAGGCTGTACTTGTAGGAAATCTTTAACAGTTTGCATAGATTTAGCTTTTTCCTCCATCTTTCTAAGATCTTCTGCTTTGTTGCCAAACAGGCGTCCTGATTTAAGGGAGCATCCAGCAATTTGGCTTTAACATGATCTGGTAAAGACTGCTCCTTAAGCCAAGCATGCCTTCTAGGTACAGACCAAGTGACAGCAGCCTTGCAAGATGCCTCTAGTGAATCAAAACCACATTGCAAAGTAAGTTTTCCAACCTGTTCAGCAGAATGCATTAACTCCTGTAACTCCTTATTTTCAGCACAGTCAGGAATCAACATCATTTTCTGTTTAAACAATCCAATAATATGCTGCTGATACTTTAACATATGAAACTGGCAAAGTAAGGCCCTAATGGCCAAGGTTGCAGAAGTGTATACCTTCTTACCCCATCTATCCAGCTCCCTGGAATTTCTATCAGAGGGGGGTAGGAGTTTTGGCAGTAGTAGCCTTAATGCCTTTGGGTCCCTGTGAAATGGTCTCAGGATCCGCAGTAAGAGTTTTAAAGGATCCGCAGTAGGAGTTTTAAAAGAAAGTACAGTTTGTACCTACCATAAATGTAGATGTTCGAGTGTACACCCTGCTGCAGTCATCATACTTTGGTTATCCTGTCATCAGGCGATCCCGCAGTCGGCCGGAATTCCAAAGTCTTGGTCCGGCGTCGGTTGCTGTCGCTGTCGCTTCTTCTCTGACGTCAGTGCGCCAGGGGTATATATAATGCATCCGACACCATTTTCTTCAGTTTTTCTTGCCGCAGATGTCAGGTGCCCCCAAAAAGGTGGTCAGTAATTAGTACCAAATTATGTAATTTTTGCACAAACACAAAATCCCCTCCAGCTATAAGCAAATACATCAGGAAGGTATTGCAGAGATTTAGCCAGTTAGATCAGAGGGGATGGAGGGAGGGTAACCTGGACTGCAGCAGGGTGTACACTCGAACATCTACATTTATGGTAGGTACAAAACTGTACTATGTTCATCATGTTACCCTGCTGCAGTCATCACACTTTGGTAGAATCCCAAAGCTATGGATGGGTGGAGGAGTTATAGAGGGTTAGAGGAGGCTAGAAGGCCCTGCAGAACTGCAGTGGCGAAGCCAGCCCTAGTCTTAGAGTAAAGTGGTAAGTGATGGTGTTTGGTAAAGGTGTATACTGAACTCCAAGTTGCAGCTTCCAAAATCTCCTTGGTTGGAACCCCCTTGAGGAAGGCTGTAGATGTAGCTGTTGCTCTGGTAGAGTGGGGCCTAATGGTAGCAGGAACTGGTTTTCCATGATGGGTATAGCAGAAACGAATGCAATGTCCTATCCATTTGGAAATGGTTTGTTTTGATATAGCCTTCCCTTGTGAAGCTGTAGCATAGGATACAAAGAACTGGTCAGATTTTCTGAAAGCCTTAGTTTTATCCAAGTAGTAGCGAAGTTGCCTGTGAATGTCCAAGGAATGCAGGAGTCTTTCTCCTTTGTTCTGCGGGTTTGGGAAGAAGGTGGGTAAGTGAATGGTTTGATTTAAAGACACACTGGAAACCACCTTAGGCATGAAGGAAGGATAAGTTCGTAGAGAAACTCTGTCTTGATGGAAAATGAGGAAAGGTTCCACTGCCATTAGTGCCTGCAGCTCTGAGACTCTTCTAGCTGAAGTTATTGCTAGCAGCAGGGCAGTCTTCCATGATAGGAACTGTAGATCTGCAGAGAAAGCTGGTTCAAAGGGAGGTAGCGTAAGTTTTTCCAGAACAAAATTTAGGTCCCATGTTGGTGTAGGTGCTCTCCTGGGGGGCCTAATGTTTTTTGCCCCTCTGAGGAACTGCCTTAGAAGTGGGTGCGAAAATAAGGGTGGTTCCGTGTTGTAGTGGGCTGAAACAGCTGATGCATGGATTTTAATGGAAGAAAAGGAAATCTCAGTTAAATGCTGTAGAATCATAGGCATGTGAGGCTGAAGTGTGTTTTGGCCTTTAGCTTGGTTCCAGGCACAAAACCTTTTCCATTTGTCCGAATAGGCCTTCCTGGTGCTGGGCCTCCTAGCTTCCAGAATAACATCCATAACTGCTTGGGAAAGAGGAGCTGGCTGGATGTTTAGGTGATTTGCCATGCAGCCAGATTTAAAGTTTTTAGCTGGCTGTGAAGAATCTGATTGTTTTGCTGTGTGAGCAAATGGGCAGTTTGTGGCAAAATCCAAGGTGGGCCCTGGGCCATATTCCTCAATACTGGGTACCAGTGCTGGCGTGGCCAGTCTGGGGCTATGAGTATCAGTCATGGTCTTTCCTTTCTGACTTTCAGAAGCACCTTTGTGAGGAGAGGCAATGAAGGGAAGGCATATACCGTCAGGTTTTTCCAACTGAATGAGAGTGTGTCCACTTTCCAAGCTTGATGGTGAAGTGTCCTTGTACAAAATGTTGTTAGTTGATAGTTTTGAGGACTGGCAAACAGGTCCATGTCTGGAAGGCCCCATTTTTGAGTTATCAATGCAAATACTTGTGGATCCAGTTTCCACTCGTGGGGATCCATAATGTTTCTGCTGAGGTCGTCTGCCAATGTGTTCTTTTGTCCTGGCAGGAATTGAGCTTGTAACTGAACTTGGTAAGCCAGAGCTGTGCTCCACAAGGTCATTGCTTGCCTGCATAGAGGGTAGGAGTGTGTACCCCCTTGTTTATGTACCACATTACTGTGGTGTTGCCCATCCTTATTGTAAGTTGTCCTGGATATAATAGATTCTTGAAGGCTGTCAAAGCATTCTGTACAGCTAGCATCTCTTTTTGATTGATGTGCAGATTCCTTTGATCTGCAGTCCATACGCCCTGAACCACTGTCCTGCCATGTGTGCCCCCCAGGCGTAGTCTGTTGCATCTGTTGTCAAAGTTTGCCTGGCTGGGGGCAAGGTGAAAGGCTGACCCTTGTTGAGGTGACATGCCAGTGACCACCATAGAAACTCCTGTTGTAGGCAGGGAATGAGAGATATTGTGTCCAAGCTGTGGCTGTGTTGAGACCATACGCTTTTTAGGTACCACTGTAATTTCCTCATATGCAGCTTTGCAAATGGTATTTATAGTATGCAAGATGCCATGAAGCCCAAGGCCTGCAGAATTTTTCTTGCAGGTAGTTGGGTCTTTGTTGCCATTGTTTTGAAATATTGAGTCAGTTGTAGTTGTTTGTCTGGCGTCAGATAAGCCTTCTGGGTCGTTGTGTTCAAGCTGGCACCCAGGAATGTCATATTTTGTGAGGGTACTAGTTTTGATTTCTTTTCATTTACTGTGTACCCCAGGCAACTTAGAAGATGTTTTACAAAGCCAGATGTTGTAAGAGGATGTCCTTGCTTTCTGCTTGGATGAGGCAGTCGTCCAGGTATGGGTATATTTGAATTCCTCTTTGTCTGCAGTATGCAATTACTGGTGCCAGGCATTTTGTGAAGACCCTGGGCGCAGTAGATAAGCCAAAGGGCAGTGCAGAGAATTGGTAATGGGTTGAACCTGCAATGAAACGGAGGTATCTTCTGCAACTTTGTCTGATAGGGACATGCAGGTATGCCTCCTTGAGGTCTAACATTACTAGCCATATGCTTTCTTGCCCAACATGGGAAAAAGCTGCTGTAGTGTTAGCATCTTGAATTTGGGTACTTGTAACAAGGTGTTTAGAATTGAAAGGTCCAGAATTGATCTCCAGGCATTGTCCTTTCTGGGAACTAGAAAGAGTCTTGAGTAAAATCCTTGGCCTTGCTCTCGAGTAGGTACCAGTTGAATGGCTCTCATGTCCATGAGAGCTGTAATTTGCCTTTGTGCCTCTGCCCATTGATTTTGTGGCAGGTTTGGCATTCCTCTTTTCATTGGCAAGGTGTGAAAATGGAATCTGTATCCTCGTGAAATTATGTCTAGGACCCATTTGTCCTTTATAACAATGTGCCAGTTGTCTGAAAAAAGTGCGAGTTTTCCTCCCAAGGGGGCTGCCAAGAGAGTGTTGCTTGGCCAGATGAGGTGCAAGTCATTGAGTTTGCCTTCTGGTAGTTTGGGACCTGTCTTCTCCTCCCTTCTGTGCTGCAGTGCCCCATTGTCGAGGTTTGTATTGGGCTTGTGGTTGTCCTCTGCCTCTTGGACGTCTGTATTTACCCCTCTGTGGTCTGTCAGAAGCTGGAAAGGACCAATTTTTTGTTGGCCAATTTCTGCTGAAGCGAAGGGGCTGTACCTGTAGGAAATCTTTGACTGTCTGCATAGATTTTGCCTTATCCTCCATTTTCTTTAAGACTTCTGCTTTAACTCCAAAAAGAACATCCTGCTGTAAGGGAGCATCTAGAAGCTTTGCTTTAACATGATCTGGCAGAGTTTGTTCCTTTAACCAAGCAGGCCTACGTATAACAGATCCAGTGACAGCTGCTCTGCAGGAAGCCTCCAAAGAATCAAACCCACATTGTAAAGTATGTTTGCCCACCTGTTCAGTTGCATGCAACAGATCCCGCATTTCTTTCAATTCAGACTGTTGTGGGGAGTGTGCTCATTTTTTGTTTTAACTGAGACATTAGAAATTGCTGATATTTTAGCATGTGAAACTGGCAATTTAGTGCCCTCATAGCTAGAGTGGCTGAGGTGTAAACCTTTTTCCCCCACCTGTCTAGTGCTCTGGAGTCCCTTTCAGAGGGTACATGATTTTTTGCCATAGAAGCCTTAGCCCCTCTGGGACCCTGGGAGATGGTCTCTGGATCAGCAACAGGACTTTTATAAAGAAATTTGTGGTAATCAGGCACTCTGTAGTACCTATCAGGTTTGGCTGGAGCAGGAGGCAGAGAATCTGGGTTCAAACTGGATTCTAAGTAAACATCATCCACAATGTCTAAATCTGGGGGAATGGCAAGTGGTCTGTGCTGGGGGAGAAAAAGAAACTCTCTGAGCCTTTTCTTTGAGTCAGAGTAGTCTTGACCTTACCAGTGAAAATGTTCCCTCATAGTGTGTAATGTTTCCCCAAAGGAGTAGTCTTCAGGAGGAGAAGCTGAGGGAATAGAATCCTCAGCATCAGAATCTTCATAAGGGGAGAAGGAGTAATCTTGGTCCTCAGAGGAGCCTGAGGAAATAGACACTTGTTCAGAGGAGGCATAATCTTCCTCTTGTCTAGGCCTTTTGTCGGGAGGGGGTTGGGAACCCCTGATTAAAGAGATCAAATCTTCAGCCATTTTGAGCATCTGTTTCTTAGGCATGGGGCCTTGAACAGGGGACTGAAGTGCAGTCTTTTTAGGTTTAATAGGAGTCTTAGTCTTAGGATACGTTTTTATGGTGAGCGTCGTCGGTCTGAAGACGCCTTCAGAAACCGAAGGTGTTTCTGCAACACCGACATCTTTTTCAGCAGTGTCGTCGGTAGGGGCTAAACAAAATGGCTGTGTCGGCCTAGTACTTTCCGCCAAAAGTTCCGAAGCGGTCTCGGGTTCCAGGTCTGCGGTAGTCAGGGGCTGCGTCGGAGCCTCACTGAAGACCGGTGAACCGGAGATCAGATCAGCCGAGGCCTCGGAGTCTGGCTTGGGTCTAGGCTGCCTGTCCTTATCCTTGCGTTTTTTGTGCATGCTGGTATTGGTTGCTCCAATGGCATAGTGTAGTTAAATTTTCTACCGAAGTAGTGTCATGCGAAATCAAAGCGTCTTTTGATAGTACGCTTATTAAACCTAGCACAAAAAAGAACAACCAGTGACGTCGTGGTCTGGGCCTAGGCAAGGTATGCAGTAAGAATGAAAATCCTTATGAGGTATTTGCTTCCCACAAGAAATACAATTGTTAACTTTTTCTGACATCGGTCTGAGGCAAGAAAAGTTTCCCAACGGGGTACTTAGCTTTATTGAAGACTTCGGATCTGAAATTCGACTTCAAAAATCTCAGGAGTCAGCCGACCAGCACTTGCGAACTGCTTCTGCTTCGGGCACCGTGCGGCAAGAAAGACTGAAGAAAATGGTGTTGGATGCATTATATATACCCCTGGCACACTGACGTCAGGGAAGAAGCGACAGCAACCGACGCCGGACCAAGACTTTGGAATTCCGGCCGAATGCGGGGCCGCCTGACGACAGGATAACCCAAGTGTGATGACTGCAGCAGGGTAACACGAACATCTTGTGAGAGTCAGGAACCCTGTAATATCTATCAGGTTTTCTGGAAGCAGGAGGTAAAGGGGCCAAGCTAGATTTTTAGGCATAAAGGCCTGACCATGCGGGTGTGGGCGTCGGTTTTCCAGGCATGGTTCGAGTTTTAGGCCTTGAAGAAGAAGAAGATGGCATCGGTTTAATATGCAAGTCAGTAGGCCTGAATACACCCTCAGAAGCCGGTGATTGCACAGCAGCTCCGGACCCATCCAAGGTAGAGAAATCTGCAGGTTCCACAGTTGAAGCATCTCAAGGCATATCGGACTCCGAATGGGTCTCAGTAGAGTCCTGTGAATCTGAAGTAGCGGGTATCAGGGGCTGCAAAAGCGCCTCACTGAGTACCGGCGAACTGGCAACTAGCTTAGGAGAAACACCATCGGCAGCTTTGGACCTAGGTGGCCTGTCTCTCTCTTTATCTTTGCGTTTTTTCGGAATGTCGGTAGTTGGATGGCTTACCGAAGAGATAGCTGGATAATTGAACAGAGTACCAAAATATTTAGAAGCGTAAATATACCGACGACGAATAGTATGTTGTTTAAACAAGGCACAAAACCGACAGCGAGGTACATCGTGGTCAGGGCCTAGGCAAGGTATACAGTACGAATGAAAATCTTTATGAGGTATTTGCTTTCCACAAGAAATACAATTACTGACTTTTACTGACATCAGTTTGGAGCAAGAAAAAGTTTCTCCAACGGGGTACTTAGCTTTAGTTTAAGACTTCGGTTCTGAAACTCGAAAATGAAAATTTCAGGAGTCGGACAACCGGCTCTTGCGAACTGCTTCTGCTTCAGGGACCACACGGCAAGAAAGACTGATGTAATGGCGTTGGCTGCATGCTTTATACCCCTGATTACCTGACATCACAGAAGATGAGACAGCAACTGACACAGGACCCAAGACTTTGATAATCAGGCTGACTGAGGGCTACTGCAAGCAGATAACCCAAATGTGATGACTGCAACAGTGAAGCACGAAGAACATCTATATACTATGAGTTCATAGTTAACTATTAGACATTCGGCTTGTGGACTACTACACAATTAGCCAATAATAAGACAGTGACCAAAGGTGAGAATCAAATCCCGTGCCTTGTATTTGTGAGGTAGACACCTTAGCCATTATGCCAACACCCTCCACAAAATCATTTTTTTCTTTATAAAATCAGCAGATTTTAGCCCCTACCTGCAAATGTAGTTACAGAGTCCACAAACAGAAGAATTTCAAATTTATGATCCATAGGTCTCAAGCAGCCATCAAAACCAGCATTAACTTTAAGCAAGGGAAGCTACCACAATACATTCTTAACCACAGTGACTGCTTTTATTTTGGTTATAGAGACTGCGGCCTTCAGCTACAGGTGACCGCCCTCATACAGCCTTTATGGTCATTTGTGCTTGAAACGCCTAACTTTTTAATGACAGAGTACACAATGGGATGGAGAAACAATGAAAAAATGCACCAACTGTTCCTCCAGAGATGCTCAGAAAACAGCAAAAGTCTTCTCCCATTCTAAGTGAATGCAGAAAAAAAAATGATCAAAAGGAACTGGAATGGCAGAAACATTATAAAGGCACAAGCAATCCACACAAGCAGATGACTCAGCCAGAAAACAAAAATCCCATCAATACACCATTATGGCACAGAACTAATTACAAAACCCTGATGCAGGGGCATACAGTATTGTACAAATTACACTATTTCTTCCAGCTTCTGATTACAGTTTAAGACTCCATAGTATATTTCTGACCAATGCTAGGAATGTTTTGCTGAAGTATTATTAAAAATAAAGATGCTGACTTTCACTGGTACCTATTCAACTGTACCTGCTTATTATAAATGTTCCTCGTTTAAGGTCTTAAAAATTTCCATGTTCCACATTGAAAGGTTTTATCACGCATTCATTCATAGGACTGATTAACAAATATTTGTGATAAATAAAATTATATTACTTCATTAAAAAAATCTTCTATATGGATAAGCAACAGTTTTTAACCTCTTGGAGACTAAAGCTATGCTTTCATTACTCATGATCACAAAGTAGCAAGAGTTTATTTTGGCTCTGGTTAACAATGTCTTGGAAATTCCTACCATTTTGATTCCCTAAAACAATTAGTCCTTTGTTACCACCAAAACAAGTTTCAAGGAAGTTGAAATGGTTTAACAAAATTAAAAATCAACTTACAGGTGTCATCTGCTGACTAAAATAAAGCCATCATATGATGGGAAGAAAAACAAACAATCTCTTTATGACTACTAAGTGGTACTGACAATTTTAACTATTAATAAGAGAACTTGGCAGTTTCAGGGTCTTGTGTTAAATGTTTGCCTACAAGACAGCAAGAACAGATACTCACATATTTAGCATTTGAATTACCTGACTTTACCAAATTCTACAGCAGGCTGACTGCTTGTGTTTTCTGCTCACTTTACGGTGGGGGTCAGCATACGTAGACATTCCAAGCTCATGTCAGCTCAGTATTTATAGTGCACCCAATTAAAACTTAGGTCACCCACCTTTTCCCATCACTTTAGTAAATTGTCCAGCTATGTCTCCTTCAGGAACAGGAGCAGTAGTTGACTCTCCATCACAAGACGTTGCACTCTGTGATTGGAAGTTATCTGCTGGTGAGTCTTTGTCCTCTGTCTTGCTACTTTTTTCCTGACTTAGTCTAGAGCCAACAGTGGCTGAAGAGTCCATTCCTTGGCTCTCCTTCTGAGCTGTTTGCAAAGAGCTGTATGCTTTAATGGGAGTGATGATGATCTGCTGCAACTCCTGAAGTGCGCTGCGAAGATTACCGCCTTCCAGGATATCCTGTAACATGGGACAAGACATTTTCAAAGCGCTTTACCTTCAAAGTTTGACAACACTGTGAAAAGACTTGTACCAGAATCTAGCACGGATAAATGACAAATTTTGATCATGCTACTCACACTTCTTCCAACAAACCATTTCCTCACAGTCAGCACAGTTAATAAATAATAAACTTTACTGGAGCAGTAGTACAGTCCAAAGTTGTATGAAAAATGACAGGCAAAAATAAGTCATCTCACAAGTGTACACAGTACACAAAGGAAAGGAGATTTCCAACATATGATCAGACCCTCTGTCTTCACATGTTAACTGTTACCCAGATTTTAAGGGATGTCAATCATCATCTTCTTCTTTCAGCTTTCCTGGTTAGGGATCGCCACAGCGGAACAATGGTCCGCAGAACGACTGGCAGTGGAGTTTTTACTGTGTCGAGTTGCCAGTCCAGCACCCAACCTTCCACAGAAGGCACACACACACCCAGGGCCAATTTAGTGTGTCCAATCCACCTACAGCATATCTTTGGGATGTGGGAGGAAACCGGAGCACCCGGAGGAAACCCACACGATCACAGGGAGGACATGCAGACTCCACACAGAAGGCACTTAAGCAGAGAATTGAACCAGAGAACCTCTTGCTGTGAGGTGGTAGCACTAACCACTGCACCACCGCAGCTGCCCCAAGGGATGTTGTCAATCTAGATTCAAAATGCTCTTTAACCCATGTAATAAGATCTAAATTTGAGAGTGACAGAAGATTAAATATCAGAAGTTAAACAAGGAACTTTACTCTGATCCTGAAGACCAGTAGGCTGTAACAAGATGCTTAAATTAATTTATAAGTAGTGATGTTGAAGGATTGCATGAAGCACTTACTCCTGAAATATCCTTTAAATGAGACGTTTAACCAAGGTCCACTATAAAAGACCCTATAGCACTTATCACAAAAGGAGTAGAATTTCCTCAGTGTTCTTACCAATATCTCCTAGTCAGGATGAATATCATCTCTGGTCTCCCGTTGAAAAAGGACATGACAGGGGAACGAACCTGGCTAACAAAATAAAAATAAAACAAGTAAACCTCTCCAATGGACACTTTCTATAAACTGCCACTGGTTAATGGAGAACATGCTAAGGTAGATTTTTAAGTAACTGCTTATATAATGGCAAATGCTAATGACAACATAGTACTCAAGAAGCACAGCTGTCCACTCTCTTAAGAGTTGAAATAGGAAAGGCACGGAGCTTAACCAAAAATCGTCTTTACACAGAGTCCTGCCAAAGCCAAGGCAATAGTCTCAAACAAAGACTCCAAAAGGATGAAAAAGAGATACCTAAAGTGAGCATCAATCAACTGTGAAGTCCATTAAAAACAGAGAAAGAAGGGGGAGATGTTATGTAGGAAAGAATCTCAGCTTATAGTGTGAGGGATAGTCAAGATAAAAATAACAGCAACCTCCTTACACACAAGAGGTATATCACTTTTGCTCTGATAAAGGTGCTGTAACATACAGTTGTGTGAAGGTGCTCACAGTAAAATATTTATGAGGGAGATGTTTACAGCATCACACAAAGGTAGAGGCTATCATACCTTTATGTGCCTTTTTCTGAACTGCCTTCTGCTGGCCAATTTACATCAGAAAAGCAAACAGATGAGCAAAGTCTCTCAATTCTGACAATTCTACAACTGACAGTATAAAGCAGTGTGTGTCTGTGTGTGTGTCTGTGTGTCTGTCTGTCTGTGTCTGTCTGTCTGTGTCTGTCTGTGTCTGTCTGTCTGTCTGTGTCTGTCTGTCTGTGTCTGTCTGTCTGTCTGTGTCTGTCTGTCTGTGTCTGTCTGTCTGTCTGTGTCTGTCTGTCTGTGTCTGTCTGTCTGTGTCTGTCTGTCTGTGTCTGTCTGTCTGTGTGTGTCTGTCTGTGTGTGTCTGTCTGTGTGTGTCTGTCTGTCTGTGTCTGTCTGTCTGTGTCTGTCTGTCTGTGTCTGTCTGTGTGCCTGTCTGTGTGTGTGTGCCTGTGCATGTGTGTGCCTGTGTGTGTGTGTGCCTGTGTGTGTGTGTGTGTCTGCCCCACTCTGTGCCCACAAAGGGTCAAAGTTAGCGAAGGCAGACTTCATTTAAAGGATCATAGGAAGTTACTAGGCTACTGTCCCTGAGGCCCTTATAAGCCTAGCCAACAGTTTAGTCCATGTTTAGACAAGTCAGCATCCAAAGCCCCTGTCCAGCAGGGACAAAGGGGGAATCCCAGGGTTGTGTTTTCTGTTTCCCATCCAGTTATCCAGGTTGCACTTAAAAAAGGATAATGAGGTACTCTGCTTGATGTGGAGATGGAGTCGTCTCTGGGACACAAATCTGTCCAGCCAACAAGACCTATTGATGTCACAGACCAGGTTGAGGTCACGCATGCGGGTTACTCGAGTAGAGCTTGACTTGCGATCAAGGCGGGGTTCAAGATTGCTTTATATGCCAGACAGAGGTCACATCTCAGGAGTCTGTATGAAACTGAGTAGAGGAACAGGTTTTTTAGCCTATCTGTGTAGGGTAGATGTTTGAGGCCCTGGATTCTCCAGGTAAGGAACCTCTGTTGTCTCTCCAGCTGCTGCATATGCTTTGCAAGGTACATGATAAAGGGGGCAGAAAAATAAGGAATTATCTCAATAACATGCACAAGCTTATAAAGATTGCTGTTAAGCAATTTTTTTTTGATAACACTAGAGCACAAAAACTTTTAGCACAACAGAAAGTAGAAAGGGCCGTCATCAAACTTAGAGCACCTATAACAAGGAAGGTAACAAGAGATCCTGTAGAGGTATTAGAAATATTTTGGATATTCTATGACAGTATAAAGCAAAGAAATATGAAAACCAGGAAAAGATACAAATGGAAATGTTTATGGAAGAATTAAATATGCCAAGGTTAGAGGTAGATGAGGTTCAATTACCGACGGTTAGGATAGGAGGAGATGCGATAAAAATTGTGATGCATAACCAATCTACAGGAAAGTCCCCAGGAATAGCTGGTATTCCTGTGGAAGTTTGGAAGCTATGAGGAAAAACTGATAAAGATCTAAAAGGTTTTGTTTAACAGTATCTTAAGAGAAGGAGAAGTACTATCATCCTGGAAGAAAGCAGTGGTAGCTGTAATACCTAAAGAGGGTAAAGATCCATCATCCCACTTCAATACTAAACCATGACTGTGTTCATGTCTATAATGGCTAAATAAATAGCAAAAGTAATGCTAAAACTGATAACTATGGATCAATGTAGTTTTGTGGAGGGGAGGCAAATATTTGACAACATTAACAGAACAATGATGATCTAGAGGGAAGCAAAATGTAAGAAAATACTATTGTTGTTGGTAGGTCTTTATACAGAGAAAACATTTGACAGAGTACGGTGGGACTTCATGAGCAGGGCAATGGAAAGCATTCGCATTTCCAGAAAAAATATAAGGCTGATTAGGAGGATATATGAGCGATCCAAGGTGAAAATTAAAATGGGTGGGGTACTCTCTGATAACTTCTGCTTGAGCAGAGGAACCACGGAGGGGTGTCCTCTTTCCCCTTTATTATTTGCATTATATTTAGAACCATTAGCAAAGAAAATAAGGGACTCAGAGAGTCAGGGAAATAATTGGACTGGTAGTCAAGAAAAGTTAGCTGTATTTGCAGATATTATTTTTATACCTGACAAAACCAGAAAAAGACATCACAGTGTTGTGGAACATTTTGAGAGTTTCAGATCTTTTCGGGATACAAAATTAATGAAGCTAAAACAAAGGCAATAGCGGTAAATTATGTAACCACACATGAATTGGTTCAGGAATACCCATATTTATGGGAACATGACAAAATGAAGTATTTAGGAGTATGGACTAAACATGATTCTAATTTGGCAGCTAAAGATATGTGGGAAGAGACTAAACAAAAGATAATGAAAAAACTGAGAAAATGGAATCTTTATTATGTGGATATGGATAGTAAGATACAAGCAGTTAAAATGTTTTTAGTCCCTTTAGTCTTATATATATGTCAGACATATTTTTAACAACTAGAGGAGAAGTTGAGGGTAGCAATTAATAAAGAGCTGAAGGACTTTATCTGGGAGGGAAGGCTGCAAGAGTCAAGTGGGAAAAGTTGATTCTTCCAGTACAGCAGGGCGGATTGGGATTACCCAATTTGGAGGGGTATTTCAGAGCTACACAGTTAATACTCCTATACATAGTACAAGCAGAAAACTATAATTCAAAGTGGAAAGGGATGATGATGAAACGGGGTACGCTCAAGAAACAAGGAGAGACTGGGATTTTGGATGCAGGCCTTTAACGAGAATAATAATCACTCGTGTACCAACACACTTGCTCAACGTTTTCTGGAATTCTTTAATTCCAATGCCCTGGAACAAGTCATTCTTACCCCCACCAGGGGTAGAAACATCCTTGACCTAGTTATTACTAACATGGATGACCGTTGCTCTACACCAGTAATCAACTCCTCTCTGGTCAGATCTGACCACAAGCTAATCACCATGGATATCAACACCCCCCCCCCCCCAAGGAAACCACTTTAAAAAAATTCTACAAAGCCAATTTTGGGCTTCTAAAAACACAGGTGGCTAACTTCACGACACCCAAGCAAATGGAAAATAGGTGCATGACTGCTGAATCATACACCAATGCATTGTATGAGCACATACACAAGTGCATGGAACGGGCCATACCAAACAGAACCAAGATGCTCCACAACAAAAAAAAGGAAGCCAATCAGTGGTCCCCCACCATAAGCAAACTCTACAACAGAAGGAAAAAAACTGTTGCAGAAAAAGGGTGAAGTCCCAAGACTGGAAAAAAATCCTTTGTTAGCTTCAGGAAAAAAATAGATCCATCATCAAATCCTCCAAAGCTAGCTACAAAAACAAAATTGCTGCAGATTCTAAAGACAACCACAAAGCATTCTAGAGTTATGTCAAGAATCTACATGGCAATACTCAGATCTGCTCCAAGTTACAGCACAATAGCAATACATATACAGAACCAACTGATATTGCCAACATATTAGCAGACAGGTTCAGTGCGAACTTTCCCCCCTAAAGAGCCTATCACAATACCTGTGGAATGCCAAGTCCCTATTATCACAGCTACACAGGTAAAAAAGTACAGTTGTGTACCTACCATAAATGTAGATGTTCGAGTGTATTCACTGTTGCAGTCATTACACTTGGGTTATCCTGCTGGCAAGACTTCCCGCAGTCGGCCTGAATTCCAAAGTCTTGGTCCGACGTCGGTTGCTGTCGCCTCTTCCCTGACGTCAGTGCGCCAGGGGTATAAAAGATGCAGCCGATGCCATTTTCTTCAGTTTTTCTAGCCCCAGATGTCAGGTGCCCCCAAAAGGGAAGGCTAAAAAACATTGCTAATAAAAGCATGCACTAAAATAACAATACCGTCATCTACAAGCAAATACACCACATAGGTTGTATAGGATAGAGAAGTACAGATAAGTCCCAGCAAAGAAAGTGGGATGGTGGGAGAGTAACCTGGACTGCAACAGTGAATAAACTTGAACATCTACATTTATGGTAGGTACACAACTGCACTATGTTCATTGTGTTTCACTGTTGCAGTCATTACTCTTGGGTTGAATCCCAAAGCTGAGGTTGGGCGGCTGGGTCTAAATAGAAATAGGAGTAGCTATAAGGCCCTGCAAGACTGCAGTGGCAAAGCCTGCTCTGGATTTAGAGTAAAGAGGCAAGTGGTAGTGCTTAGTAAAAGTGTGCACTGAAGTCCAAGTTGCAGCCTCCAAAATATCCTTGGTTGGTACTCCTCTGAGGAAGGCTTCTGAGGTGGCTGCTGCCCTGGTAGAATGTGGTCTAATGCCCTTAGGCACTGATTTTCCATGTTGTGAATAGCAGAAATGAATGCAGTGTCCTATCCATTTTGAAATTGTCTGCTTTGAGATGGTCTTTCCTTGTGATCCTGCAGCATATGCTGCTAAAAGTTGCTCAGTCTTTCTGAAAGCTTTAGTTTTGTCCAAGTTGAAGCGTAGCTATCTGTGTATGTCCAAAGAATGCAGAAGTCTCTCCCCTTTATTCTGCGGGTTTGGATAAAAAGTAGGCAAATGAATGGTTTGGTTAAGAGCCACACTGTACACTACCTTAGGCATAAATGTTGGGTTTGTCCTTAGAGAAACCCTGTCTGGATGGAAGATAATAAAAGGTTCCACAGCCATTAATGCCTGTAACTCTGAGACTCTTCTTGCTGAAGTTATTGCTAGGAGCAGAGCTGTTTTCCATGAAAAGAATTTTATGTCAGCTGTATTGGCTGGCTCAAAAGGAGGCATTGTGAGTTTTTCCAAGACAAAATTGAGGTCCCATGCAGGTATTGGTGCTCTCCTTGGAGGTCTTATGTTTTTGGCCCCCTGAGGAACTGCCTAAGCAATGGATATGAAAAAATAGGTGGGTCTGTATTTTAATGAGCTGAAATGGCAGAGGCATGGATCTTAATTGATGAGAAGGACAGGCCTTTGTCCAGCATCTCAGTTAGATATTGTAAAATCTGAGGAATATTTGGAACAAGCGTGTCAATTCCTTGTGCCTGGTTCCAAGCACAGAATCTCTTCCATTTTTCTGCATAAGATTTTCTGGTGCTGGGCCTCCTGGTCTCCAGAATGACATCCATAACCGCTTTAGAGAGAGGTGTATTCTGAATGGTTACAGTATCCTCCATGCAGCTAGGTTTAGAGTCCCGAGTTGGCTGTGCAGGATCTGATTGTTTTGTTGGGTCAGTAAATGAGGAATTTAAGGCAATGTCCAGGCTGGGCCTTGGGACAAGCTCCTTAGGATTGGGTACCAGTGTTGGCGTGGCCAATCCGGGGCAATCAGAATCATTTGTGGCTTCTCTTGTCTGACCTTTAGGAGTACCTTGGGGAGGAGAGGCAGTGGAGGACAGGCATATACTGTAAGGTTGTTCCACCTGAATGAGAGGGCAACCACTTTCCATGCTTGTTTGTGATGTCCTTGTGCAGAATCTCTGAAGTTGGCAGTTGTGAGGGGAAGGCAAAAAGATCTATGTCTGGGCGTCCCCACTTCCTTGTTATCATGCTGAAGATTTGTGGATCTAGTTTCCACTCATGAGGGTCCATGAGGTTTCTACTTAGTTCGTCTGCCAGAACATTTGTTTTTCCTGGCAGGAATTGTGCTTGCAGGTGTACTTGGTAAGTCAATGCTGTGTTGCACAAAATCATGGCTTGTCTGCAGAGGGGGTAGGAATGTGTGCCCCCTTGCTTATGTACCACATGACTGTGGTGCTGTCCGTCTTTATCAGCAGCTGTCCTGGATGAAGTAGTTCCTTGAAGGCTGTCAGGGCATTTTATACAGCTAGCATCTCTTTTTGATTGATGTGTAGATGCCTTTGGCTTGGGGGCCATGTGCCCTGAATACATTTTCCTGCCATGTGGGCCCCCCAGGCATAATCTGATGCATCTGTTAGTGTTTGCCTGGCTGTGGGTAAGGTGAACGGCTGGTCCCTTGTTGTGGTGACAGGCCTGTGCCCATCATCAAAACTCCTGTTGCAGACAAGGAATGAGGGAAATGTTTCCAGGCTGTGGCAATGTTGAGTCCAAACACTTTTTAGGTACCATTGTAGTTTCCTCATATGCAGTCTTGCATATGGAATTAGCAGAATGCAGGAGGCCATGTAGCCCAGAGCCTGCAGAATTTTTCTTGCAGACAACTGGGTCTTTGTTGCCATGTTTTCGAAGTAAGAAGTCAGATGCCTTTGTTTGTCTGACGTGAGATAAGCCATCTGGGCAGTTGTATTTAAGCTTGCACCCAGGAATATTATCTCTTGAGAGGGTACTAGTTTTGATTTCTTTTTGTTTACTGTGTACCCTAGGCAAATTAGTAATCTTTTTACAAACGCCAGATGCTTTAGTAGAAGATCTTTGGCCTCTGCTTGAATAAAGAGTCGTCCAAGTAGGGATATATTTGAATTCCTTTTTGTCTGCAAAATGCAATTACTGGTGCCAGGCATTTTGTGAAGACCCTGGGCGCAGTAGATAAGCCAAAGGGCAGTGCAGAGAATTGGTAGCGCTTTGAGCCAGCTATGAATCTGAGGTATCTTCTGTAAGATTGTCTGATTGGGACATGCAGGTATGCCTCTTTGAGGTCCAAAGTTACAAGCCAAGCCTTTTTGCCCAGCATGGGCAGAAGCTGCTGCAGAGTTAACATTTTGAATTTTGGAACGTCCAGAAAAGTATTTAGAATAGACAGGTCCAGAATCGGTCTCCATGCTTTGTCCTTTCTTGGTACTAAGAAAAGTCTTGAGTAAAATCCTTGTCCCTGCTCTTGTTGTGGCACTGGCTGAATAGCCCTCATGTCCATGAGGGATGAAACTTGGTTTTGTTCCTCTGCCCAATGATTGTGTGGCAGGTATGGCATACCTTTTGCCTTTGGAAGGGTGTGAAAGTGGAACCTGTAGCCCTGAGTGACTATATTTAAGACCCATTTGTCCTGGGTAATCATGTGCCAAGTTTGTGAAAAAAGTGCTAGTTTTCCCCCAAAGGGTGCTGCCAAAAGAAAAATGCTTGGCATTGGCAGAGGGAAGTCACTGGGACTGTTTCCTATATAGCTGTGATTTGTCTTCTCTGCTTTTGGAGGTAGAAGTACCCCACTGTTTGGGCCTATATGAGCCCTGGGGTTATTGTCTGCCTCTAGGGTGTCTGTATCTGCCTCTTTGTGGCCTGTCTGACACGGGAAAGGACCAATTCTTAGAAGGCCAGTTCCTGTTATATCTGGGTGGCTGCACCTGTAAGAAATCCTTCACTGTCTGCATAGATTTAGCTTTATCCTCCATTTTCTTCAATACCTCTTCTGCCTCAACACCAAACAAAGTATCATGCTGTAATGTAGCATCCAATAATTTTGCTTTAACATAATCAGGCAGAGTCTGTTCTTTTAACCACGCATGCCTTCTAATGACTGAGACTGTTACAGCGGCCCTGCAAGTGGCCTCCAGTGAATCATAACCACAATGCAAAGTATGTTTTCCCACTTTTTCGGCTACATGCAATAAATCCTGCAATTCCTTGTTCTCAGCACATTCAGAATTTGTCAACATTTTCTGTTTTAACAGAGACATTAAATATTGCTGATATTTAAGCATATGAAACTGACCATTTAAATCCCTTACAGCCAAGGTAGCAGAAGTGTAAACTTTTTTCCCCCATCTGTCCAGTGCCGTAGAATCTCTATCTAAGGGGACAGGGTTTTTTGCAGTAGCAGCTTTGACTCCTTTGGGACCCCTGTGACATAGTTTCTGGGTCAGCAGCAGGGTTTTTATACAGAACTTTATGAGACTCTGGAACCCTGTAGTATCTCTGTCTGGCTTAACAGGTGCAGGAGGTAGAGAGTCGGGAGACAGGCTGGACTCTGAAAAGACATCATCTACAATGTCTAGAACAGGAGGAATAGCAAGAAGTCTGTGCTGAGGAAGTAAAAGAAAGTCTCTGAGCCTTTTCTTAGAATCTGAATAATCTTGGCTCTCCCAGTGGAAATGCTCCCTCATGGTATGCAAGGTTTCCCCAAAAGAATAATCCTCAGGAGGAGAAGCTGAAGGAATAGATTATTCAGCATCAGAATCCTCATAGGGAGGAATAGATTATCCCTGTTCTGAAGAGGAGTCAGAGGAAATGGAAACCTGATTAGAGGAATCATATTCAGTGTCTTGCCTAGGCCTCTTATCAGGAGGGGGATGGGAGCCCCTGATCAAAGTAATTAGGTCTTCGACCATTTTGAGCATCTGTTTCTTAGGCATGGAAGTCTGTCCTGGAGAATGGTGTACTTGCTTTCTTGTCTTTAAAACTGTCTTAGTCTTTGATGCTGAAGTTGTCTTGATATAAAGCTGTGTAGGTCTGAAAACACCCTCAGAAGCCGATGCCTGCTCAGCGGCTCCGGACCCATCTGAGGGATTAGTTTCTGAAGGCCCAATACCTTGAGTTTCCAGAGGCCTAGCTGTCTCCACGTGGGAGTCGGAGGCAGCCTGTGGCTCTGAGGTAGCGGGTGTCAGGGGCTGCAAAAGCGCCTCACTGAGAACCGGCGACTGGCCTAGAAGAGGCTTCATCGTCAGTTTTGGACCTCGGATGCCTGTCCTTATCTTTTTCCTTGCGCTTTTTATGAACTCCGGTCATCAGCTGTTCCAACAGCATTATGTACTTAAACCTTCGGCCAAAGTAATTAAAAGCAAAATCGTACCGACGCTTAATAGTGCGTTGGTTAAATCTAGCACAAAACCGACAACTAGCAATGTCGTGGTCAGGGCCTAGGCAAGGAATACAGTAAGAGTGAAAATCCTTAGGAGGTATTTGCTTCCCACAAGAAATACAATTGCTAACTTCTTCTGGCATCGGTCTGGAGCAAGAAAAAAGTTTCCCCAACGGGGTACTTAAGCTTTACTGAAGACTTCGGATCTGAAATTCAATTTTGAAAATCTCAGGAGTCAGCTGACCGGCACTTGCGAACTGCTTTTGCTTCGGGCACCGCGCGGCAAGAAAGACTGAAGAAAATGGCATCGGCTGCATCTTTTATACCCCTGGCGCACTGACGTCAGGGAAGAGGCGACAGCAACCAATGCCGGACCAAGACTTTGGAATTCAGGCTCACTGTGGGAAGCCTGCCAGCAGGATAACCCAAGTGTAATGACTGCAACAGTGAAACACAATGAACATCTGCACTGTCCAAAGCCAAGAATACAGCTTCCATGGGACCTGATAATACCACTGGCTGTGTTCTACATGAATTACAAAGTGAACTAGCACCACACCTGAGTACCCTGTTCAATCACAGCCTTGTTTCAGGCTTTGTTCCTACCGAATGGCACACTGCTATGGTCATCCCACTCCACAAAGGGGAGCAACTACAGACCTTGGGAACTACCACCCCATTAGCCTGACGAGTCTGATATGGAAGGCTATGGAGCGCATCATTATGGACCTTATAAATAAGGACATAGGGAATCTCCAAACTCTGGACCCCATGCAGTACAGGTTTGTGAAAGGTAGATCATGCCTGCTCAACCTGACAGACTTCTTCGAGTCTGTCACCAGAGCTTTGGATTAGGGCAAGGTAGTTCACACAGCCTACCTAGATCTTGCCAAGGCCTTCAACACCATCCTTCACTCAGGAATCATAGACAGACTCACTACACTAGGCATAAACCCCTATGTAATAAGACGGGTTGCCAACTGGCTGACAGACAGAACCCACATTCTGAAAGTAGTGGACTCCAAATCTGACTACTGACCAGTTACAAGTGGTGTCCCACAGGGATCGGTCCTAGGTCCTCTCCTGTTTGGCATCTACTTCTCTGAAGTTCAACCCAACACAAAGGGACTCTGGCTGACCAAGTTCGCAGATGATTGCAAACTGGGAGCCATTACTGATTCTCCAACTGATGTAGACATTCTACAAAAAGGCCTCACTGACACCAGTGACTGGTGCCAGAACCATGGCCTTAAGCTCAATGCCAAAAAGTGCATTATCATTCCCTTTGGGAAAAAATTTGGTGCCCATGAACTACCACATAGACGATAGTCCACTAAACACTGAAAGTGTGATAAGAGACCTGGGGACACAGGTTGACAGCAACCTCTCCTTTGATAACCACATTGCCACTGTAGTCAGAAAGTCCTTCTATGTGGCACATCTCATTGCAAAAGATTTCTCATCCAGGAAGAAAGAGGTCATAATCCCTCTCTACTCGTCCCTCATTAGACCTATTATAGAATACAACGCCCCATTTGGTATGTACCTCATTAGACACCTACAACAACTGGAAAGGCCACAAAAATAACTCACTAAGAAATCTTAGGCCTTAGACACATGCCCTATACGAACAGACTCAAAAAACTCCAGCTATACTCAGTCTCATCGCCTACTCAGAGGCGATCTCTGCTTGACCTACAAAGCCATATCTGACCCAGAGCTGCTAGATATGCTACACCTAAAGAAATCCCAATCCCTCCGTGACGCACATTCCAGGGACCTTAACCTCATTATCACAATAAACAGAACATGCTGAAGGGACAGGTTCCTAACCCAGAGACTTCCCATACTCTGGAACAAACTTCCCATTCACATCGAGCAGAGCACTTCACTGGCCTGCTTTAAGAGAAATCTTGACGAGTAGGTGGGCAATAGGAAGTTCACCCTGGGGATCACTTCAGTGGCCTTGTTTGACAGGGGCACTGGGAACTAACTTTGGGCGGCATGATGCCAGGGAATCTTCTTGGGCTTATATAAGTTCCAGGCCCGTTAGCCTAGTACATGCCTATGATCCTATGAATCATACAGAATGTTATATCCATAAGGTAGCAGAAAGTATTCTAACAACTAAATCAACACGGGAATGCAGAAAGGAAATTCTGACTATAAGGATGACTGCAAGCGGGGGCAGGAATTTATTGGAGAAAACTGGTAAAGGAAAGTACAGCTGTGTACACTCATCATAAATGTAGATGTTCGAGTGTATTCACTGTTGCAGTCATCACACTTGTGTTATCTGCCTGCAGGTAGCCCTCAGTCAGCCCGAATACCAGAGACTTAGTATTTCTGCGTCGGAAGCTGTCACTTCTTCCATGACATCAGGTCATCAGGGGTATAAAAACAGGCAGCCGACGCCATTACATCAGTTTTTCTTGCCTCAAATGTCAAGAACCCCCAAATTGGGAGCTAGTATATGGTAGGGAAAACACCACCAGTAAAAAACAAGACTAAAACAGTGAATACACTTGAACATCTACATTTATGGTAAGTGTACACAACTCTATTTCTTCGTGTTTCACTATTGCAGTCATCACACTTGGGTTGATTCCCAAAGCTGAGGAAGGGTGGAGGCAGTCAAGAAGAGTTAAGGCTGGGTAGTAGGCCTTGCAAGACTGCTGCAGCAAATCCTGCCCTGGATTTGGAAAATATAGGCAGGTGGTAATGCTTGGTCAAGGTGTGTACAGGACTCCAGGTAGCAGCTTCCAGTATGCCCCTGGTATGGACTCCCTTGAGAAATTCTGTAGAGGTAGATATGGCCCTAGTGGAATGTGTTCTGACCCCCTGAGGGGTTGGTTTTCCATGGTGCTTGTAGCAGAAATAGATGCAGTGTGCTATCCATTTGGAAATAGTTTATTCTGAAATGGCCTTGCCCTCTGCTCCTTTTGCAAAGCTGACTAGCAGCTGGTCAGACTTTCTGAAAGTCTTAGTCCAATCAAGGTAGAACCTGAGCTGTCTGTGCACGTCCAAAGAGTGCAGGATCCTTTCCCCTTTATTATGAGGATTAGGGAAGAAGGTTGGAAAATGGATGGATTGGTTGAGAGCCACACTGGACACCACTTTAGGCATAAAGGAAGGGTTACTCCTGAGGGAAACCCTCTCAGCATGGAAAATAATGATGGGTTCCCACAGCCATCAGTGCTTGTAACTCAGACATTCTTCCAGCTGAAGTGATGGCTAGAAGCAAGGCTGTTTTCCAAGAGAGGAATTTTAACTCTGCTGAAGCAGCCGGTTCAAAAAGGGGATGCATGAGCTTTTCCATTACAAGCAGGGGTGGGTGCTCCCCTTGGTGGCCTTAAGTTGTCTGTCCCTCTCAGGAACTGTTTGATGAGATGATGAGAGAATAGAGGTGGCTCAGTATTGTAATGAGCCGAAATGGCAGAGGCATGGATCTTAATGGAGAAGAAGGATAGGCCTCTATGGAGTAGTTCTGCTAGGAAATCCAGGATTAGAGGCAAGGATGGCAGTGCTGTGTTCTTTTCTTTAGACAAAGTCCAAGAACAATATCTTTTCCACTTTTCAGCATAGGATTTCCTAGTACTGGGCTTTCTGGCTTCAAGGATGATGTCCAGCACCCCTTTGCGTAGGGTTGCTGGTGGAGTGTTTTTAATGAATAAGCCAAGCTGCAAGATTTAGGGTTTGCAATTGTGGATGCAAAATCTGTGCCTTCTGCTGAGGAAGCAGGGTTGGGGTCTGGTGTAGGTGCCAGGGTGCTACTGTTGTCAGGTTGGGCACGAGTGGGTACCAGTGCTGGCGTGGCCAGTCCGGGGCAATCAGAATTGTCCTTGGCCTGTCTTGCTTTGTCTTGAGTAATACTCTCGAGAGTAGGGGCAGAGGGGGGAAGGCATAGATTGAGAGGTTTTCCCATTGAAAGGATAGGGCATCCACCTTCCAGACCCTGCTGGGAGGATTTCTGGTGCAAATATGCTTAACTGATAGTTGTTGGGGGAGGCAGAGAGATCCACCTCTGGTGTCCCCCACTTCTGGATCAGAAGTTTGAAGGTGCTTGGCTCCAATTTCCACTCGTGTGGGTCTAGGAGATTTCTGCTTAAGTCGTCTGCCAGTGAATTTTGTTTGCCTGGTAGGAATTGAGCTTGTAGATGAACTTGGCTGTCCAAGGCCGTGTTCCACAAGGCCATAGCTAACCTGCAGAGTGGGTAAGAATGGGTTCCCCTCTGCTTATTGATGTACCACATAACTGTGGTGTTGTCTGTTTTTATCAGCAGTTGTCCTGGTAAGAGTAGGTATCTGAAAGCTGTCATGGCATTCTGTACAGCTTGCATCTCTTTTTGGTTGATGTGCAGGAGAATTTGCCTTGGGCTCCAGTGGCCCTGAATACATCTGCCCATCATGTGAGCCCCCCCATGCACAGTCTGATGCATCTGTGTTTAGCGTCTGGGCGGTGTGGGGTTGAGTAAAATGCGGTCCCTCGTTGTGGTTGCATGCTTCTGCCCACCGTCCTTAGACAAGGTATGATAGGAATGACAGTTTCCAGGTCCTGAGAATGATGGCACCAAAGACTTTTTAAGTACCACTGAAGTATTGCAGTCCTGCATATGGAATTAGCAGAATGCATGAGGCCATGAACCTAGGGATTGCAGTATTTTTCTTACAGATAGTTGGGTTCTGGTGGTCATTTGTTTGAAGTAGTCTGTCAGAAACACCTGTTTTTCTGACGTGAAGTATGCCATCCGGGAACTTGTGTCCAAGCTTGCTCCCAGGAATACAATATTTTGACTGGGTACCAAGTTGTGATTTATTTTCGTTGATGGAGTACCCAAATGTCAGGTGCTGAAGCAGCAACTCCTGACTGTCCAGCTGAATCAGGCAGTCATCCAAGTACAGGTAAATTTGAATATTTCTCTGCCAGCAGTATGCAATGGCTGGAGCCAGGCATTTTGCAGATACCCTGGGTGCAGTAGATAAGCCAAAGGGAAGTGCAGAGAACTGATAATGCATAGACCCTGCCCTGAAATGTAGATATTTCTTGCAGGACACCCTTATGGGGATGTGCGGATTCTTTTAAGTCTACGGTGACTAACCAGGCAGCCTTGGCTATCATAGGGAGAAGCTGTTGCAGGGTAAGCATCTTGAATTTTGGTACCACCAGGAAGGTGTTGAGAATTGTAAGATCCAGGATTGGGTGCCAAGAGCCCTCTTTCCTGGGTACCAGGAATAGTCTGGAGTAGAATCCTTGACCCCTCTGTTCTACTGGAACAGGCTGAATTGCTCTGATACTGAGCAGGGAAAGTACTTGGTTTTGAGCCTCTGCCCACTGGTTTGAAGGAAGGTCTGGAAACCCGCTTGGGGTTGGCAGTGAATGGAAATAAAATTTGTACCCCTGGGATACAATGTTGAGGACCCTTCGGTCCTGAGTGACGGATATCCAGTTTTTTGCATGAAGGGCAAGTTTTCCTCCTGCAGTTGGGCAGAGCTGGAAAGTAGGGTTGGGAAGTCATTGTGAGCTTTTTCCATAAGGAGGTGATTTACCATTCCCTGCTTTAGGGATGGGTGCACTCCATTGCTTAGATCTCTGCATACCCTGAGACTGCAGTCTGGGTGGTCCGTTTCCCCTGGGTCTCGTTTGGGAAGGCCTGGAGTGGGCTGGAAAGGACTAGTGTTTTGAAGGGCAATGCCTGCTGAATCTAGGTGGTTGCACTTGTAGGAATTCTTTAACAGTTTGCATAAATTTAGCCTTTTCTTCCATCTTTTTAAGAACAACTTCTGTTTTGGTGCCAAACAAACAGTCCTTATTTAAAGGAGCGTCTAGAAATTTAGATTTGACATGATCTAGCAAGGTTTGCTTCTTCAGTCAATCATGTCTTCTCAGTACAGAGCCAGTGACAGCTGCCCAGCAAGAAGCTTCTAGGGCATCAAAGCCACACTGTAAAGTATGCTTACTAGGTTTGCAGAGTGCATAAGCTCCTGCAATTCGTTATTTTCTGCACAATCTGGGAAAAATTACCACTTTGTTTAATAAGTTCCATAATATGTTGTTGGTATTTCAGCATGTGAAACTGGCAATTCAATGCCCTGATAGCAAGAGTTGTGAAGATATATACCTTATTACCACATCTGTCCAAAGATCTGGAATCCCTGTCCGAAGGGGGTAGGATTTTTGGCTGTAGTAGCCTTAATACCTTTAGGACCCTGGGAAATGATCTCTGGGTCAGCAGTAGGATTCTTGAAAAGAAACTTGTGAGAATCAGGTACTCTGTAGTACCTGTCTGTTTCCTAGGGGCCGGAGGCAAAGTGTCTGGAGTAAGACTGGATTCCATGAAAACATCATCCACAACATCCAGGACAGGGGGTATTAGCTAAAGGTCTGTGCTGAGGCAACTCTAAAAATTCTCCGAGTCTCTTTTTTGACTGAGGATAGTCTTGGCATTCCCAATGGAAATCCTCTCTTAAGGAATGCAAGGTTTCACCAAAAGAAAAATCCTCTGGAGGGGAGGCAGAGGGAATGGATTCCTCTGCATGTGAATCCTCGTAGGTGGATAAGGGCATGTCTTCATAATCAGAAAGGTTAGAGTCATCGGACTCCTGGTCAGTAGAAACTGAAGGGGACTGGATTCTTTGTCTCTTAGCAGGGAAAGGCTGGCTTCCCCTAATCAGCATAATAAGGTCTTCAGCCATTTTAAGCATTTGTTTTTGTGGCATGGGTGCCTGAGCATGTGCTTTGGTCATCAGTTTTCTAGGCATAGTGTGTACTCCGGGCCTAAGAAACCCGGTAGTTTTGGTTAAAAATGAAGTTGTCTGTTTGATTCGAACATTGGTTGGATGAAAAACTCCCTCAGAAGCCGGCGCCTGCACAGCGGATCTAGACCCATCTAAGGTAGAGACATCCGCTGGTTCCATAGTCGAAGAAGCATATCGCGGCATACCGGACTCCGAATGGGTCTCAGCAGAGGCCTGCGAATCCACAGAAGTAGGCATCAAGGGCTGCAAAGGCACCTCTCTGAGTACCGGCGGACTGGCGACTAGCTTAACGGAAGCGTCGTCGGCAGTTTTGGACCTATGCGGTCTGTCTCTGTCTTTATCCTTACGCTTTTTCATAAGATCGGTAGTCGGATGACTTACCAAAGCCATTTCAGAATATGGAGATCGAGAGCAAAAGAATTTAGTGACGATAGCCCGACGACGAATGGTTCGGGCATTAAACAAGGCACAAAACCGACAGCGAGGGACGTCGTGGGCTGGGCCTAAACAGGTGACGCAGTAAGAATGAAAATATCTATGAGGTATTTGCTTCCCACAGACAAGACAATTGTTAACTTTTTCTGACATCGGTTAGAGCAAGAAAAAAGGGTCCCCAACGGGGTACTTGGCTTTAGAAGACTTAAGGATTATTCAACTCGAAAATGAAAAATTCAAGTAGCGGCCAACCGGCACTTGCAAACTGCTTCCGCTTCGGGCTCCTCATCGGCAAGAAAGACTGATGTAATGGCATCAGCTGCCTGTTTTTATACCCCCTGACGACCTGACGTCATGGAAAAAGCGACAGCATCCAACGCAGAAATACTAAGTCTCTGGTATTCAGGCCGACTGAGGGCTACCTGCAGACAGATAACCCAAGTGTGATGACTGTAACAGTGAAACACGAAGAACATTCAAGGTATTAGGAGCAAATAACTAGAGAGGGAAAGACCGAATGGGAAGACACCAAAGATTTCCTTCCATATCAGGGATCGAATAAGTACAGGCAAAGAGAAGGAAACTGGGTGGTTCTAAACAAAAGACCAGCACTGGTAGAGTTTTTAACAGAATCTAGAACAGAAGCTGCCATTAAAAAAGGAATAATTAGTAGAGCATATAAAATATTGCATGATAAATATAAGAACCATTGAGAGAAGGTTGGAAAGGAGTGGGAAGAGAGACTGGATACGCAATTCACAAAGAAACAATGGCAGGATATATGTATGTCTCCCAAATATGCAACAAAATCTAGAAGATTTAGGATTTTTGCCTGGAAATGTTTACATAGATATTTTTATCCGAAAGAAAACTCCTTGAGGCACACCACGACAAATAAAAGCGAACCGCTTAACTAAAACACTGACATAAACATCAGTCTGATGAAGCATTTGGATAAATGTGAAAGCGCTGTTTTTCTTTTTGAATTTGATCACTTTTACTTTCTTTATGCCAGTGTTTTAGTTAAACAAACAGTTCACTTTTATTTGTCATGGTGTGCCTCAAGGAGTTTTCTTTTGGATTTACAATTTTGTGCTTTACTTGGGACACTTTACCCTTGTGAATGGTATTTTTACTTATTCATAGATATTTTTATACCCCAAGTAGACTCCAGAGAATTTTTCTTCAAGCAGACTGCAAATGTTAGAGGTGTGAAGGGGAAGAAAGAGGTAATTGGGAACATTTTCTGGGAGTGCGGTGAGTTGGCAGACTAAGGATTCCCTGCAAGATGCGCTGTCGGAGATGCTGGGTGCGCAGATTGGTCTGAGTGAGATAATTTTTCTGAGCTATGATACAGAATCGGAATTGCCTAGACATGGTAAGACCTTGCTGCGTCTAATAATGGTGGCTGCCAAAACAACAATTACTAGAAAATGGAAATCAAAGTCTAAGCCAACTATACTGGAAGTAGTGAATTCATTAACAGAGATAAAACAACTGGAATTGAGATCTTTAGAAAAGGGTAGGAGCAAACTACACAGGAAAAATGGGAATTCTGGGAACAATACATACAAGGGAGGAATGAGGTTTAAAAGGCGCAGGACTTAAATGAGCTATGTAATGTCTGAGTGAGAAAGACTGGGTAGATTATAAGTGATGTGTAATGTTTGCAACAGGGAGCATGCCAGTATAGTTTGTGATGTAAAATGCTTGCAACTAGGATTGTTATGGTGTGGTTTGTTTTCATTTATTTACATAAATGTATGATTGTCTATGTAGTAAGTTATGGTTAAATAAGGATGTTTCTTGTTTAAAATAAAAAAAAAAAAACAAGAATTGAATAATTTATGTAATATTGCTTAGGTTACATGATATATCGCAACATGCGTGAAGTATAATGTTTGTTAATACAGTTTGATTAATTTTATATGAATGCACATTTGCCTATGTCACAACTGATTCAAAAAAAGGTGTTAGGAAAAAAAAAACCCAGGTAAGTTATTCTGCATTCAGTTCTTCTGTCACAATTTCCAAACTGTTTATGAAGATCCAACCTATATACCAGATGCTACCCTTTGTTCTGGTAATTTTAACACACTTGTAGTTGTACTAGTTGCTGATTCCACTTTTGGTCCTATGGACTGTCTGCCCAAAGCAATGCCTCCTAAACCCCAGGAAAAGGCAACCACAGTAACAGTCACACTGGAAGTTAGGTGAAGTACAAGGGGCTGCACAGACCCTGAACAGCAGCCATGAGCCAGACATCCATCAGGCTGGCAAACATCTTAGGAAGAGTGGTATGACCGAATGGCATGGACCTGTATTTAAAATAACGGTTTCTGTCAAAGCTCAGAAACCTCCTGGACTTCCTGGCAATCCTGATGTGCAAGGAAGACCAAAGGACATATCCAGTCCCCTTCTTCTAGACATGGAAGAACAAACTGCACCACGACCATCTGAGACAGTTTTCTTCACAAAATAATTGAAACTGTTGTGATCTAGAATAGGTCTAAGGGTCTATCTTTTTTGGTGTCAAACACAGCCTTGAGAAATATCTGGACTCCTCTTTTTTCTAAGACACTTGGACCTCCTTTGTGGCCAGTCCATACTGATGGGATGGGATGACTACAAGAATGAGATTAGTTGGGGGGGGGGGGGGGGCAAAGGAATCAGACAATATAGCTTCTGCATACAATTTCCCCAATCTACTTGACCCATATAGTGGTCTGTCAGACTCACAAGAGGAAGGAAAACATGCCTCCACCCCAACTACCTGCAGAGCAGACAGCTGAGCAAGTTCTCAGGAGTTCTACTAATGTATCCCCTAAAGGGAGGCTGAAGAATCCAGATTGTATCGGCCACTTGTGCCTCCAAGACAGCACTAATTCTAGATTCCTTACCAGCACTGGTTTCTACCAGAGAACTGTCTGCATTAAATCACAAGTTCCTGTGACTCTTCTGGCTGTGGGAGAAAGGCCAATATGGAGAACAGAACTTGACCTTAACTGACATGAGCTTATTGCCTCTCTCACTTTTCTGTAGCCTGGCCTTCACCTATGGACCAAACAGTTCTGGTCCTTCAAAGGAGGAGATGGAAAAGGAAGCCTTATTACACACATTATAAATTTAACACTTGGTACTTTAGCTTTCACCTATGGTTACCATGTGGCAACTGTTTCAACGTCATGTACAGCTTCCCCCTCAGTACACAATGAAAATGGGTCTTATAAGTCAAACAGTTTAGCATAATAATGGAGAATATGTTTGATGTATAAATATATTTACTTAAAACAGTGCATCATTTGGAACTATCTGCCCGAAGGGGGACCACAGAACTCTCACAGGAGTCTTTTTTTTTTTGGTCTTCTGCCACCCAATGGGTCAGCTAGGGAAGCTAACTCTTGCATCCCCAGCCCCAGGGAAGCTGGAGGGATACCTCATGGTCTACTCAAAATGGGTGACATGCCTGGTTACTGTCAAGTTACTGTCAAGTCCTTTACACAAGTGAAACCATCTTGTCTCTGGGAGGTACCACCAAGAAAGAAATTAGGCAGAAATGTCAGCTTTGAGAGAACCTTTTGATGGGGAGATGTGTTCAGTCTCCTTTCTGACACATTAGCTTCTTCTGAAGTCAAATGCATTCCCAGGACAAGATTCTGGGGATATACTCATCTCATCATCCAGGACCATATCTTGAGTGGGAGACTCCATGGCATAATTTACATACTTTCTTATTCAATGTTTCTTCTTCAGGATGTGGTTATGCATCAGAATGGTGGAAAGAGGAATAAACATCAGACACCCTAAACCTCTCAATGGATTCATCACTGCCTATCCATCTAGTGAAGGCATGAAAGGTTTTGAAGGCTCAGAAATATGGGGATTCAAGACTGAAGCTGAAACCTAAGAAAGATCCCTAGGAGAATCTACTAATGAGATTTGTTGCTTTGGTGGTGTGCTCAACTGTGAATGTATAAAGTCCCAGAGTTGATAGAAGTGATGGCATGAAACACATCAGCACTGAAATGACTGTCACCAGTGCTCCAACCAAGACCTTGGCACCAAGGATATTGCCAAAAGACTGACTTCTGGACCAAGGGCTTAAAGGTTACTGTGGCAAGAGTTAAGAGATATATCTAGGATTCCTTAATGGAGGGCCTTAACTCCAGAAATGTATAATTATTTATACTCAGCAAATCCTGTAATTCCCACATTATATGGCCACCTGAAAATTCACAAGAGCCTTACTGCACCGCCTATGAGACCGACAGTCTCGGGCAGTAAATTGATTATCACAGCTCTTTCTAAGTATTTAGATAAACAGCTTGCCACACTAATAAGTATAATTAAGAGCTATATTTGAGATACTAAAGACTTTTTAGCTAGTTTACGAGATTAGTCATGTGTTAATGATTGCAGTAAACTATTATTAGTAACCATGGATATAAAATCCTTATTCACTGTCACTCCGAATGATTATGGGTTAGAGTCAATTAGAGAATTTCTTATCTAGGTATAGTGTTTTTTCTAACCTGAGAATTCAAATGTGTTCTATGCTGGATATTGTATTGAATAACAATATTTTTATATACAAGTTCATCATCATCAGTCCCCTTTTTCCCATTTTCTACAAGGGGTCTGAGTATCGTGTTAACTGTCGCCAGCTCTCTCAGTTCAGTGCCACACTCCTGCCTTCAACACTCATGCCAGACTGTCGCAGATTTTCTTTCACACAATCCATCCACCTCTTTAGTGGACGTCCTTGCTTCTTCTTACCTTCTTCCTGTCTGTTTTGAAATTGCTTTTCCTTCGACTGCAGGGGCGTAAGCCACAAAAAGTTGGTCAGACTTTCTACTGATCTTGGTTCTGTCCAGGTAGTATCGAAGTTGTCTGTGAATGTCCAAGGTATGTAACAGTCTTTCCCCCTTATTCTCAGGATTGGGCAAGAAAGCAGGCAGATGAATAACTTGATTTAAAGAAACCCTAGATACCACCTTTGGCATAAAAGTAGGGTTGGTCCTTAATGAAACCCTGTCTCTGTGGAAAATTATGAACGGTGGTATAGCCATTAGGGTCTGTAGTTCCGAAACCCTTCTTGCTGAGGTAATTGCCAACAGGAAAGCTGTCTTCCATGAGAGAAATTGCAAGTCAACTGAAGCTGCTGGCTCAAATGGAGGTAGAGTCAGTTTTTCTAGGACAAAATTGAGGTCCCAGGCTGGCACTGGAGCCTTTCTTGGTGGTTTAATGTTCTTGATTCCCCTGAGGAATTGCCTTAGCAAAGGATGTGAAAAGACAGGCGGATCAGGGTTATATCTAGCTGAAATAGCTGATGCATGTATCTTTATGGAAGAATATGAGAGTCCATTCTTTAGCATATCTGCCAAATATTCCAGGATGAGTGGGATGTTCAATAATGATGCATCATGTCCCTTGCTGGTATTCCAAATGCTGAATCTCTTCCATTTTGCTAAGTAAACCTTTCTGGTGGATGGTCTTCGAGCCTCTGTTAGTATCCGCTGAACTTCCTTGGAGAGAGATAGGTTGAGATTATTCATGGGACCTCCTAGGCTGTTAGCTGCAGTGTCTGAAGGTTTGGATGCACTGTTTTGAAGTTGTGTTGAGTCAAAAGTAGAGGCCATTGGGGAAGGGCCCACTTCTTGGTGTGACATATGCTCAGTAGTAGTGGATACCAGTGTTGTCTTGGCCAGTCCGGAGCTATTAGGATCCCCTTGGGTCTCTCTGCTTTGATCTTTAGTAATACTGAGGTCATCAGTGGCAGAGGTGGGAATGCATAGATTTTTAGGGAGTTCCAGTTGAATGAGAGAGCATCTATTTTCCAAGCTTGTGGATGGTATGTCCTTGAGCAGAATTTTTGTAGATGATGGTTGAGGTGAGAGGCAAATAGGTCTACTTCTGGCCTGCCCCATGTCGAAGTGAGCTGTGTGAAGATCTTCGGATGTAACCTCCACTTGTGTGGATCTGTGAAATTCCTGCTTAGGCTGTCCACCAGCACATTGTCTTTGCCTGGAACAAACTGGGATTGTAACTGAATGTTTAGGCTCAGTGATTTTTCCCAAAGATGCATTGTCAGTCTGCAAAGGGGGTAAGAATGGGTGCCCCCTTGCTTGCTTATATACCACATCACAGTGGTGTTGTCTGTCCGTATCAGTAAATGGCCTTGCTGAAGTTGGTGTTGAAAAGCCTCGATGGCATGCATTACTGCCAGCATTTCCTTTTGGTTTATGTACAGATGTGTTTCCTTTGGAGACCATTGTCCTGGTATACACCTGCCTTCCATGTGCGCCCCCCATCCAAGGTCTGAGGCGTCTGTGGTTATGGTCTGTGTTATCTGTGGTTTTTTGAATGACATACCTGTGTTTGCCTGGCTTACCGAAGCCCACCATAGGAATTCCCTTTTGTAGGCATGGAATGAGCGGTATGGTTGTCTCTAAGTTGTTGCTGTGCTGAGACCATAGGCTTTTTAGGTACCATTGAAGCTTTCTCATGTGTAGTTTTGCTAATGGAACCAAGATGCCATGTAACCCAGGGCCTGTAGGAATCTCCTTGCAGTCATCTGGGTAAGTTTTGCCAAACCTTTGAAATAATGAGTTAACTTCTCTGGCTTGTCTTCTGTTAGGTAAGCCACTTGAGAGGCTGTGTCTAATTTGGCTCCTAAGAAGATTATTTGCTGGGATGGCTGAAGTCTTGACTTTTGGAAGTTGACTGCGTATCCCAGAGCTTGAAGTAATCGTATGACATAGTCCAAGTTTTTTGTCAACATCAATTTGTCGTCCGCTTGTATGAGGCAGTCGTCCAGGTATGGGTAAATTTGGATCCCCTGGAGCCTGCAATGAGCAATTACTGAAGCCAGGCATTTTGTGAATACTCTGGGCGCAGTAGATAAGCCAAATGGCAAAGCTGAGAATTGATAATGCTCTGGCCCTGCAAGAAATCTGAGGTATCTTCTGCAGCTGTGTCTGACAGGGACATGCAGGTATGCCTCCTTGAGGTCCAGAGTAATCAGGCAAGACCCCTTGCCCAGCATGGGAAGGAGTTGCTGTAGAGTCAGCATTTTGAACTTTGGTATTATGAGAAAGGTGTTTAATGCGGACAAATCCAGTATTGGTCTCCACTGAGATTCTTTTCTTGGAACAAGGAACAGTCTTGAGTAAAACCCCTGGCCTTGTTCTTGTTGTGGAACTCTTTCTATTGCTTTCATCCGAGTCAGCAGAGATTTGCTTGATAGCCTCTGCCCTCTGGTTTTGTGGTAGGTTTGGCATGCCTTGTTTTCTTGGTAAGGTATGAAAGTGGAACCTGTAACCTCGGTCTATAATGTCCAAAATCCATTTGTCCTTTGTCAGTCTGTGCCAACTGTCTGCAAACAGAGATAATTTCCCACCCAAGGGAGCTTCTATTTGTTCCCTGGTAGGCGGAAGTAGAGGAAAGTCATTGAGATTGTGGTTGTGGGGCAGGTGAAACCCCTGTGTCACTTCTTTGGTTTGCTGGCTGCCATTGTCGTCCCCTGTAAGGACCTCTGTATTGTCCTCTTCCTCGGCCACGTCTGTTTTTATCCCTTTGAAACTTTTCAGGATTAGGAAAGGACCAGTTTTTTGAAGGCCAATTCCTACTGAATCTGGGGGGGTTGAACATGGAGGAAATCTTTCACCGTCTGAACTGATTTTGCTTTTTCGTCGATGGACTTTTAACATGTCCTTAGCATTAGCACCAAAAAGCTTGTTCTTTTCCAAAGGTGCATCCAGAAGTTTTGCCTTTACATGATCTGGTAGAGGTTGATCTTTTAACAATGCATGTCTATGAATGACTGCCCCTGTCATAGCTGCCCTACATGAAGCTTCCAGTGCATCATATCCACACTGCAGGAAGTGGTTGCTTACTTGCTGAGAGTTATGTACAGCTTCCTGCAAAGACTTCCTGTCTAAAGGATCAGGAGAGGCCAATGTTTTCTGTAAATCTTCTAACAGGAAATCCTGATATTGTAACATATAAAAAAGGCAATTCAAAGCTCTCATAGATAAAGTAGTGGAGGTGTAAACCTTTTTACCCCATCTCTCTAATGACCTAGCTTCCCTATTGGAGGGCAAAGGATTTTTAGAGGTGGAAGAGGAAACACCTTTAGGTCCCTGGGAAATAGTTTCCAAATCAGCAGTATGGGCCCTGAATAAATGGGAATGTGTTTCAGGGACCCTGTAATACCTGTCTGGCTTGGCTGGAGCAGGAGGGAGAGAGTCAGGGGTAACACTAGAGTCTGAATACAAATCATCCAAAACATCAAGCACAGGAGGAATAGCTAAGGGCCTGTGCTGGGGCTTTTTAAGGAAAGTCCGAAGGCGCTTTCTGGAATCAGAATATTCCTGGCCTTGCCACTTGAAATGTTCCCTCATGGTATGCAGAACTTCCCCAAAAGAAATATCCTCAGGAGGGGAGGCCGAGGGGATGGAATCCTCTGCATCAGAGTCCTCATAGGTCTGGAAGAGCTCTTCCTGGCCATCAGAGTGGACAGAGTCCTCAGAATCTTCATCTGAAGGAATAGGGTCAGAGGGTTCAACCCGGGGCCTTTTATCAGAAGGAGGCTGGGATCCTCTTTCAGGATGGGCCTGTGAACCTCTAATCATAGCAATTAAGTCAGCAGCCATAGTCATAATTTGTGTTTCTGGAGTAGGCTGAGGTAAGGCTTTAGCAGAAAGATTCTTGGTCTTGCTGGCCGCCTTAGCCCTAGTGTAGGCCTTAATAGACATGGCCATAGGAGGCCTGGCAGCTCCACGTGCAGGAGTGACCTTATCTACAGCAATGGTCTCGGGCATTTCCTCGGTTTCGGTATCCGGAGGAAAATCAATAACTGGCGGAGTGATATCCGGAATCGGGGTCATCGGTAATGCGGTGTCTTCGGTTCGGAGCGGTGGAAAAGCCGTCTCAGGGAGAACCGGAGCACTCGCGGTAGGTTTTGGCGTGGAGTCGGAGGTAGACGCGGGCCGAGGATGTCGGTCCCGGTCTTTTCGTTTCTTGGGAGTTTGCGATGTCGGAAGCTCCGACGGCATTGTATAGGCAAATTTTTCGCCGAAAAAATCTTCAGCGAACTCCGCCCGGCGCCTGAGAGTGCTCTTGTTGAAGCGAGCACAGGCTACACAGGCCGAGACGTCGTGGTCTGGGCCAAGGCAAGGAAGACAGTAAGAGTGGAAATCCTTATGAGGTATTTGTTTACCACAAGAAAGACAATTGTTAACTTTTTCAGTAATTTCTGACATCGGCTGAGGCAAGAAAAGGTCCCCAACGGGGTACTTAGCTTTTTTGATGACTTCGGAATCGAAGAATACAGGAGCTGACCGACCGGCACTTGCGAACTGCTTCTGCTTTGGGCACCGCGCGGCAAGAAAGACTGAAGAAAATGGCGTCGGCTGATGCTTATGTACTCCAGCCGACGTCGGACCCAGACTTTGGAATCCGGCCGACCGAGGGCTGCCTGAGGCAGGATAACCCATATGTTATGACTGCAGTTGCATTCTTGAAGGACATCAGCAGTGGGCTCAGAGCTGAACCCTGATGTACACCCACTCCCCACTGGGAACCCCTCTGTGAGGCTGACCTCTGTTCGTACTTGAGTCACTGGGTCCTTGTACATAGCCTGCACTAATTCTACTAATGGTTCTGGGACTTCAAACCACCACAGTACTGCACAGATCAACTTTCTTGGGACCTTGTCATATGCTTTATTGAAGACTAGGAATGCAGAGTTGGACTCTCTCCTCATTTCTAGCTTCTTCTCAAGTATCTCTCTCAATGCAAACATCAGGTCAGTTGTGCTGCATTCTGATCTGAATCCAAACTGCTCATCACCCATCTTACATTCTACTGCTCTGCGTATCCATTTATCAATCACCTTCTCCAGAACTTTTATGCAATGTGATAGGAGTTTGATGCCTCTGTACTGCCCACAGTTGTGGATGCCCCCTTTGTTCTTGTACACTGGAAAGAGTATGCTTATTCTCCAGTCATCTGGGATACGCCTTTCTCTCCACACTGCTATTAGTACCCTCAGGAGCCATTTCTCCCCTATCTCGCCCAACATCTTTATCATATCTGCTGTGATTTCATCTGAGTCTGCTGCTTTCCCTGACTTCATCTTCTTAGTGCTGTTCTTACTTCTTCTAGGGTGGGCTCCTCCTCTTCTCTCATTGTAGGCTGTTTCTGGGTCAGTACAGCTTCTGTGGGGTTTTCTTCATTCAGAAGCTGCTGGAAATACTCCTATCTGCCTCTGATGCCCTGTGGAATAGTGAACAGGTTGTTGGTGGCATCCCTTATGAAGGGTGTCTGACTATCTTCTTTATCTTTCTTTCTTTGCCTTGCAACCTGATAAGAGTTTCTTTGTACCCTTTACTGAGTCACTTTCCTAAAGTTGGTACAATGCCCCCTTTGCCCTATTCTTAGCTATTGCAACTTATTTGTTAGTTTCTTTGTTAGCCAACCAGTAGTCCTTCCTAGCCTGGTCAGTCTTTTCTGTCTCCCACTTTTTCCTGCACTCCTCCTTTCTTTTGATGACTTCCTGGACTTCTGCATTCTACTACCAGCTTTCCTTGTGTACCTTAATTCCATACCTGGCTCGGCCACATATCTTTTCTGTAGTCCTAACACATGCTGTTTTTAGGTGCTGGCATTCAACTCCACCTATTTCCTCCACTTCTTGGGGTGCTACAGCCCTGAGTAATTCCTTGAACTGTTGTACTTTCTCTACTGTTAACTTCCAGGTCTTCAGCCTGGTCTCTGTTGACATTAGAACCTTCTCTGACCACTGTTTGCAGCTGATTGGGTCAACTAGTGTTTATGCTGTGGGCCGACTGTTTCATTGGGGATGACTCTGAAATCATGGATTCTACCATGGTGCCTTTTTCCTTACTAGGAGGAAGTCTAACCGAGTTGCATGTTGACTACTCTTGTACATGATCTTGTGACTCTCTCTCTTTCTGAACCATATGTTGGTTACTATCAAGCCATTTGCCAGAGAGAAGTCTTGAATGGTTCTCCTTTATTCCTGTTGCCCCACCCATGTGGGCCCAGGCAGTCCTCATAGCCTGTTCTGTCTGTCCCGGTATGTGCATTCAAGTCACCCATTATCAGCACCAATTCTTGCTGTCCTGCTTTATCTAGAAGGTCCTGCAACTGCTGACTGTATGCACTCTTTTCCTCACTATCACAACCCTGCTGTGGGTCATAGGCTGAGATTATGAATACTGTCCTATCATTACACTGGAGTCTGACTGCCATGAGTCTGTCATTAATTCTGATGATATCCCTTACTGCCTTCTGAAGCCTCTCTCGCACCACAATTCCTACACCACTTCTAGCCTGCCCTCCATCTGAGTAGTAGACTCTGGATCCCAAGCCAACTGGCTCTGCTGCACTGCCCTTCCATCTCGTCTCTTGGATACATAGGATGTCCAGCCTCCTCCGTATCATCATGTTATCCTCTTCCAAGCTGCGCTCTGGCAGTGAACCTACATTAAGCATAGCAATTCTCAGTTCATGTTTGGCAGGTTGGTTTTACGTCCAGCTTTCGCTCAACACAGCTAACCCAGGTAACCCAGGCTGGGCAACTAGACACCGGCCAGCCAGAATCTTATTGACCCATGGCTGCGGGCCTTTATGGCAGGCAGACACTGGCCAATAGGGGCACATATACCCCTCCCGTTAGCCTGGGTCCCTGGCGTGGGTCAGAGTAGGCCGGGTCCTCAACCCACTTATCACCGGTAACTACCCATACCCATTTTTGCTGACATTAGTCAACATGACCGAATCACCTAGAGCCATACTTTATACTGTCGAGTGGCTAGCCCTGCCACGGAGCACAGTCTGTGATCCATGTTCTCCTATCTTGAGGATACTGCGCACCACAGTAGATGCCCAAAGCGGTTGGTCTGTACAACTCTTCCCCTATAGGGCACCATGTAGAGTCTGTGCTGCTGTCCACAGCTCCATATTCAATGGTGAGTTTGAGATGGAAACACTCAGCATGTTTTTTGGACATGGGAGAAACCCCACGGAGACACAGGGAGAACATGCTAACTCCAAACAGGCATTGGTCTGTGGTCAGGATCGAACCTTGTACCTTGTGCATGGGAGGCGAAGAGCTTAACCACTAAGCCACTTATATATAAGTTCTACCATCAAAAACTGGGAGTTGCCATGGGCACCCCAGTAGCCAACACATATGCCAACCTTGTTTTGACCAGATGGGAAGAGAAATTCATCTATAATATTAATGATTCTTTTAGGAATGAATGTTTACTATTTTTTAAACGCTTTGTTGATGATGTGTTTCTAGTACGGCGAGGTGATCATTTGAATCATTTTGTTGAATTTCTGCATGTTATTACTGGCATTTTCTCATCTGATGTTCACTGGTCGTATGACAAAATTATTTTCTTAGATATAGTAGTTACTAGTAATAATGTAGGTTTTGATACTATGATTCACTGGAAAAATGTACAGGCTGTTAGACATATACATTCACAAAGTATGCATCCAAGACATGTGTACAAGGGAATTGTAAAAAGTCAATTTTTAAGGGCCAGTATGCTATGTACTAGAGAAGAAAATTTTATGTCCGAGATTAATAATATGGCTGATGATTTCGTAAGTAGACAGTATGATCTTGCGCTTATTGACTATACTAAGGAATTGGTTAAAAAAGAAAGACATCACTTAGCTAGACCATATATTCATACTCAGATTCATGAAGTTTCTTTAAGAAATAGTAGTAATAATTATAATTATAGTTTAGGTTACATAATGCATTATATAACAGACATACAAGCTTGATTCAACAAGTTATTGAAAAAAAATTGGAGTATACCAAGTACTAACTTTTAGTCTTGTGGGTGCCAGACGAAAATTTGTCTACAAAAGGGAAAAGAATCTAAAAGAATTAGGTTATAAAGATTTTTATAATAGCAATTATGTGAATATAAAGAAACCTGGCACTGTCCATTGTCACATTGTGCATATTGTAAAGAAATTAATACAGAACTTCATTTTGAACATCTAAGTCACAAGTTGTTCACATTTAGAGCTTCAGGAACATGTGGTCTATTTTGCTAACTGCATCTGTTGTGAAAGTTTCTATGTAGGGAAATCTAATATGAAATTAAAAAAGGATGTGTGCCCACCTATCCGATATTCAGAGAGGGATTGAGACTAATGGCTTGGCAAGGCACATAATCACCTATGGGCAAGAACACAAACAAATTCAGGATACTACAAAATGTGTTTCAGGATATACGTGGAGGGGATTTGGTGAATAAGATTGGCTATATGGAATATAAATGGATACATTATACATCTTTTAGGGCTTACAAGCTGCCAGGTTTAAACTCTAGCAACAGTCTGAAACCAATAGTAAAAATGAAGCGCGATGTCTTATGATTTTATACATTTTGTAAAATGTTATTATGTTGTGAAGTATTTATGGTCATATGTTTTAGTTCACATGACTGCCATACGACTACTTTTTTATGTCTATTGGCTGGCATTTTGTATACAACAGCAGTATGCACAGTTCATGCTATGCACTGAAGAAGAGTCCTGAACTCGAAAGCTCTGCTTTGTTACTGTGCTTGCCTGTTTTTTAAACTTTGGACGTTGGACTTATGGTTCTTTTTATTCTATTGACTTGGTTTTGTGCTGAAGTCCTTTAACCACCTGAGGAGTTTGTTTATGGCACTGTGACGGACACTGAGAATGGCACCAAAGGCATCAATGCCAACATCAGTCTCAACTGATCAGTGTTGACTTCCTTGCCTTTTAATGACCCACCACACAGAGGGTGCCAGGAGTACACAAAAATCGGTACCAAGACTGAAGGTGTTCCACTGAGCTGAAACCTATAGGAGGGAAAACTGCTTTGCGTCTATCATTTTGAAGGAGAGGCTAGGGAGGCTGCAATGGTAAGAGGAGCAAGGGAAGGACACCCCTCTAGCTGGCCTGGATACAGAGGGGGAAGCAAGGTCACCCATTTTAACTTCAACCTTCAGCAATCACCAATTTCCTCACCATCCTCTACCACTTTTAATGAACAGAAGCACTAAGGAGAGAACACAACACAGGGAAAGAATAGGAGAAGTATTTTAAGGAAGAATCTTACAGAACTCCTGGTTAATAACAGAGGAAATGCTACCCAGCCTTTTTCTTGGAGGAACCCCTGCCATAAAGTAAATTAATTCTGTGAAACTCCAGAACAGGAAGGTTTGTCTAGCACAGCTTTACGGGAAAGATGTTCAGTCCTAGCAACCTCAGAAAGAACAAAAGACTGCCTGACAAATGCACCAGGAGACCCATGGTCCTACATTGCCTGTGTTAGTCTTTTCTACACTGAGAACCCTCAAAATTGGATACCTTAACTAGCAAGACTTTCAATACAAGTCTGTTCTTCCTTTCCTACAAAATCCTGGAACAGAACTTATCACAAATAGCACACACATCCAAGTACTTGACTCCTAAGCAAACAACACAGAGGGTGTTTTCTTTGAGTGGTGTGGAATTTGTGTCCATATCTCTGATGCACTCTGACTCCTGAATGCTTATCAGTGCAGTCTGACTTGTCAATGATAAATTTCATGCCAGTATCAAGTCCTGGCACAAGTAAAAAAAATTCATCACACTAAAGAAAGAAAAATGGTTTTCAGAACTTACCAATAGAAGACTCAAACGCAACAAAATAAACAAAGTCAGGGAAGCCAAGTGAAAAATCAAACTCTACCAACAGCAGTGGAAAGATTGGAGATAAAAATAGAACAGATACAGAGCTTCCAAAATCTTTACAGAAAAACAGCTAAATTCTGTACAATTAATGAACAATGCCACTAATAAGCATGAGTTGTGCTAATGTTGCAAATATAACAGCAGCAAAGGAGACAGTACAGCTGTGTACACTTACCATAAATGTAGATTTTCGAGTGTATTCACTATTGCAGTCCTGACTATTGGGATTTCCTGCCCTGAAAGCCCTCAGTCGGCCAGACTACCAGAGAAAAATCTTTCTGGCTCCCAGGCTGGTAGATGCCCAGACTGACGTCAGTATGCTCAGGTATAAAGGTAGCCAGCCTGCATCAGATCATCAGTCTTTTATTGCCCCCCCAAATAAGAGGATCCTTGGGAAGACTGGAGGTATCCCAAAGAATAGCCTGGCAGAGGAGGAGATGCCAAGGAAGGGTTCCCTTGGCTGAGATGCACAGTCAAAAGATGCCTATAAGTAGGTTAAGGGGGTAGGAGAGTGGGAAAGATGACTGCAACAGTGAATACACTTGAACATGAACATTTATGGCAAATGTACACAACTGTACGATGTTGTTCTTGTTGCACTGTTGCAGTCCTATTAGGAAGACTCCCAAAGCAGAAAAGAAGGTGGAAGGACGTTAGGGCAAAGAGAGGATGTCTTGCAGGATAGCAGTGGCAAACCCTTCGCTAGATTTGGAGAAGGATGCCAAATGGTAGTGTTTGATGAAGATATGCACAGAGGACCAGGTGTCTGCCTCTAAAATGTTCTTGGTGGGAACCCCCTTAATGAAGGCAGCAAAAGCAGCAAACAGCCCTGGTGGAGCAAGATCTAATCCCAACTGGGGCTACATTGCCATGAAAGCTACAGCAAAAAGAGATACAATGGGAGATCCATTTGGAAGCAGTTTGCTTAGAAGCTGGTTTGCCTTATGCACCAAGATCAAAGGTAATGAAAAGCTGTTCAGTTGTTCTCAAAGCTTTTGCCCTAGCCAGATAAAAACATAGCTGTCTGTGAGCAGTCAATGAATGTAGAATTCTTTGCCCTTTATTTTGTGGGTTGGAGAAGAAGGTTGGTAGACAGATGGCCTGATTCAAGACGGTGTCAGAGATCACCTTGGGCATGAAGGATGGGTTGCTCCTAAGAGAAACTCTGTCCTTATCAAAAAGAAGAAAGGGTTCAACTGCCATGAGGGCCTGCAGTTCAGAAACCTTCCTAGCAGAGGTGATAGCTAGTAGTATAGCTGTTTTCCAAATCAGAAACTTGAGGTCAGCAGATGCTCCCGGCTCATAGAGAGGCAAAGTTAATTTTTCTAAAACAAAATTCAGGTTCCATGGAGTCAGAGGCTTCCTTCTAGGAGGCCTAATGTGTATGAACCCCTCCCCTCCACCAGAAATTGTTGTAAGAGTGGGTGGGAAAAGCTAGGAGTGTTTGAAGGCACATAAGTAGAAATGGCCGAAGCATGGATTTTAATTGAAAAGTAGGAAAATCCCTGATTTAGAAGTGGCCAGGTATTCCAGGATGCTTGTAATGTGAACTGACTGTGGCTCTATGTGGTGGTCTTTGCAACAAAGAGAGAACCTTTCCCATTTGGCTTTGTAAAATTTCAGAGTACTAGGGCTTCTGGACTCCTGGAAAGTGTCTAGCACCCATTTACTTAGGGTGGTGCCTGTGTAGGCTGTTGTGGGATCATCCATGCTGCCAAATTGAGGGATGGCAGGTGGGGATGAACAATCCTTCCCTCATTTTGAGTGAGGAGGTCCACCCTCTGAGGCAGAATTCACTGTGCCTGGTTGGAAAGCTGGAGGAGGAGAGGGTACCAATGCTGTCTGGGCCAGTCTAGGGATATCAGTATTGCTCTTGGGCCTTCCTCTCTTATCTTGAGCAGGACCCGAGGAATTAGAGGTATTGGGGGGGGGGGGGGCATAAATGAATAGTTGGGTCCATGAGAAGGAGAAGGCATCCTTTTTCCAGGCTGACTCTTTTTTGACCCTGGTGCAGAATTTTTGCAATTGTGTGTTCTGAAAATCTCCGGGTGTGGGTCCATAAGATTCCTGCTGAGGCAGTCTGCTAGAACATTCTGAACTCCTGGAAGGTACTGCACCATGAGATGCAGTCCCACAGTGTGTACTGTTTCTCAGATTTGCATTGCTAGGTGGCACAAGGGGTAGGAATGTGTTCCTCGCAGTCTGTTGATGCACCACATTACTGTGGTGTTGTCTGTCATTAAAAGCAGGATGCCTGATGTCCATTATTTTGAAGGCTATTAGGGCTTTTTGTACAGCCTTGAGTTCTTTCAAGTTGATGTGCTTGTTTCTGATGTTAATTTCCCACTTCCGCTGGGTTTGTAGGTTGTGGAGGTGAGCTCCCTCAAGCTGTCTCTGAGGCATCTGTTGTAAGGGTCTGTCCCTGAAGACTGAATATGAAGGGGAGGCCTGGGTTGCAGGAACAAGTCTTTGCCCACCATGCAAACTCTAGTTTGAGGCAAGGAATGATGGGAATCTCTGTCTCTAATGATTGGGAGGTTTGGCACCATATATTCCTAAGATACAAGATACCACTGTTGCTTCCTCATGTGCAGTTTGGCAAGGGGGACCATAAGGATGCATGAAGCCATGTACCTCAGGGCTCTTAAGAATTCCCTTGCTGAAATCTGATCCTTCATTTGGACCCTTTGGAAGTAATATGTTAGGAAGGATACTTTTTCTTGGGGGAGGAAAGCATTCTGGAGAGTGGTGTCCAGGAGGGTCCCCATGAAAACAATCCTTTGGGTTGAAGTGATGGACATCTGGGGGTTCGATGTGAACCCCAGAGAAGATAAGGGGTTCTGGGTGAATTTGAGATCCTGGACTAGTTTGGTGGGATCTGTTGACTGTATAAGGCAGTCGTCCAGGTAGGGATAGATTTTTATTCCCTTGGTCCTGCAGAAACTGATTACTGGAGCTAGGCACTTTGTGAATACCCTTGATGCAGTAGATAAGCCAAAGGGCAGAGCAGAAAATTGATAAGGACTGGATCTTGCCCTGAAGCGAAGGAACTTTCTGTGAGATTCCTGTATAGAAATGTGAAGGTAGGCATCTTTTATGTCTAGAGAGACCATGAAGGTCTGCGGGGACAGCATGGGAAGGAGCTTTTGAGGAGTTAGCATTTTGAATACGGGAACTATGAGAAACTGGCTGAGTTTAGACAGGTCCAAGATGGGGCGCCAAGAGCCTTCTTTCCTGGAAACCAGGAACAGTCTGGAATAGAATCCTACTCCCTGCTGAGGAGGGCGGGGACTGGCTCCGCTGCTCCTTGCACACAAAGATTTTGAATTTAAACCAGGGCCTCTGTCATTTAATTTTGGGGGACATCTGGAAAACCTGAGGATTTTAACTGCTCTCTGAAAGTGAGTCTGTACCCATTTGCAATAATGTCTAGAACCCACCTGTCCAAGGTAATCAGGGTCCAGGTATGACAGTAAAGAGACAGCCTTCCTTCTTAGCTTTGGGGTGGGGGATGAAGGTGGGGTGACTGAGTCATTGTGAGTTTCTGGAAGTGGCTTGGGGTCTAGAACCCCCTTGTCTTGAGGTTTCCGAGGTCCACTGTCTGCCTTTTTGCGGGAGCTGTCTTTGCCTACATGGTTTTCCCTTTGAGGTTTCCTCTGGCTATTTCTAGGTAGGGAGGAAAAGGACCAGTCTTTAATCAGGTAAGTTTCTACTGAACCTGGGGGGCTGCACCTGGAGGAAATCTTTCACTGTTTGCATAGACTTGGCTTTGTCCTCCATCTTTTTCAACATTACTTCTGCTTTTGGGCCAAAAAGAACATTATTGTCAAGGAGACACCTAACAGATGAGATTTAACATGGTTTGGAAGGGCTTATTCTCGGAGCCAAGCATGTCTTCTAATCACTGATGCAGTACTGGCAGCTCTGCAAGATGCTTACATGACATCATATCCATAGTGTAGAGAATGCTTAGCAACCTGTGCACTAGCATGACAAAGATCTGACACTTCCTTGGAAAGGTTTTTGTCCTCCACGGCAGACGCCTTCTGTTTAAGCTGGTCAACGATAGTCTGCTGGTACTTAAACCATATCACATTGGCAGTTGAGGGCCCTCTAAGTGAGTGTGGCAGAGGTACAGATCTTCTTGCCAAACCTATCAAGGGACCTGCTCTCTATCTGTAGGAAGAGGAATTCTGGAAGAACTGGCTCTGGCTCCCTTAGGTCCTGACGTGATCACTTCAGGGTCAGCAGAGGGATTCTTGTACAGAAATTTGTTGGATTTATGAACATGGTAAAACCTGTCTGGTTTTCTAGGGTCGGGGGGGGGGGGGTCAGGCTTAAAAGAAGATCCCTGGAAGACGTCATCCACCATTTCCAGAACTGAAGGGACAGCCAAAGGCTTATGTTCCAGTAAGTCCAGGCACTCCCTAAGCCTCTTCTTATCATGTGGGTAAACCTGCGCTTCCCACTGGAAATGCTGTCTCATCCTCTGGAGGGTCTCCCCAAAGGTGAAATCCGCTGATAGGGAGGTAAAAGGGAGGATCAATTCAGAGGCCTCACATGAAGTTTATGAAGGGCCCTCTTCAAATCCAGAGTCTTCGGAGTCTGACTCCTCCCCAGACATGGGGGAATCCTGATAAATTTCTTAAGGTTCATCCTTTTTTCTTTTTCCAGTGGAAACAGTTTGTCTAGACCTGACAAGAGAATGAAGATTGTCTGCCAGTCTGACAAGCTACTGAACCCTGTGAAGTTGAGCCAGAAGGCCTAACTGCAGGCCTAGGTACAGAAGGCCTCCTAGGGGTCTCTAAGTCAAGGCCTGCTGAGCAGTCCTGGATCCAACCAACAATCCATTCTCAAAGACTTGTGCAAAAGTGGAAGGAAAAGATAGCATGTCAGACTCCAAAAGGGTCTCGATGGAGGCCTGATTCATCGGTTCTTCTATACTTTTGTTTCTTATTTTTTCTTGTGCTTAGGCTGATCAAATTCAGTATGATTGAAAGATGCCATAAATGGTAGCTGAACAGATTAGTATTAAAACACACAAAAAAGTGACAGCTAGCAACGTCGTGATCAGGGCCTAGGCAAGTAACACAAAGGGAATGAAAGTCTCTGTGTGGGATCTGCTTTCCATAACAGAGACAGTTGCTGACCATTTGACATGGGCAAGGAATGAAAAAGTTCCCCAACAGGGTACTTATCTCTCCAATGACGCCTCTCTCTGGTATGGACCAAGACGATGCACTTGAATGCTGCTTCGGTGTTTCAGGTCTTGTGTGTCAAGAAAGACTGGTGTTCTGATGCAGGCTGGCTACCTTTATACTTGAGCATCCTGATGTCGGTCTGGGAGCCAGAAAGATTTTCCTCTGGTAGTTGGGCTGACGGAGGGCTTTCACGGCAGGAAATCCCAATAGTCACGACTGCAACAGTGAAACAGGAAGGACTTCTACAGAGTTAGGGAGGTGTAGTGCATTACGGGAGCAGTGAAAGAAGCTGGAGCATGGGAAAGTTTTCACAGGTGCCAAGAAACTACAGTCTGCAGCTGACAGTTGCATTGGTTGAAGTGCACAGACTGGATCAAGTAAGACCAATTTTATTCTTGTGCTTCATGGGGATAAAATGCTCAAATGGTCTAGAAAGGAACTAACTGAAGAATCTGGCATTTCAGTTCTAGGGAGCTGGCATATCCATGCACGTGCTTTGCAAGCAGCCAGTCATGGCTCCCTGGACTGCATTTTACTACTTTTGGAAGTAAAATGGAACCAAGAAGCTTAAGTGGGCTGTGTAACCCAACCCGAAATGTGAAGACTGGGTCAATGACTTGCTACTTATATAGTCTCAGTAGTAATAACATTCTTAAACAAACCAGAGCCTTCAAATGTCAAGACGAAGGAAACAAGGACTTCATTTAAATCACAGGGAATGTGAACAATCTCTTTTGAGCCCTTAACCTACTGCCCATTTTTCAGCCGAAGAACCTAGCTAAGAAAACACTTTTGACTCTGAAAGACATTACACAACAGAGGGAAAATCTGAACAAAAGTAAGATGTGTTAATATAAAAGGCTTCCATTGAGTCTTCTGTTACTCACTTAATGTACTGCAGGGTCATGGGGAATACATAGTCTAGTCCACCTCTCAACGAGCATAAGGCATTGAAGACATCCCAAGTGGAAAAATGCACATACAATGAAACACTCACAAAGCATGTATACCTATGGGCAATTTCGAATATTCCCAGTTCACCTATGGCATGCCTTTTCATACTCTTCTGAAAAGGAAATCAAACCTTACTTGCTACACTATAGAATAAGTAAAAGTTCAGGAGGTGCCAACAATAATATAATCATTAAAGTTTATATTACTACAATCTTTTTCCCTAGCATCACAAAAGGACTGCGCTTGTCAAAATCTAACGGAGAGAGCTGGGTGGATTCTCTAAGATCCTAAACTATGACAGGCAGTTGGTGAAGATTCTGTACTCAAGTACATTGACACAGAAAATACTGGTGACAGTCATATTATTTAACAATGATATTAACTGCTGATTTTTTTACCATTAATAAATACTCTGCCCATACATCAGTTTGAAAAAGTACAACAAGATTAGGTTCAACAGACTGCAATGTTCACTTTTATCCTAAATTAATTTTCTGATAGCTGTAAATAGTATCCTTCATCTCCTTAGCTAAAACATAGGAACAATTACAGTAATGAGGGCATCACAAAGTAGCACAGCTTCAAATAAACAAGTAAAACATGGTCTATTGACATTCTCTAAAAGAGCACTCACCTTCTCTAAAGACTTCAGAACACTCTGCCTCTCCCTTAGCTTCTGGATACTTAGTGCAATTTTGTGTCTAGCTCCCTTGGTCACATTCTGAAAAGTAATGACACAGTATGACTAACAGCACATAATTTCACTTCCCTTTTGATCATTACACACATTTTCTAATATACTCACTCTACCTCCCTGATTAAACTGCTTTCATTGCACATTGTTTAAACTGCAAATGGAAACCTGCTCCTAGAAAGCCATCTGTTGACTGGTCAAACAAGCACGTCTGTGAATTTTCAGTGAATCAGTAATTTATTCCATCCAGTTGTTTGACACAAGTTAACTAACTTGAATTGCAGTGCACACCATGCAATATACACAGAAGTTCATAAGCAGTGCAGCAAAAATCGCCAAAAATGACAAACACATTCTTACTGTAGTTAATCCACAAGGGGACTCTCCTTTGATGCAGCCTACAACTGGGTTCATCCTCTGCACCAATCACTAACTGGCATTGTTTCCTTGGTAAAGCTGTGTATAGGGCATGTCTGGTCAGTGAAGGTGTACACTTATTTAACAATATTAAAAAAAAAAGTGTTGGGGGGTGTACTAACATCTTGGAAAGAAAAGCTTTGATAACTATTACCCAAACAGGGTAAAATACCCTATAGACCATATATCTCATAGACCTATTGCAATTTTAAATCATGACTGTCTACGCTAGCTAACAGAATGGCAGAGACTTTGCCAAAATCGATAGATGATGGGGTTTTATGGAGGGGAGGTGAAATTTGACTACATTAAGAGAATAATGAAGATCCAGAGAGAGAAGCAGAGACTAAGAAAATGCCGCTACTGTCAGTGTGTCTTGATGCAGAGAAGGCACTTGACAGTCAGGTGAGATGTTATGAATAGGGCAATGGTAGCATGTGTTCCCTGACAGAAAAATAGGGTCAATTAGGAGGATTTATACAGGCTCAAAGGCAAGAACTAAAATGGGAGTGTTCCTCTCTGACAAGCTATACTTGCAAAGAGGAACAAGGCAGGGGTGTCCTCTTTCCTCTCTAATTTGCTAAACCAGATACCCTATACTGACCATCTAAAAAACCTCCAGCTATAGTCTGTGGCATATTGTCTACTGAGAGGTGATCTCTGCTTAACATACAAGGCCATGTCAAACCCTGAGCTGTTGGACATGCTCCACTTAAAGAAATCCCAATCCCTCAGAGCTACACACTCCAGGGATCTAAACCTCGTCATCACAATAAACAAAACATGCTGGAGGGATAGGTTCCTGACCCAGAGACTCCCCATACTCTGGAATAGACTGCCCATACACGTCAAGCAGAGCGCCTCCTTGGCCCTCTTCAAAAGGAATCTTGACGATTGGATAGGAGATGGGAAATTCACCCCGGGGATCTCGTCAGTTGCCCTGCTAGCCAGGGGTCCAGGGAAGTAGATATTGTGGGAAGAAATATCCAGGAAATTGTTATGGTTAGGCTTGTATAGGCCCTAGGGCAGATAGCCTAGTACCAACTTATGAAGCTATACTTTGAGCCATTAGCAAAGAAATCATGGGCCTCATATCTGGTATGGTAATCAAGGAAAAGTCTGCTTTGTTCACAGACAATATTTTGTGCTTAATAAATTCAGAAAAAAGATATCTTGGTGTTGGTTGTGGAATATTTTGAGATGGTTTCAATTCTTTTCGAGATATAATAAAATAAATGGAGATAAATTGGTTCAGTGTTTATGGGGACATGATAAGATGAAGTAATTAGGTGTACTGACTAAAACGGATTTTATTCTGGCAGCTAAGGATATGTCAGAAGAGACTAAAACGAATGCGAAAATTGAGAAACTGGAAGCTCCTGATTATGGATATGTATACTAAGATACAAGTAGTTAAAATGGTTCTAGTCCCTTTTGTTTCAGATACAGGTCAGGCATATTTTACTGACCAGAGGAGAAGTTGTAATCCATATAAAATCAGAAGACATTAAAAGATTGTGAAGAGAATGGAAATGCATTATATAACATAATAATAGAAGGACATCTGTACAGCTCCCAATAACACAACAAAGTCTAGAAAGTTTAAGAGTTTTGATTGGAAGCATCTGCACAGATATTTTTCAGAGAAATTTTCCTCAGGCAGACAGCAAATGCTGGAGAGGTGTGATGGGAAAGAGACAGACAAGTGGGAACATGTTTTTTGAGAACGCAATGAGTTGGCAGAATTTAAAAATTACCTACAGAATAGTTTGTCAGAAATGTTGGGGGAGCAAATGGTTGTAACTAAGGAAATAATTCTTCCAAGCTGGGACAAAGGATCTGAAACTGCCTGTAAATGGTAAGGTCTTGTTAAGATTAAAGTTATCGGCAAAAAAAAAACAAAACCAAAAAAAAAAAAAAGCAAAAACTAGAAAATGGAAATCAAACTCTAAACCGACTGTAACTAAAGTACTTAATGTTGTATAGAAGGAAAAATAACGAAGTGGGATCTTTAGGAAAGGGAAGAGGCAAATTACATAGAAATATTTGGGATTTGTGGGAACAGTATATGCAATATAGTGTTCAGGAGTGAAATTTAGGGGAAGGCGGGAATTGAACAACTTTTTCAGTGTTGAAGTGAATGAAAATTGTTAAAATGCATACTACATGAAAATAAAAGAAATGTTAATAAAGTTGATTTACTTTTCTATCACTGTATATCTACCCATTTCACTTTTTTAATGACACATTTAAAAGGCATTTAGCCGAAACTTTTCTGGGCGAAGAAAGAAAAAAATTAAGTTAGTTAGTTCAATCATATCAATATTAAAATAAGCTCTTAAATGTACTGCTGCATTTTCACTGCAAGTGAAAATAGCAAACCTTCGGAGTTGAATATACCCTCCTTACCATATACAATATCATACAATATCACATTATCGGTTCATAGGCTAGATGCCCTTGTGGGCCATTTCAAACTTAGCCAATTTCCTTTTTGTATTCAAAATAACCTAACTCATTGGGTTCTAGAATGGCCTTACCTATCCCCATGGTTGATAATAAGAAGTTATGTACCTACCATAACGTTCCATGTTAGTTGTCTTCTTCTCGCCTTCTTTCTTGCTGGATGGGTTCGGAGCCGATCCTCGGCTCCGACCTAATACTAAAAAGCTCGAGAGCTAATTCCACCGGCTCGAGGCTCCCCTATATCCCACAATGCTAGGCGGTAACTACTCAGATCTCGTTTGGTAGCTATACCAAGCAATATTAGTCTCCAAAAATGGAGTAACAAATTTCAGAAGAAGAAACACAAAGAATTCCGGTCGGTCTGTCCAGGCTTGGGGGAAGGAGGAGGGACGCAAGAAAGAAGGCGAAGAAGACAACTAACATGGAACGTTATGGTAGGTACATAACTTCTTAATGTTAAGTTGTCAATCTCGCCTTCATTCTTGCTGGATGGGACCGCGTCCCTAGCACCTTATCCCGGGTGGCCTATCGGAACAGACTCTTGAGAACAGTGGAACCAAAATTGGCACGGCTTCTGGAAACCATGTCCAATTTGTAATGTGAAATGAATGTATGAGGAGAGGCCCATGTGGCTGCTGCACAGATTGAGTCTATTGGCAATCTGTCCTGAAAGGCTATGGATGTAGCTAATGCCCTGGTTGAATGAGCTCTAGGTCTTGAGGGTAATTTTTGATGTCTGATCTGATAGATGAAAGTAATTGTAGAAGTGAGCCATCTAAACAGAGATACTTTGGTAACTGGAAGGCCCAGTCTTCCTTCTGCATGTGACAGAAACAATTGATCAGATTTCCTGAGTTGTTTAGTTCTGTCTAAGTAATATCTCAGTTGGCGATGAACATCCAAAAAATGCAGCTTTTGCTCTGATCTATTTGAATAGTTAGGGAAAAAAACGGGGAGATCAATAATCTGGTTTAGGTTAATTTGAGAAGAGATTTTTGGTAAAAAGGATGGGTTCGTCCGGAAAGATACTCTGTCTTTGTGAAAAACTAGGTAAGGAGGACGACTGCAGAGGGCTTGGAGTTCTGATACTCTTTTCGCTGAAGTTATAGCTACCAGAAAAAGTGTCTTCCAGGAAAGCAATTTCAGAGAACATGAAGCCGCTGGTTCGAAAGGGGGAAGAATTAAAGACGCCAGAACCAAGTTTAAATCCCATTGAGGCGGAGGGTCTTTGATCGGAGGTTTGAGAAGAAATATACTTCTTAAGAAGGCCTTACAAAGTTTGTGAGCCATAATGCTGGATTCTGAAACACCCACATGAAAATTTGAAATGGCAGCCAACTGAACTCTAATGGTTGATGCAGAAGATCCTAAATGAAATAGTTCCGCCAGGAAGTCTAAAATGGACTGGATAGGTGCAGTAAAAGGATCAATGTTTTTCGATGATGCCCAAAGGAAAACGCTTCCATTTACTAGTATAAATCTTCCGGTAGAGGATTTATGAGAGGCTATCAATATATCTCGGACCGAGCGAGATATTGAGGGAAGCCTGGCTAAGGTAGGAATTGGAGAAACCATGCTGTGAGGTTTAGGGAAGACAGAGATTGGTGCAGCTGACCCGACTGATGGGTAATGAGATCTGGTACTGGGTCCAGATGCCAAGGCTGCTCCAAAAGGTAACGATGAAGAAAGGGGAACCATATCTGTCGAGACCAGTAAGGGGCAATGAGGATCATAGTCACACTCAAGGCGATGGCTTTCTGAATTAGTTGAGGTATAAGTGGAAAGGGGGGAAAGGCATACAGAAGTCCCCGGGGCCAATCGTGGACTAGAGCGTCTCTGGTGGGAAGGCCTGGTAATGGGAAGAGCGTGAAGAAGTCTTGACACTTGCTGTTTTGGGGAGTAGCAAAAAGATCGCAGCAATGATGGCCCCATCTTAGAAATACCTCTTCTAGAACTGATGTCTTTAGAGACCACTCGTGTGGCATGAGAATTGCTCTGCTCAACCTGTCTGCAATGACGTTGGATTTCCCGGGGATATGCGTCGCTGTCAGAAAACGTTGAGAAGAGATCGCCCATTGCCAAAGTCTGAGTGCTTCTCGACATAAAGTGTATAATCTGGTTCCGCCTTGTTTGTTGATGTACCACACCACGGACATGTCCGTTTGGATTGCAATAGTCCCTTTGGGAAGAGAGTCGTGAAAGGGTTGCAACGCTAAAAGCACTGCTCTCATCTCTAGGACATTTATGTGCAAGTGGCACTCGAAGGGTTGCCACGTGCCCTGGACTGTCCTGCCCTAATAATGCCCCCCCCACCCGATCAGGGAGGCATCTGTTGTCAACGTGGCAACTGGAGGGGGGAGAGTGAAGGGTCTTCCTTGGAGAAGTTGAGGTGACGTGACCCACCAAGATAGATGATTCTTGCATACTTGAGTTATCAGTATGGTATGGGACATTGGGAGTCGTTGAAAGGACCATTGGGTAAAGAGCATCCACTGGAGGATCCTCATGTAAAAGCTAGCTAAGGGGAGAAGGGGAATAGCTGCTGCCATGTCCTAGTACCTTTAACACTAATCTGGCTTTGACTTTGACCAATTGCAACAGAAGGGATACTTGGTTCCGAATGTCTAAAACCCTCTGCTCTGTGAGTGTTGCTGAAAGAGTCTGTGTATCTAATTTGGCGCCTATGAAAGTAATAGACTGACAAGGCGACAAGGCAGATTTTTCGAAATTTATTGAGATGCCTAGAGCTTGACAGGTTTGCATGGTGAAATACCTGGATAGTAGAAGCTGATGCCTGGTGGTGGCCGTAAGGAGCCAATCGTCCAGATATGGAAACACTTGGAATCCCTGGTGCCTCAAGTGAGCCGTGACCACTGCCATGCATTTGGTGAACACTCGGGGGGCTGTAGTGAGACCAAAGGGCAGGGCTCTGAACTGGTAGTGACTGGCTCCCAGCCTGAAGTGGAGATATCTCCTGGAGCGTCGGTTCATTTTGATGTGGTAGTACGCATCCTGAAGATCTATCGAGCACATCCAATTGTCCTGACCCAAGAAGGGTAGGATGGACTGTAGCGTGACCATCCGGAATTTTGTTTTCTTGACAAACTTGTTTAAGTGACTGAGATCTAGAATGGGCCTCCAGTCCCCTGTTTTGGTACCAAAAGAATTTGGAGTAGATTCCGGATCCTTGCTGGTCTGCTGGGACTGGTTGGATGACTCTTTTTAATAGCAGCTTTGAGACTTCCAATGCTGCTTTTTCCCTTAGACCGGGTGGAACATCTGGAAGGGATTTTTTTGGTTGAGTTGGAATGTGAATAAAGGGAATTTTGTAACCCTCGGATATGATCGACAGTACCCATTTGTCTTGAGTTAGGGAAAGCCAGGCTTCTGGGTACAGTGATAATCTTCCCCCGACTGCGTCCGAAGGTGGACAGCCGGGCAGCCCCTCAGGGGTGCTGAAAGGGTTTGTCAGAGAACACCTCTCTGCTACCCTGGTTTTGCAGACCTCCTCTGCCTCTGGGGCGGCGTCTATTATTATTCCCCCCTCTGCCTCTAGAGGGTAATCGGCCTTGTGCGTCAGATGAGACTCCCTGAGATTGTTTCTGGAACCACATCTTCCCTCCCCTCTGACCTTTGGGATAGGGTCTAGAAGGGGTGGAAAAACGGACTCCTACGGCAGAGAGAGTCTTACCTTCCACCTCGCACCTGGTCAATGTATCCTTCACCTGTGGACCAAACAAAGATGATCCGTCAAAGGGGGAATTGGTGAAGGACGCCTTGAAAGGGTCCGCAAAGTTGCACAGTCGCATCCAGGCGTGCCTTCGTAAGGCAATGCCCGTGCCTGCAGATCTACTCGCTCCATCTGCTGCGTATGAAACCAGTCGCATGGAGGAGTTCACAATTGAATTTAGGGTTGCCAACTGGGAGTTCATAGTGTCTTTGAACCCCTCAGCTGTAGGATCCTTCATCAGTTCACCCATATCCTTGAGTAAATCTCTTTGGAGGCAGTGAAGTGGCATAAGTAGTTCAGCGACCGCATAGAAAAGGTCGCTGACGAAAACATCCGCTTACCGTATCTGTCCATGGTCCTAGACTCTTTATTAGGAGGATGGACAGGAACAGAAGGATCAGCTAATTCCTTCTTTGTGGCCGCAGCCACCACCATGGCATCAACCGAGACGCCTTTGGATAGAAACTGTTTGTCTGAGGGAGCAGTGATAAATTTGGATGGTCTCCTCGGGGTGGGTTCCACTGAGTCAGGAGCCGTCCAAGCCTTCCTTGCCACCACTTCCATAAGGGGGTCAAAGGGAGGGGACACCCAGGAGGTAGAAGGGCGAGAACCAAATGCCTCAAGATACACTAACTCATCCTCCGAAGGGTTAAGGGCTGGCCAATTCCCCCTCTGTTTGAGGATTTCAGGGATGTCCGCAAAGGAGACATCCTCAGAGGGGGAACGAGGGGACCCTTCAGATTCCTCTAAGTCAGTGTCAGAGGTGATAGACTCAGGGGAGTCAATGTGCTTCCTCTTGCACTGCCTCTTCCTAGGGGGATCTCCTGCAGGGTCAGGAGAGACCTCGGAAGAGGAGGAAATTCCCAATGGGGAATCTTGAGGAGTTGCTTCTCTGCGGTGTGAGACAAGGGGGTGAGTAGAAATCACCGCAGGCACTGTAGATGGAGGGGCTGAGGGAGCCGACTGTGGGGCAGAACCTGGTTCTAGCACGCTCCGCATGACCTCGAAGGCATCTCTGTCAGGCAAGGCCAGAGGCCCTCGCTCCGAAGAGACAAGGACCCCTCCCGGCACCGACAGAGACGGCTCCGAAGCCGATGGAGCCGAGCTCACCAGCGCCGAAGCCCCGAGAGGGAGAGCGGGGTCGGACAAGGGTCCAATGCCGAGCCGACGAGGGAAGCCCGGCACCGAGATCCCTCCAAAGAGGAGACCGGAGCAGACGACGGAGCCGAAAAAGATGGTATCGGATCCGACGCACCGACAGTGATGGCTCCAACAAGCCCTGGCTCCGAACTCAAAGGAGTCGGAGGAGGAATGTAATGAGGAACGGAAATAGCCAACGACTGATGAGTCGGGCTATGGAGCATTTGGGCCAGTGCCTCGGACTTAAGAAGTCTACTCACCACCCTCTGCAAATCATGGTCTGACAACCTGGAAGACCGAGAGGAATGTGATTTGTGACTCCGCTCTGACAGTAGAGGAGATCCTGGTGCCGAGTGTACAGAACCAATTGAGGGGGACCTGGATCTCTTTCTATGAAATGGCTCCGATAATGGTATCGGAGCCGATGGGGACTTAGCTTCGGCTCCAGCCGGAGCCGAAGTAATAGTAAGAGTAGATCCTATAGAAGGGGATCTCGATCTCTTTTTAGAATGTGGCTCCGATAGTATCGGAGCCGATGAAGACAACAGCCTCGGCCCAGCCGGAGCCGAGGTAATAGTTTGAGGCCCAAAAACATCGGCTCCGGCCGGAGCCGATGTCGGAGCCTGCTTCAACATTACTACAGTTGACTCAGGAGCAGGAGTCGACTGTTTTGAAGCCTTCGAAGGTTTTCCCGAACTAGACTGAGTCGGGGGGCCTTCAGGCTTTAACAAACCCCTTAGAATGAGTTTGTTCTTGCGCTGCAGGACTCGAGGGCTGAAACCATGGCAGACAGCACATGAGTCCTGCAGGTGCACAGGCCCCAGGCAGTACACACAAGAAGTGTGACCGTCTGTCAGAGACATTTTCTGACAGCACGAGTCACACTTCTTGAAGCCTGAGACCTTTTCCTTAGATATTATAGGGAAAGTGCCTGACAACAGAAAAAAAACACCACAGACACACCCTGTATAAAAACTTTATTTTAAATTTAGCTAACAATAAACTATAAACTAAAGGCTAAAAAGCCACAGACACACACACACACAAGCCCTTACTGACAAAAAGAAAACTAAACTAGTCACTGAAGGACTGGGGGAAGGGAAGGGAAGGGCCGAAGGCCTACAAGATAAGGGGAGAAAGGTAAGGACTCGACAAAAAAGGGGTCGAGAGATCTAAATTTAAATTAAACTAAAATTAAACTAAAAGGGCTAAGATATGAACAAAAAGGGGGTTTAGAAGTACCTGAAAAGGTAAAAGTTAAACTAACCTGCCTGAGCCAGTAGAAGAGCACCTCGTCAGCTATAGCGGCAAACGAGATCTGAGTAGTTACTGCCTAGCATTGTGGGATATAGGGGAGCCTCGAGCCGGTGGAATTAGCTCTCGAGCTTTTTAGTATTGGCCGAGTCGGAGCCGAGGATCGGCTCCGAACCCATCCAGCAAGAATGAAGGCGAGATTGACAACTTAACATTTATACATTACCACTAATTTGTAATCATACCATAGGTAATGAGGGCAACCATGCACGGCATAAAGCATTTAGGAGCTGTATCTGTCCATTAGTAGTAGTGTCATTACCCATTTTTTTGATACATGAAACTACATCTGAACATTTTCCTGCAGATGGAGACTCCTGCCACAGTATCATGGAACACTTGACCCACACTGCCTCACTATATAAAGCGGTGTATAGGAGCATCAAGAGAAGATCATTATTTCCAAGACCAACTAGAACTTGCAAACTGAACATCTTGCATTAAAAATTGAGATATAAGATGATACAGTAGCCAGACCACAGCATAAGACAACTGCTGCTCTTCTAAACAAAGTGGTTTTCGCTTATTCAGAATTCCTTACTGCAAATAAACTTTTCAATTCCTACCATAAGACATTTTGTAGGTATGTTCACATAAAACAAATGAGAAGGCAGTGAAAACTAAATCATCAAAAGACACTAAAACCTTCCTAAAGAACAGTTAAAACTTTAATATCAGGAGTACAACTGGAAATGAAATCCACTGCAAAACAAAGATGGAAGGAAAACAGCAGCAATACACTCAAAATATCTGTTGTCAGGAACAGCAGTATCTTTAAACGCAGAGACAATAAAAAATGGATTTTAATATTACAAGACAGACACCAGATGAAATAACACCAGTGTTGGCGACCTTTGTACATTTCACAGGGGAAAAGGATGAATGCTTTCTGACCTATTAAGTGTACAATTAAAACACAGGAGAAGCACCCACAGAAGAGGCTCTGGACACTTGTGGCTGGAGCACAGTCTTGCAGAAGAGATAGTTTAAAACCTTTACAGATATGTGCATTTAACAGTGTAATAAAAATCTAATGTTCATATCACAAGCTGGTTAGCCCAAAGGACAAAGCAAGTATATGCAAACGAGACATTTTTTTCAGGAAAAGGATAGTATTTATTTTGCTAGAGAGCAGTAATTAATTATTCAGTCAGTACATGTAGTTTTTCATCTATGAAAACAGAAAAGCTAAAGGGAAAATGTTGCATGGAGATCAATACAAGGCTACTTTTAACAGAAGTCAAAGAAAACATGAAGGGTATTGCGAACGTAAAAGCCCAAAATGGAGTAATATTTAAATGAACTAACTGAACCATGGAGAAATGGATTTGCGGAACATTTAAGAACTGTATAAAAAAGCAAAATGGTTGGAACCAGAGCAGAAATGTGATTTGAGGTACATGCAGTAAAAAGATAAATTAAAGAATAGAAATAAAGAATAGAAAAAAATGAAGCTGCAGTCTTTAGAACAAAAACATTTAAATCACTGTACAGTACAGTTCGACAAAAATTATTTACATTTGATTACCAGGAAAGTCTGACTGGGTAGAAGCCCATTTTCAGCACAGGCCTGGGGAGAAAATCTCCAAATTACTACACAACATTTTAAGAACAATAATTTTGCAATCTTCAAAAATAAAACAAAAACATCTGCAATTGAAATAATTATAACAAAGCAGATGTAATGAACCTTAGTTAAGAATCAATACAAGGTATATAACCAGCATTTAATATTTAGAGAAATTTTAGACAGTTTCTAGAGAAGTAGATTAGTCTAATACAAACAAGAATTCTGATATGAAGTGATGGAAAGAAAAGGCTTATATGGTATACTTAGAAAATCAGGGAAGAGAACTTGATAGAAGAAAGAAGTAAGTGAAGAAGGCAGAGTAAGGTGGTATAATTTATTTATTATATTTATTTACATTTGGTGACTGGGAAAGCCCGACAGGGTCAGGAACCCATTTTTCAGCAGATGCTCTGGGAGAAAAGCTCCAATAGTACAAAAGTACAGTCATTCAGAGATTACACAATTCTAAAATTAAAGACGTTCACATACATTTCCAGAATGGATTACAGACAATATATTGCACAGTACTGTTAAATATATACATATTTTAGATTTAATGTGATTTACATGAAATTAAATTACAGTTTGTGGTACACTATAACAGTATTTCTCCCAAAAATCAGTTTAATTTTGACATGAAATGTAGGCAGAGAACTTGTAGAAAACAGCATATTGACTTTGTAGGTAAAATGATAGAGGTTAGTAAGTATATTAGGGAGAGCAAAAGATTCTGCTACATATAGGAGAATTTAAAACAATTAAAAACACAGGAATGATCACTTTCGAGACCAAGCCCTTCTTCAGATACAAAACTCAAATGAAACTGCAGTTTTTATATAGCTCTTCAGTTAACAGTCAGTACCACACTCTCCTCTTCTTTACTGCAGGTCTTAAAGGTATAACCCCATTCAAACCTGGGGTTTTGTATGTTGCTAGCTCAATGATCCATTTAGTTGCATTCAACTCTCTCTCATTAATCAAATCTGAAGAAGGGCTTGCTCTGAAAAGCGCTCATTCCTGTGTTTTTAATTGCGTTTTAAATAAAAGTTTTGAAGCTGTTCAGCATGGCGGCCAGTACCTGCCTTTTTCTTCTTTCCTTTGGAATCTTTGTGGGCAGGCAGCCTTTGGTGGAGTAGCTACATTTTTTTTTTGGTTTAGGTTTGTAAATTATTTTGTGAGCGAGAGAGAGTTGCACAAAATTCAGGTAGTATGGAAACTCTAGCCAGTTTAGTGTGTTATGGGCATAGCAATGGTGTGAGCGATTGGGTACACCAGTGGCAAATTTGACAGTTTTGTGGTAGCATAATTAGAGTTTGTTCTTTACGAATGTGTGCAGGTTAGTGAGTACAGAGGCCCCATTAAGGATGAAAGGGAGTAGGAGGGTATTTTTGGTTGAGGCATCCATGAACTGTTTATGCCTGTATAGTTTATAGAGTTTGATGTGTTTT
>NC_056725.1:840693214-840903508 GCF_019279795.1 Protopterus annectens | reverse complement strand
TGATGGATAGTGTCAAGTTTAACTTGCCACGTAAAGTTCACAGGCATCAAGATGTTCAGTAATAATCCACCCCTGTGGCTCATTCTGTACCTGTTCTATAATTAAGGATTAAAAAATGTGGGAGGAAAAAACAACTAAATGATTATACATGTTAGTGTTTCTGCTTCTTTATATCTTGTAAATATTCATATATCTGATCTTTTAGACACCTAGACGTCTTCCCCACAGAAAAGGCAAGACACTGCTGGCATTGAGCAAGATAAACATTTTTTGTATAACATGAAAAACAACCCCTAATTTAATAGGATATATCCCTTATAGTAAAACCATCACTTATAGAAATATACAGGCATTGGGAGCAACAACCACATTTAGATGTTCCTTGTTTTTGCCCTATTATATCCATACCATTTTGCCTATTAAATTCCAAGTAGTTTTCAAATGCTGCGTCTCTTCTAAAAACATGACAGGTTCTTTCACCTAATTTTTCATCAAGAACATAATTCAGGGAAAATAACTTCCAATTTTTGCAAATACTACTTAAAATGTTATAACTATCTAAACTATAGGTAGAAATAATTAATCTTTGATTATTACATATAGTGTTTCTGGGTTCACCCTTATCAATGATATCAGTTTCTTCAACTGTACTGTTCTTACATAAAATGGGGCTATATGGGCCATTCACCCTTTTTAACTACCACTTTGTTGGAAATATCCTTTAAATATTCACTTGGGTAACCTCTTTTTGTAAAGATTTCCAAAAGTTTATCAACCTCTACAATGGATGGCTCTGGGTCAGATATCATTCTAGCAAGACTTACCAAATGGCCTTTAACCACTGACCTTTTCTGATGTTTAGGATGCCAGCTGGAAAATGGAGGTAGGTAATGGAAAAGGTTGATTTTCTATAAACATTAGAAAGTACAGTTGTGTACCTACCATAAATGTAGATGTTCGAGTGTATTCACTGTTGCAGTCCAGGTTATCCTGCTGGCAGGCGACCCACAGTCAGCCAGAGTTCCAAAGTCTTGGTCCGGCGTCGGTTGCTGTCGCCTCTTCCCTGACGTCAGTGCGCCAGGGGTATAAAAGTTGCAACCGACGCCATTTTCTTCAATTTTTCTTGCCCCAGATGTCAGGTGCCCCCAGAAAGGAAGGCTGGAAAGATAAAATTATGCCAAAAAACATGCATATATTACTATAAACATTTCCTTCATCTACAACCAAATACACCACAAAGGTTGTATAGAGATGAGAAGTACAGAAAAGTCCCAGCAATGAAAAAAGGGGGATGGTGGGTGGTAACCTGGACTGCAACAGTGAATACACTCGAACATCTACATTTATGGCAGGTACACAACTGTACTATGTTTATCGTGTTTCACTGTTGCAGTCATTACACTTGGGTAGAATCCTAAAGCTGAGGTTGGGTGGCTGGGTCTAAATTGGATTTGGAGAGGCTACCAAGCCCTGCAGAACTGCAGTGGCAAAGCCTGCTCTGGATTTAGAGTAGAGAGGTAAGTGGTAGTGCTTGGTGAAAGTGTGCACTGAGCTCCAGGTTGCAGCTTCTAAAATGTCTTTGGCTGGTACTCCTCTGAGGAAAGCTGCTGAAGTGGCTGCTGCTCTGGTAGAATGAGGCCTAATGCCCTTAGGCACTGATTTGCCATGTTGTGCATAACAGAAGCGGATGCAGTCATTTTGAGATTGTCTGCTTTGTAATAGGCTTTCCTTGTGATTCTGCAGCATATGCTACAAACAGTTGCTCAGTTTTTCTGAAAGCTTTTGTTTTGTCCAAGTAGAATTGTAGCTGTCTGTGTATATCCAAAGCATGCAGAAGTCTCTCCCCTTTATTCTGGGGATTTGGGTAAAAAGTAGGTAAATGAATGGTTTGGTTTAAGGCCACATTGGAGACCACCTTTGGCATGAATGTTGGGTTTGTCCTAAGAAAAACCCTGTCCTGACGAAAAATGAGGAAAGGTTCCACAGCCATTAATCCCTGTAACACTGAGACTCTTCTTGCTGAAGTTATTGCTAGGAGCAGAGCAGTTTTCCATGACAAGAATTTTAGATCAGCTGTGCTGGCTGGTTCAAAAGGAGGCAGTGTGAGTTTTTCTAAAATAAAATTGAGGTCCCAAGTAGGTACTGGTGCTCTCCTTGGGGGGGTGGGTCTTATATTTTTTGCCCCTCTGAAATACTGTCGTAGTAGAGGATGTGAAAAAATAGGAGGTTCCGTATTGTAATGAGCTGAAATGGCAGAGGCATGGATTTTAATAGATGAGAAAGATAAGCCTTTGTCCAGCATCTCAGTTAGGTATTATAAAATCTGAGGTATATTAGGGACAAGTGGTTCGAGCCCTTGTGCCTGGTTCCAAGCACAGAACCTCTCCCATTTTTCTGCATAAGATTTCCTAGTGCTGGGCCTCCTGGCTTCTAAAATGACATCCATAACAGCTTTAGAGAGAGGTGCAGTCTGAGTGGCTACATTATCTGCCATGCTGCCAGGTTTAAGGTTCTGAGTTGACTGTGCAGAATCTGATTGTTTTGTTGTGTCAGAAGATGAGGAATTTGAGGTAGAAGCCAAGCTGGGCCTTGAGACAAACTCTTTAGGATTGGGTACCAGTGCTGGCATGGCCAGTCTGGGGCAATCAGGATCATTTCTGGCCTTTCTTGTCTGACTTTTAGTAGCACCTTGGTGAGAAGAGGCATCGGAGGGAAGGCATAGACTGTCAGGCCTTTCCAGCTGAATGATAGAGCATCCACTTTCTATGCTTGAGAGTGATAAGTTCTGTGCAAAATTTCTGTATTTGCTAATTGTGAGGGGAGGCAAAAAGATCTATGTCTGGGCGTCCCCATTTCCTCATTATCATGCTGAACACTTGTGGATTTAGTTTCCATTCGTGAGGATCCATGAGATTTCTGCTTAGTTCATCTGCCAGTGTATTTTTTGTTCCTGGCAGGAATTGTGCTTGCAGATGTACTTGATAGGTCAGTGCTGTGTTCCACAAAGTCATGGCTCGTCTGCATAGGGGGTAGGAATGTGTGCCCCCCCTTGCTTGTTTATGTACCACATAACTGTGGTATTGTCCGTCTTTATTAATAGTTGTCCTGGATGTATTAGGGTCCTTGAAAGCTGTCAGGGCATTCTGTACAGTTAGCATCTCTTTCTGATTGATGTGAAGATGCATTTGTTCCTTGGGCCACGTGCCCTGAATACATTTTCCTGCCATATGTGCCCCCCAGGCGTAATCCGATGCATCCATTGCTATTGTCTGCCTGGCTGTGGGTAAGATGAAAGGCTGCCCCTTGTTGTGGTGACAGGCCTGGGACCACCATCGAAACTCCTGTTGTAGGCAGGGAATTAAAGTTACGATTGTCTCCAGGCTATGAGAATGCTGAGTCCAAACACTTTTTAGATACCATTGTAGTTTCCTCATATGCAGTTTTGCATATGGAATCAGTAGAATACAGGATGCCATGAAGCCCAGGGCCTGCAGAATTTTTCTTGCAGGGAGCTTGGTTTTTGTTGCCATCATTTGAAAGTAATGAGTCAGTTGTCTTTGTTTGTCTGGCGTGAGATAAGCCATCTGGGCAGTTGTATTTAAGCTTGCACCCAGGAATATTATCTCTTGAGAGGGCACTAGTTTAGATTTATTTTCGTTTACTGTGTACCCTAGGCAAATTAGCAATCTTTTTACAAACGCCAGATGCTTTAGAAGAATGTCCTTGCTCTCTGCTTGAATAAGGAAGTCGTCCAAGTAGGGATATATTTGAATTCCTTTTTGCCTGCAAAATGCAATTACTGGTGCCAGGCATTTTGTGTAGACCCTGGACGCAGCAGATAATCCAAAGGGCAGTGCAGAGAATTAGTAATGCATTGAGCCTGCTATGAATCAGAGGTATCTTCTGCAAGATTGTCTGATTGGGACATGCAGGTATGCCTCTTTGAGGTCCAAAGTAACTAGCCAAGCCTTCTTGCCCAGCATGGGCAGAAGTTGCTGTAGTGTTAACATTTTGAATTTTGGAACATCCAGGAAAGTATTTAGGATTGACAGGTCCAGTATTGGTCTCCAGGCTTTGTCCTTTCTGGGTACTAAGAAAAGTCTTGAGTAAAATCCTTGTCCCTGTTCTTGCTGTGGAACTTTTTGAATAGCTCCCATGTCCATAAGAGCAGCAATCTGTTTTTATGCCTCTGCCCATTGGTTTTGTGGCAGGTCTGGCATACCTTTCGGTTTTGGAAGCGTGTGGAAGTGGAACCTGTAACCCTGAGAAACAATAGTCAGCACCCATTGGTCCTAGGTGATCATGTGCCAATTTTTTGAGAAAAGTGCTAGCTTTCCCCCTAGGGGTGCTGTCAAAAGGTAAGTGCTTGCCATTTGCAGAGGGAAGTCATTGGGACTGCTTCCTATAAGGTTGTGATTTGTCTTCCCCTCCCTTTGGGGGCTGAAGCACCCCATTGTTTAGGTCTGTAGGATCCTTGGGGCTGAGATCTGCCTCTTGGGCGTCTGTATCTGCCTCTTTGTGGCCTGTCTGACACTGGAAAGGACCAATTTTTTGAAGGCCAGTTTCTGCTAAATCTAGGTGGTTGAACCTGTAAGAAATCTTTCACTGTCTGCATTGACTTTGCTTTATCCTCCATTTTCTTTAACACCTCTTCTGCCTTAACACCAAACAAAGTATCATGCTGTAATGGAGCATCCAATAATTTTACTTTAACATGGTCAGGTAAACTTTGTTCTTTCAACCAAGCATGCCTTTGAATAAGTGCCTGTAACTGCGGCTCTACAAGAAGCCTCTAATGAATCAAAACCACATTGCAGAGTATGCTTCCCCACTTGTTCAACTGCATGCAATAAATCCTGCATTTCCTTACTGTCAGGACTTTCTGTATTTGAAACCATTTTCTGTTTTAACAATGACATGAGGTACTGTTGATATTTAAGCATGTGAAACTGACAGTTTAAAGCTCTTACAGCTAAAGTAGCAGAAGTGTAAACTTTTTTCCCCCATCTGTCCAGAGCTCTGGAATCCCTATCCGAGGGGACAGGATTTTTAGCAATGGAAGCCTTAACCCCTTTAGGACCCTGAGAAATTGTTTCTGGGTCTGCAGCGGGGTTTTTGTAAAGAAATTTATGAGAGTCAGGGACCCTGTAGTACCTGTCTGGCTTGACTGGTGCAGGGGGTAAAGAATCAGGAGACAGACTGGATTCAGAAAAAACATCAACAATATCACGCGCAGGGGGGAAAGCCAGGGGCCTGTGCTGAGGCAATAAAAGGAAGTCTCGGAGCCTTTTCTTGGATTCTGAATAATCCTGGCTCTCCCAATGGAAATGCTCCCTCATGGTGTGCAGGGTTTCCCCAAAAGAATAATCCTCAGGCGGAGAGGCTGAAGTTATGGACTCTTCTGCATCAGAGTCCTCATAGGGAGGGAGAGAATATCCCTGATCAGAAGAGGAATCAGAGGAAATGGAAACCTGGTCAGAGGAATCAATCAGTGTCTTGCCTAGGCCTTTTGTCAGGAGGGGGATGGGAACCCCTGATTAAAGTAATTAGGTCTTCGGCCATTTTAAGCATCTGTTTCGTTGGCATGGATGACTGTTCTGGAGAATGCTGTACTTGTTTCCTTGTCTTTACTGGTGTTTTTGACTTTGCCTTTGCTGCTGTAGTGGGCTTAATTGCAAGCTGTGAAGGTCTGAAAACACCCTCAGAAGCCAATGCCTGCTCAGCGGCTCTGGACCCATCTGAGGGTATAGTTTCTGTAGGCCTAGGTGTCTCCACGTGGCTGTCTGTTACGGCCTGTGGCTCTGAGGTAGCGGGAGTCAGGGGCTGCAAAAGTGCCTCACTCAGATCTGGCGAACTGGCAACTGGCCTAGAAGAGGCTTCATCATCGGTTTTGGACCTCGAATGCCTGTCCTTTTCTTTGTCTTTGCGTTTTTTATAAATTCCGGTCGTTGGTTGTTCCGACGGCATTATGCAATTAAACCTTCGGCCAAAATAATGTAAAGCAAAATCAAACAGACGTTTAATAGCGCGTTTATTGAATTTAGCACAAAACCGACAACTAGTAACGTCGTGGTCAGGGCCTAGGCAAGGAATACAGTAAGAATGAAAGTCATTTGCTTCCCACAAGAAATACAATTATTAACTTTTACTGACATCGGTCTGGAGCAAGAAAAAGTTTCCCCAACGGGGAACTTAGCTTTACTGAAGACTTTGGTTCTGAAACTCAATTTTGAAAATCTCAAGAGTCGGCCGACCAGCACTTGCGAACTGCTTTTGCTTCGGGCACCGCACGGCAAGAAGACTGGAGAAAATGGAGTTGGTTGCAACTTTTATACCCCTGGCGCACTGTCTTCAGAGAAGAGGCGACGGCAACTGATGCCGGACCAAGACTTTGGAACTCGGGCTGACTGCGGGTTGCCTGCCAGCAGGATAACCAAGTGTAATGACTGCAACAGTGAAACACGACGAACATTTATATTTACTTTGATTGTAGTTCTTGGTTAACTTGACATCTAAGTAGGATATTTTTTCTTTACTAAAAGTACTAGTAAAATGTAAAAACTCAAATGCATTGTTAATATAGGCTAAAAATTCCTGAAGTTTGGATTGAGAATAAACTCTCAAAATAAAGATGTCATCTAAAAATCTATTGTAGAGGGCTCAAATACTTGGACAATGGCTATTAAAAATAAAAGTATCTTCCCATTGTGCCATGACATACTTTGCAAACATGGGGGCACATGCCTCCCCCCATGACCACTCCAGTGTTCTGCACAAAATACTGACAATCAAAATATCAAAATATACAAGATTGTTCTTTAAAACAATCTCCATATGTGTTACCATTGCATTAACGTTGTATGTGAAAATATCAGCTTGCTTAAACAACTGTTGCTTGCACCAACCAAGCCCAATATCATGTGGTACTACCACTGGCCCAGTAATTAAAGAGTCGCAATTCTCACCACTGGAAACAGTGAGAGACGTACATTGGGAGGATAACAGGTACACACAGAGTATTTTCCCAGCTGCACATTTCTTCATCAAGTGCAATTTCCCTTAACAGCATACAGAGACCACAGTCAGTCTGGGGCTGGTTTCTCCCTCTTTCTCCAGATCCCCAATAAGACTCCCCACTGGCACAGCTATAGAGTTAAGATCTCAGCTGAGTGGCCAAGCCAAGATCTCAAACACCCTCTCTGTCCAACCAGTGGTTTGTGTCCTTCCCCAAGTAAATGACTCTTACTCTGAGGTTTGATTCACACTCACACACACACACACACACACACACACACACACACACACGAAAGGCTGACACAGGTTTACTAGCTATGCCCTCTTCTGCCTAGACTATAAGTTAATTACTGCCATCAGCCACCTTTTTATCAGCTACTTTAAGGCCCTTAACAAAGGGTGTCCAATCTTACTGTGTAATGTTACTATCAATATAAATTATAGTTTGACAAAGAGCAAGGCTATTAAGAGTGACCCACAGTATCATCAAATAAATATGTAAATACTCTCAGAACTAGCAGACACCCAAGCAACCGCTACCCCAAAACAAAACACGTGCAACACACAGCTCACAAAGCCAGTGTGCCAAACAGTCACAGCCCTTAAGGCTAAACAACACACCTGATACACTTGTAATAGGTGACTCTATCGTTGGGCACACTGACGTCCCGCTCACCAGGCTGAACAAGGAGAAGTTCACGGTGAGCAGCCTGTCGGGCGCTAGGATCTGCCACATAAGACAAGCACTCAGGTCACTCCAAGGCAAGTACAAATATGACTCAGTCATTGTTCATGCTGGTGTGAATGACCGGAGACGTACCTCCCTGGACTACATGAAAAGAGACAGAGGAGCTCCCTGAGCATATAGCCCAGGCCGGTACGACCCTGACCTTGAGTAGCATCTTACCCTCACCAAGAATGATGCCACAATATGAAGACAAGATGATCAATTTCAACAACTGGCTTAAGTATTGGTGTCATTCAAAGGGGATCCAATGCCTGTCAGCCTGGGATGATATGCTCGACAAGCCACGATGCTTCGCTAGGGACGGCTTGCACCTGTCACCCCTGGGCTTTCAGATATTGGCAAAGGCTCTTGCTACCCCCATAGTGCCTTTTTTAGGCAAAGCTCAAAAGACAAACCCACCTCCATAGGTATCACAAGGGATAAGAAACTAAGAGTAATGCTACTCAACGCCAGAAGTCTAAACCTCAAGATGCACGCATTCGAAACTCTCCTTAGCATGGAGAACATAGATATCTCTGCAGTAACAGAAACCTGGTTCAAGGCTCCCGAGAGCACCCCAGCACTACCAGGTTATACCTCATACCATGCTTTTCAGCCCCAAAACTTGGACCGTACCACAAAAGGAGTGGGAGTATCAATATTCGTTAAAGATACCCACACCTCCAGGTTGGTGGCACAGCACGAAGCATCAGAGACTATCCATGAGCAACTAACAGTGGGTAAAACTGCCTTCCAGTTTATAGCCTGCTACAGACCACCCTCCCAAACCCAGGAACCCCACTCGGCCTTCCTGACAACAATGGAAAATATGAAGGTCTCTCCAAACACCATTATATTGGGCGACTTCAACTACCCAAACATAGACCGGGAGCATTACTCTAGCTCCAACACCCTAGCCCAAAGGTTCCTAGAATTTATAAACTCAAATGCTATGGAACAACTTGTTACCACTCCCACAAGAGGGGAAAACATACTGGACCTGATCATCACCAACATGGGGACTCTATGCTCCAGACCAGAAGTGTATCCCTCACTGGTAAGATCAGACCATAAACTAATCTCACTGGATATTCACATCCCAACTCCAAGCCCTGCCCTGAAAACCACAGTGAAAAACTTCTCTAAAGCAAATTTCACACTCCTCAAAACCGAGATGGAATCCTTCAAAGACCCTGGGCCTGTGGAAAATACGGCCCAGACCGCAGAATCCTTTATAAACGCATTCTATGAACACCTTCAGGAATGCATGGATCATGCAATCCCAAATAAAACCAAGACCCAATCCTCCAAAGGCAGACGTCCTGTCTGGTGGACCCCAGCCATAAACAAACTATACAATAGAAGGAGGAAGCTACCACATGATAGAGCAAAATCCCAAAAAGGGAAGGCATCTCTGATCAGTATTAGCAAAAATCTACGGGCACTCATAAAATCGTCTAAGGCCAGCTTCGAGAGAAATTGCACAGGACACTAAGGATAATCACAAGGCTTTCTTTAGTTATGTTAGGAACCTGGGTGGGAATTCCCAGATATGCTCAGAATTAGTCCAAAATGACAAAAATACACGAACCCACAAACATTGCCAACATCCTAGCTGACAGGTTCAGCAAACTTCTCCCACCAAAAGGGCAAATATCTATCCCAGCAGAGTGCTGCCCCTGACATCTTAGATGCTCAGGTAAGAGCTGCCCTCTCCAAAGCAAAAACACAGCATCAATGGGACCAGATGGTGTCCCGGGCTGCGTCCTACATGAACTCCAAGAAGAGCTAAACCCAAACATAAAACTTTTGTTCAATCTCAGCCTTACTACAGGATATGTACCCAAACAGTGGCGTACAGCAACAGTGGTCCCTCTCCACAAAGGTGGTGCCTCAACGGATCCTGGAAACTATCGCCCCATAAGCCTGACTAGCTTGGTCTGCAAAGCTATGGAAAGGATCATCATGGACCTCATAAATAAAGATATTGGGGACCTACAGACACTGGATCCTACCCAGTTCGGCTTTGTTAAGGGCAGATCCTGCCTCTTAAACCTGGTTGACTTCTTTGAAACAGTCACCAAGGTCATTGACGAGGGGAAGGTGGTCCACACAGCCTACCTGGACCTTGCAAAAGCCTTCAATACAATACCCCACTCGGGCATTATAGATAAGCTCACCAGCTTAAATATAAACCCCTGTGTCACTAGATGGGTTGCAAACTGGCTCAAGGACAGAACCCACATGGTTAGAATTGCTGGAGCCATGTCAGACGCCAAACCAGTTACAAGTGGCATCCCACAAGGCTCAGTCCTGGGACCTCTCTTGTTCGGTATATATTTCTCGGAGGTACAGGCCAACACGGAAGGACTGTGGCTGACCAAGTTCGCAGATGTCTGCAAACTGGGCCATAATCGACTCTCCAGCCGACACAAGCATCCTCCAAAAGGGCCTCATAGAAACAGACAACTGGTGCCAGAGCCATGGCCTCAAGCTAAACGCCAAAAGTGTACAGTCATCCCTTTAGCAAAACAAAGTGCTTACAAATTACCACATAGGTGGTAATCCATTAAGTAGAGAAGAAGTAATTAGGGACCTGGGGACCCAAGTTGATAGCAATCTCTCATTTGACAACCACGTGGCCAAAGTGGTTAGAAAACATTTTATATAGCCCACCTAATCATGAAGGGATTCACATCTTGATCAGGGAGGTCATCGTGCCTCTTTACTCATCCCTCATCAGGCCCATAATTGAGTACAATGCCCCTTTTGGGATGTACCTTACCAGACACCTGCAGCAACTGGAAAGACCCCAAAAGTACCTCACCAAGAGGATCAAAGGGCTCAAACAGATGCCATATGCTGCCTGGTTAAAAAACTCCAGCTCTACTCAGTGGCATACCGCCTGCTCAGAGGCGATCTGTGCCTGACGTATAAAGCCATGTCCAACCCGGAATTAATGGACATGCTGCACCTCAGAAAATCCAAATCCCATCGAGCTACGCCGAGACTTGAACCTCAGCACTGAAATAAATAGGACATGCTGGAGGGACAGATTCATAACCCAGAGGCTCCCTTCCTCTGGAATAAAATCCCAGTCCAGGTTAGGCAGAGTCCCTCATTGACTCTCTTCAAGAGGAATCTTGATGAGTGGATGGGAGATCATAGGTTTACCCCGGGTATCACTTCTGTGTAACTGTTAGACAAAGGCACAGTATACTAACCTCGAAAAAGGGCATAGCAAAATTAATTTAAAATGGGTGGTGAAAGCCCAACACACTCTGGCTAGGCTTATAAATGCCCTAGGGCAGATAGCCTAGTATGAACCTATGAACCTATAGACAGATGAGCCACAATAAAAGCTTTAAATGTATTTAATAATAAATAAAAGAACAAGGAAATACTCAGTATATATTTACAGCGATAAGAGTTCTGAGCTAAGAAAGATGTGCAACAGGTAAGGGTGATCACGGATAATGAGGGAAACGTACTCACTAGCAAGGAGAATGTGTTGACCAACTGGAAGAAGTACTTTGAGGGGCTGATGAATGAAGAGAATGAGAGAGAGAGAAGGTTGGATGATGTGGGGAAAGTGAATCAGGAAGTGCAATGGATTAGCAAGGCGGAAGTAAGGATAGCTATGAAGAGGATAAAGAATGGAAAGGCTGTTGGTCCAGATGACATACTTTTGGAAGCTTGGAGGTGTGTAGGAGAAATGGGAGTGAACTTTTTAACCAGATTGTTTAATGAAATCTTGGAAAGTGAGAGGATGCCTGAGGAATGGAGAAAAAGTATTTTGGTACTGATTTTTAATAATAAGGGTGATGTGCAGATCTGTAGTAACTACAGAGGGATAAAACTGATCAGTCACAGCTTGAAGTTATGGGAAAGAGTAGTGAAAGATAGGTTAAGAAGGGAGGTGATGATTAGTGATCAGCAGTATGGTTTCATGCCAGGAAAGAGCACTGCAGATGTGATGTCTGCTCTGAGAGTGTTGATGGAGAAGTACAGAGAAGGTCAGAAAGAGTTGCATTGTCTCTCTGTGGACTTGGAGAAAGCACATGACAGGGTGCCAAGAGAGGAGTTGTGGTATTGTATAAGGAAGTCAGGAGTGGTAGAGAAGTATGTAAGAGTGGTACAGGATATGTACAAGGGTAGCGTGACAGCGGTGAGATCTGCAGTGGGAGTGACAGATGCGTTTAAGGTGGAGGTGGGATTACATAAAGGATCAGCTCTAAGACCTTTCTTATTTGCACTGGTGATGGACAGGTTGACAGACGAGATCAGACAGGAGTCCCCATGGACTATGATGTTTGCAGATGACATTGTGATATGTAGTGAGAGTAGAAAACAGGGTGAGGAGACCCTGGAGAGGTGGAGATATGCTCTAGAGAAAAGAGGAATGAAGGTCAGCCGGACTAAGATGGAATATATGTGTGTGAATGAAAAGGAGGACAGAGGAATAGTGAGGATGCAGGGAGTAGAGTTGGCGAAGGTGGATGAGTTTAAATACTTGGGATCAGCAGTTCAGAGTAATAGCGAGTGTGGAAGAGAGGTGAAGAAGAGAGTACAGGCAGGGTGGAGAAGAGTGTCAGGAGTGATTTGTGACAGAGTACCAGTAAGAGTGAAAGGGAAGGTCTACAAAAGGGTGGTGAGACCAGCTATGTTACATGGATTGGAGACAGTGGCATTGACAAAAAGGCAGGAGTCAGAGCTGGATGTGGCAGAGTTAAAGATGTTAAGATTTGCACTGGGTGTGACGAGGGTGGACAAGTATATTAGACGGTCAGCCCAGGTTGGAAGGTTTAGAGACAAAGCCAGGGAGGTGAGATTGCATTGGTTTGGACATGTGCCAAGGAGGGATGCTGGGTATATTAGGAAAAAGATGCTACGGATGAAGCTGCCAGGTAAGAGGAAGGCCTAAGATAAGGTTTATGAATGTGGTTAGAGAGAACATGCAGGTGGTTGGTGTGAAAAAGCAAGATGCAGAGGACAGGAAGAAATGGAAATAGGTGATCCGCTGTGGCGACCCCTAACCGAGAAAAGCCGAAAGAAGAAGAAAAAGATAGAGTTCTAAATCACAGGAAATATTTAAAACAACACTGTAGAACAATCTCAAATAAATAAGGAAAAATACCTAAAATAAGTTTTGCTATATTCCTGACTATATCTAAGAGAATTATACAGTTCCCTAGTACACTTACTTGGAGCAGAAGGCAGATGTGGTGAGTGGATCCTGATCTTATTAGGTCAAAGAAAGATTATACAATGACTGGCCAGTAATATTCAAAAATGAGCATGCGGATTGGTTAACCCAACCAGCGTACCCACTGTAAATCCGAGAATATACCAATGGAAAAAGGTCCAGTCGCCAGGACTTTTTTCCATTAGTATATCTCATAAAATTTGTACCTTTCTTTCTTTTTTTTTTTTTAAATAAATTTGCCAAACCGAAGAAATCAAACGAACAAGAAAAATGGCGCACAGAAAAATAAGTGGATAATCAGGTACGTTCATTAAAACTACAGAAACTTACCTGATTATCCTTTTATTTTCTCTATCCCAGCTTTCCCGAACATCAAAAGTCTCCCGGTTTCTTTTTTCTTTTAAATAAAAAAAAGAAAAAAAAAAGGCAACAGAGAAATGGAGATCTTCCTTTCTTCGTTGCTTCCTTTGCACAGCACTTATGTACTGCGCAAGCATGGGAACACAAGGTGCATACACATGTTCAGTACATCAGAAAAGCCCAAGGATACCAGAAAAATGCAGAAAGGTACCAAGGAGGCATTATGCAAAGACATTATTTAAGAAAACTAAGTATTTTTTTTCTTAAATAATGACATTGTATAAAGTACAGTTGTGTACACTTACCATAAATGCAGATGTTAGAGTGTATTCATTGTTGCAGTCATTACCATTTGGGTAATCTGCTGGCAGGTTGCCCTCAGTCGGCCTGAATAACTAAGTCTTGGGTCCTGCGTCGGTTGCTGTCTCCTCTTCCATGACATCACGTCGTCAGGGGTATAAAACATGCAGCAGACGCCATTTTATTCAGTTTTTCTTGCCCCAGATGTTAGGTGCCCCCCAAATGGGGTGCAAAAAAAAATATATAAATAAACAGTAAATATATAAATGCACTTTTACAAACAAACTTTACCTTCAACTAAAAGGAAATACACCACAAAGGCTTTTGAGTATAGTGAAGGAAAGAAAAGGTATAGAAAGGGGGATGGCGGGAGGGTAACCCGGACTGCAACAGTGAATACACTCGAACATCTACATTTATGGTAAGTGTACACAACTGTACTATGTTCATGTTTCACTGTTGCAGTCATTACATTTGGGTAGAAACTCAAAGCTATGGATGGGAGGATGGAACTAAACAGCATTAGGAGCGGCTATAAGGCCCTGCAGGACTGCAGTGGCAAAGCCTGCCCTGGATTTGGAGAACAGAAGTAAATGATAATGCTTTGTGAAGGTATGAACAGAGCTCCAAGTAGCAGCTTCTAGAATGTCTTTGGTTGGGACCCCTCTGAGAAAAGCTGCTGAAGTAGAGGCAGCCCTGGTGGAATGTGAACTGATGCCCTTGAGCACAGGTTTACCATGGTGCAAATAGCAGAAATGAATGCAGTGGCTTCTGCTTTGATATAGCCTTCCCCTCTGACCCTGCAGCAAATTATACCAGTAGTTGCTCAGACTTTCTACTTAAGTAGGATCAAATCTTTAAGAATCTTAGTTATCTGTGTACATCCAATGAATGCAGAATCCACTCCCCCTTGTTCTGCGGATTTGGGTAAAATGTTGGCAGGTGAATGGTCTGGTTAAGAGCCACACTGGATACCACCTTAGGCATAAAAGAAGGATTGATCCTGAGGGACACCCTGTCCAGGTAAAATCTAATAAAAAGCTCCACTGCCATGAGAGCCTGTAGTTCTGAAACCCTTCTTGCTGAAGTGACTGCCAAATGAAAAGCTGTTTTCCAAGACAGATATTTTATATCCGCAGTAGCTGCTGGTTCAAAAGGAGGCAGGGTGAGTTTTTTCAGCACAAAATTGAGGTCCCATGCAGGAGTTGGTGCTCTTCTGGATGGCCTTAAATTTTTGGCCTCTCTAAGATACTGTTTAAGCAGTGGATGAGAAAATAGGGGAGGCTCCATGTTGTAATGAGCCAAGATGGCAGAGGCATGGATTTTTATTGAAGAAAAAGATAGTCCCTTGTCAAGCATCTCAGTCAAATATTGTAAAATCTGAGGAATATTGGGCTTTGCTGTTTCTATTCCTTGTGCTTGGTTCCAAGCACAGAATCCCTTCCATTTATCAGCATAAGATTTTCTAGTACTAGGCCTTCTGGCTTCCAAAATGACATCCATCACAGATTTATTGAGAGGTGTTGTTTGAATAATTAGTTGATTAGCCATGCTGCAAGATTCAGAGTTTGGAGCTGAGTGTGCAGAATCTGATAGTTCTGCTGAGACAGTACATGAGGTATCTGAGGCAAGTACCATGGAGGAAGGTGAGACATATTCCTTAGAAGCGGGTACCAATGCTGGCGAGGCCAGTCCAGAGCAATTTGGATCATTTTTGTTTTTTCCTCTCTGACGTTATTAAGACCTTGGAGAGTAGAGGCAAAGGGGGAAAGGCATAGACTGATGGGTTTTTCCAGCTGAAGGATACAGCATCCACTTTCCATGCTTTTTGTGGTGAGTTCTTGTGCAGAATTTGTCCAACTGATAATTTTTGGGAGAGGCAAATAGATCTATGTCTGGGCTCCCCCATTTCTGTGTTAACATGCTGAAGATTTGTGGATCCAGTTTCCATTCGTGTGGGTCCATAAGATTTCTGCTTAGGTCGTCTGCCAGAGTATTTTGTTTTCCTGGCAGGAATTGAGCTTGAAGATGTATTTGGTAAGTCAAGGCTGTGTTCCACAAAGCCATGGCTAGTCTGCAAAGGGGGTAGAAATGTGTACCCCCCCTGCTTGTTTATGTACCACATAACTGTGGTGTTGTCCATCTTTATCAGTAGTTATCCGGGATGAAGTAAGTTCTTGAAGGCTGTCAGAGCATTCTGAACAGCTAGCATCTCTTTCTGGTTGATATGCAGATGCATTTGATTCGTGCTCCATTTGCCCTGAATGCATCTCCCTGCCAGGTGGGCCCCCAAGCATAGTCTGATGCATCGGTGGTTAGGGTTTGGGTGGCAGAGGGTAGAGTGAATGACAGTCCCTTGTTTTGGTGACGTGTCTCTGCCCACCAAAGAAACTCCTGTTGTAGGCAGGGAATGCGAGGAATCATTGTTTCCAGGCTGTGACAATGTTGACTCCATAAACTTTTTAGGTACCAGTGAAGTTTCCTCATATGCAGTCTCGCATATGGAATTAGTAGAATGCAGGATGCCATGAACCTCAAAGCCTGCAGAATTTGTCTTGCAGATAACTGGGTTTTTGTTGCCATTTGTTTGAAGTATGTTGTCAGTTGCCTTTGTCTGGTGGGCAGTTGTATTCAAGCTTGCACCCAGGAATGCAATTATTTGAGAGGGTACCAGTTGTGATTTCTTTTCGTTTATGGTGTACCCTAGGCATGCTAGAAGCCTTTTTACAAATGCCAGATGTTTTAGAAGAGTGTCCTTGTCCTCTGCTTGAATGAGACAATCGTCCAGATAAGGATACATTTGAATGCTTCTTTGTCTGCAGAATGCAATTACTGGTGCTAGGTACTTAGTAAAGACCCTGGGTGCAGTAGATAAGCCAAAGGGCAGTGCAGAGAATTGGTAATGCAAAAAACTTGCTTTGAAGCGAAGGTATCTTCTGCATGATTCCCTTATTTGGATATGGGGGTATGCCTCTTAAGTCTAGAGTTACTAACCAAGCATTCCTGCCTAGCATAGGCAGTAGCTGTTGTAAAGTCAGCATTTTGAATTTTGGAATGTCCAGGAACGTGTTCAGAATCGATAAGTCCAGTATTGGACGCCATGAATTGTCTTTTCTTGGTACCAGGAAAAGTCTTTAATAAAAACCTTGTCCTTTTTCCTTTTCTGGTACCGGCTGAATAGCCCCCATTATCCATGAGGGACATGACTTGTTTCTGGGCATCTGCCCACTGGTTTTGTGGCAGATCCGGCCATCCGTTTGGAATTGGCAAAGTATGGAAATTAAATCTGTACCCCTGGGATACTATGTTTAATACCCACTTGTCCTGGGTAATTAACTGCCAATTTTGAGCATGAAGTGCTAGTTTTCCCCCCAAGGGGGCTACCAAAAGATAAGTGCTTGGTGATGGTAGAGGAAAGTCATTGAGACTGCTTACTGTAGGGTTGTGCTTTGTTTCCTCCAGATTTGGAGGTGGAGGCACCCCATTGCTTTGACCTGTAAGAACTCTGTGATTGGTATCTGGTGCCTGGGTCTATATCAAGTGAACGAAAATTTATATAATCGAATGTATTTACATCGACACATAAACCTTGAAACAAGTAAACGTCAAACACATAAAAGCTTGAAAATCAAAACATCGAAAACTTTTAGTTGGCCAGCAACTGCTCCCTAGTGTAATAAGTGTAACTAACCACCAAAATTAACTTTTCTTACCCTACCAAGCTGTGCTTTCTGTGCAAGAAAGGAAATATAGCTTACATACAAAACAGGTATTAAAGTATGCTGTATTTTAAGTAAACTACAAACTGAGTGATTACAAATTTAAATAACCTCCCCGCCCGCAAATTAAACTATGCCGTATTTTAAGCAAACTGCAAAGTGAGTGATTACATATTTAAATAACCTTCTCGCCCAAGAAATCAAAATATGCACTTCAATAATACGTAGAAAACATATGGTGCACACAGCATATCGATGTTAGTATGGTATTAAATTTTAAGTAGCATGCCAACTGCACGTAAGAATTCAAGTACAGTATACTGTTCTTTATTTTTCAAAACAGTTTGTAGACGAAAGTCCCTTTCTAAATGTTTTCTCTTCTATGGAGAAACAGGACATGCAGACATTTACTGTAATCTAATTTCGTCAACCCAATTTTGCTCTCTAACAAGTACTGACAGAACAGCTGGTATGTCAGAAATACGTCTGCCTAGCAGACACCTAATCCTCCTATGCCGGCCCTCCACATAATTTTGTGTTCGTGGTAAAGAAACATTGTTCAAACAGGAGACATTCCAGAACGATATAGGGTACACAGGAGGAAACCGTAAATGAATTGTAGTTCTAGTGATCTGCTTCCGTAAGCGGCCCAACATGTAAATAGAGAAATATGTGATCAACTCTTTCCCGTCAGCAAGAAATGTTTTACTTAGCTCTCTAAATGCTGGAATCACTTCCTCTTCCCTCAAAAATGAAAGTGCTATTAGTTCTTTAACGGAACGCTGAAATTCAAGAGAAGTACCATAAAGTCTAGATAAGTTAAGTTGCTGAATTTTGCACCACACATTCTGTGAGAAATGGAAGAAACAACCTTTACTTTTCACATTGAAAAAGTTTGCTTCTATACTTTTAATTGCAGCTAGTTCAAAGTCACACAATAAGTATTCCACCAAAGGTGTTAAATCACATCTAGCTAACAAGTTAAACAGACACTCCTTCATCAAATTGTATGCCTTAAAAGACTTTTTAGTCATCAAGACATATACTAAAGGAAGACATCTCTGTTTGTCACCACGGTTAACAAATGCATGAACACTATATAACTGCCTACACAGTCTACCTTTTGTAAGGAATACTCTATCCATGAACCATATATTTGCATTACACAAGTCTTTGACATTTTATATTTAACTGCAAATCTACCTTACGTTCCTGGATGAATTCAGATTCTTTTAATTTATAATCATCCAGACATACTGCACCTAAGGTTGTACATGGTTTACAGTTTAACAAAGTTTTTCTCCTAACTCTGTTAACCTGTTGTAATAGTGATCACCTAGTTGGCAATGCAACAGTAGACTCAAAGGACGTGGTAGCAAGAATGTCCTCAACAACTAAACATGGTGTGTTCCTGCAAGTACTAGCCATATCCTTCAATATACTACATGCTTTGTACTTTTCAACTAACGTTGGATCTGACGGATGGTCATGAATAGTAGACTTCAGGAGAATTTCTTCTCCACCTTTATCAACTGTTATAGCCCTACCCTTACATTTAGCATGTTGTTTTCAAATGACAGCACCAATACTTACAGCTTTTTAGAACCTTCTCTAAATTGTACAAATAGCCGTCAACAACTAGCATACCTTTCTTTTTTTGGGATTTAACTGTGTAACAGTTACAACCTATTACACCAGGTCCAGCAAGTGTGCTACAAGCCATAGCTGCAGGTATAACCGCTGTATGCACACGTATTTGCCGGAAATGTTAATTTAAATACGGTGTTGTTACATTTTATTTTAGTTATGTTTTTAAGTATTTCACATGAATTATAAACGGTATTTATTTAATTGTGAAGTTACAAAAGTGAATATACGTACACTTTTTGTTTATTTTATTTACGGGTATTGGTGTTATTTCATACATATTCATATTTACGTTCGGACGTCATCATTTAACGTACCTAACAGGCAATGTGGCCAACTAAAACAGTTTGATGATATATTTTTCGCTGAAAGAACATTTCGACATTTAGTTGTTTCGGCGTTTATGTGTCGATGTGAATACATTCGATTATATAAATTTTCGTTCACTTGATATAGACCCCTGGTGCCTTTTGAGCGCCTGGATTTCCCTGAGTGGCTCTGCTGGACACAGGAAAGGACCAATTTTTAGTAGGCCAGTGCCTACTGAACCTGGGTGGCTGCACTTGCAAGAAATCTTTTACAGTTTGCATAGATTTAGCTTTGTTTTCTGCCTTATTACCAAACAGAGTATAATGCTGCAAAGGGGCATCCAACAATTTAGCTTTAACATGATCAGGCAGATTTTGCTCCTTGAGCCAGGCATGCCTTCTAATCACAGATCCAGTAACGGCGGCCCTACAAGAGGCCTCCAAGGAATCAAAACCATATTGCAAAGTATTCTTTCCAACCTGTTCTGCTGAATGCAATAATTCCTGTAACTCTTTATTTTCCACACAATCAGAAATCAACATAACTTTCTGTTTCAGTAAGCCCATAACATGCTGTTGATATTTAAGCATATGAAACTGGCAGTTTAAAGCCCTGATCGCCAATGTTGCAGACGTATAAACCTTCTTACCCCATCTATCCAGTACCCTGGAATCTGTATCAGAAGGGGTAGGATTTTTGGTTGTAGAGGCCTTTACACCCTTGGGACCCTGAGAAATAGTCTCAGGATCAGCAGCAGGATTTTTGAAAAGAAATTTGTGGGAGTCAGGAACCATGTAATATCTGTCTGGCTTACTAGGAGCCGGAGGCAGGGAATCAGGAGACATGCTTTACTCCAAGAACACATCATCAACAATGTCTAATACAGGAGGTATTGCCAAAGACCTATGCTGAGGAAGGAAATCCCTAAGCCTCTTTTTTGATTCAGAGAAGTCCTGACTCTTCCAGTGAAAATGTTCCCTTAAAGTATGCAAAGTCTCTCCAAGAGAGTAATCCTCAGGAGGAGATGCAGATGGGATGGATTCCTCTGCATCAGAATCCTCATAGGGCGGAACAGAAAATTCCTGATCAGAAGAGGAATCAGAAGAAATGGAAACCTGATCTGAAGATTCATAATCAGTGCCTTGCCTAGGCCTCTTAGCAGGGGGGGGGGAATTAGGAACCCCTGATTAAGGTAATTAAATCCTCGGCCATTTTGATCATCTGTTTTTTAGGCATAGGGGCCTGAGCACGTGGCTCATGCGTTGGTTTTTTAGACATAGAAGTTGTTTTTGACCTTGTTTTTGTTGCTGGCGTCAGTTTAATATAAAAATGTTGAGGCTTGAAAACACCCTCAGAAGCTGGTGCCTGCTCAGTGACTCCGGACCCATCCAAGGGAGAGACATCCGCGGGTTCAATATTCTGAAAATCTCGCGGCATACCAGACTCCAAATGGGTCTCGGTAGAGGCCTGCAACTCAAAAGTAGCAGGGAACAGGGGCTGCGAAAGCGCCTTACTGAGTACCGGCGAACCGGCAACTGGCTTAGGAGAAGCTTCGTCTGTTTTGGATCTCGACGGTCTGTCTATGTCGTTTTCTTTGTGTTTTTTATGAACTCCGGTAGTCAGATTGCTAACAGACGACATTTCAGGATAATTAAATCTTGAACCAAAATATTTAGAAGCAAAAATATACAGACGCTTAATAGTGCATTGGTTAAATCTAGCACAAAACCAACAGCAAGGCACGTTGTGATCAGGGCCTAGGCAAGGAATACAGTACAAATTAAAATCTTTATGAGGTATTTGCTTCCCACAAGCAATGCAATTATTAACTTTTATTGAAATCAGGAAGGAGCAAGAAAAAAAGTTTTCCCAACGGGGTACTTAGCTTTAGTCTGAAGACTTCGGTTCTGAAACTCGAATATGAAAATTTCAGGAGTCGGCCGACCGGCACTTGTGAACTGCTTCTGCTTCGGACACCGCGCAGCAAGAGAGACTGAATAAAATGGCGTTGGCTGCACGTTTTATACCCCTGACATTATGGAAGAGGAGACCGCAACCGACACAGGACCCAAGACTTTGTTATTCAGGCCGACTGAGGGCAACCTGCCAGCAGATTACCCAAATGTAATGACTGCAACAGTGAAACACGAAGAACATCAGCAATAACCTGTGTGGTGTGGTATATTGAAGATTTACCCACGGTTGGCTTTATTTAATCACTCGGGTGTCAGCTATTGCTATAATACAGAAATGCTGAGTCGCTCAGAGTTTTCTTAAATTAACATCTCAAATATTACTGCTGGGATAGTTTGAAGAATGACATCTTTTCTTGTCATCTTACTCTATCCCAGGTAAACCCCCACTGCTGAAAGCTAGCAGTATTTAGCATCTACCTGTGAAAATACACACATAAGGGCTTTATCTCAGATCTTTGCAGATCCTGGAAGTCATAAAACAATAAAAAACACTTCCAACACAAAATAGAAAACTTCTCAGCACAGACTTTGTGTCTGTTACTGCACTGAAACTTAATCTTTTTTATGACCTGGCCATTAAATAATTTAATTTCAGCTATTTATCTGAAGTTAACCACTTGTGTTCTAGTTTCTATCATTAAAATATATACATTTAAACTGTTACAATAGAGTTATGTACATTTCTGTTCTTTTCCAGTACGGTACACTGTGCTTACATTTTTAAGCTTGGTACTTTGCAAACTCTTTTCAACACGCACTTCTGTGCCAGCAGTTTGATATGCACAAAACATACATTTCTAATACAGTTGTAACACAAGCATCTTACACAAATCATTTCGATATTCACCAATGGCATACAATTATTTACAAAATTCCATATAGCTGTGCTGGCAGTATCACGCTCTTACATAAATCATGTTGATATTCACAAATGACATAGAATTATTTATAAAATTCCAGACAGCTGGGCTGGCAGTATCCCCTTTTGTTACAAAGATAATAGATTTTGCAAGCCAATTGTAAGAAAAATAGCATCAAGCTAAAACTGTATATTATTCAGTAAATTATGGAAATGCCATACATCTTTGCAAATTTGAGTCATACTCTCTAAACCTTTCTTAAGCGTATGACCTAAAAACTTGGCTATAAAATCATTTTTAGATCTCTTTGCATCTACAATAGGCTAGAAAGGTAGATTGTATATACACTTGTGAATTTTGGGTATGCCAAAAGATACTGGCTATAACCAGTCATTTACCATGCAATTGTACTCACGTTTTGATATCTGGCATTGAGATAACATTATCTTCTAAGGCCAGAACATTTTTTTGGGAAGCAATATAAATTTAATTTAAAGAAACCTCCTTATATTAATAATTTAATAATATGTTATTCACACAATTTGAATAATCCACTGAATTCATGATGACTAAACCACCTCCTCTTATCGGGTTTCATCACACAGATACTGTTATCTGCTGCAACATGAAAGAATACTTTCTTTTCAGAATCTGTTTGATGTACAAGATTTACCTAAACATTCCCAAATATCCAGTTCATAATTTTTTTCTAACATATGTGTAGTGTGATTGAGTGGGGTTAAATATATCTGGTCTCCGAAGTTGATTACCACTTTTAAACCACAGGGCTAGGTTGGGTTTTCTGGTGTATAGTTTTAAACAGATAAGGCTATCAACAACATTAGCTTGTTTTACCGGCACAAAGAAATAATCCTTTGGTCAGTACATTAGCATGCTCATTTCTTATACTTTTAGAAGAAAAATTATACAATTTAAGCTCACCATCACTGGAAATTATCTGAACCGTCTCAGTAACTGCCTCACTTAAAGAAAGTTCATTTTTGAATAATTCCTGCTCTGCAAATTGTAAAAGATCTTCTTTGGCCTCGCTCCTTGTGTTAAATACTTATCTCTGGGTTCCTAGTTAATTCCACAAGTTGGTCCGTTGGTTTCTGCTGCGAATCTGTTCGGATCTCCTTACTCCTTCCATCTCTAAAGGTACCACACTATTTCTCCATTCATTACAATTTGATGATCTCTTCCTGTTGGTTGGCTGAAGAGATTACATGACGGGTTAGATCAACCCACTTACTATGACGATCTGGGGGTTTAGGATACACCTTACCCTGACTGTATTCCTTGGCATCCTGTTTAAGTTTGTGAATTTTATGTTGCATTGAAATAAAGCAAACCCTGCTCACGTTAGTGAAGATGTGAGAATATTTTGTCTCATAGCGACTAAAAAACAAGTCTTCATGAATTGTTTTGTTTAAAACATCAAGCTGGTTGAAAAGTTGCTCAAACTCAAAGTTGTTGTATCTAACCATTAATCTCATTAGGTCACAATCGGCTTTGTCGAAAAGTAGATGCAATTCATTCATAATTTCCATGTTGTTACCTTCCCCATTTGGGTACTGCCAAAAATCTTAAACCGTTAGGCACTTGTTCAATGTTTTTAAGTAAATAGAGATTTTCTAGTTGAAGTTTTTTAAAACGAGTCAATAATTTTTCAAAAGTCGGTAAATTGTCACTCACTGAGCCAGACTGTCTGACAGGGGCTACATACCCAGAGCTGTCCATATCTAGGGTAAACCGATTTACGTTTTCCAGTTGTTGAATTCAAATGGAGAGGGAGAGGAAAATTTGTGGTTCCAACCTCTACACACTACTAGTTGGGTGAAAGGTAAACCCAAACTATCACCATTGGACCTCACACCACTTGTTCTTGAGGACTGCATCCAAATATTAGAGTAGAAGATAATTGCTGCCTTATTTGCTGTAAAAGTAGTGTAAGGTCTCCCACGGCTCTCCCCTGATACTCCATTTAGATCTGCTGCTGCAGGGGCTAAGGTAACAGACACAAAAACTAGGTAACCACACAGATGAATAAACAGACTGCTGAAAAACAAACACCTGTAACAGTGCTAGCAGACTAAATTCACCAGCCAGCTAAAACACTGATTTGTTCAGTAAGTTGAGCGCTTTCATTCTTACAATACAAAAACTTCATTGGAACTAAAACTTATTCAAGTCACACGTAAAAAAAAAAACAACCTTATCATTTAATTAAACACTATAAAATTTCAATTTTAAAATGGAATTGATGGAACAGGCATCATTTAACCTTTGGTGACAGATAGTAGTATCAAGTTCAAATTGCCACTTAAGTTCACAGACGTCAAGATGTTCAGTAATCATCCATCCCTGGGGTTCATTCTGTACATGTTCAATAATTAAGAATTTAAAAATGTGGGAGAAAAAAAAACAACTATATGCTTATATAACGCGCCTTAGTGTTTTTCTGCTTCTTTATATCTTGAAATGTTCATATACCCCATCTTTTAGACACCTAGACGTCGCCCCCACACAGAAAGCAAGACACTGCTGGCAATGAGCAAGATAAACAACATTTTCTGGATCACATGAAAAACGACCCCTAATTTTATTGTTTATAACCCTTATAGTAAAACTATCACCTATAGAAATATATGGGCATTGGGAGCAACAACCACATTTAAATGTCACTTGTTTTTGCCCTATTATATCCATACCATTTTACCTATTAAATTCCAAATACTTTTTAAATGTTTTCTCTCTTCTAAAAACATGATAGGGTCAAATACAGTGCCAGTGGCCATAGTCCTTTAAGTAGAGTCATATACACACTGGGGTCCTGATGGGGATATGAAAAGTCAGCAAGCAAAGGAGAGTAGTAGTGCTGAAATTGAATTCATCCTCAAGTCTTGGTGAGTACCTTCACGAGGTGGACCCCGTTTTCACAAAACCTCATCAAGGCGACACTGATAAATAGACTATTTTTATAGCATATATCATGGACAAAAGTAAATAAAAAAAAGATAGCTGAGTGCACAAAACCCAGGATAAAAAAGTGCCCAATCCTGGTAGGTGCACTGGTGCCAGGACTGGAAAAAAATGACAGTGTAGAATCCTCAAAATACGGAAACATTCTCACAATCGAGCCAGACCAGGCTCAGGGGGAAGATGGCCTCCCTGTTGTAGAAGGAATTAGAAGTCCACAAAAACGAGAAAAATTGATTGGCCAAAGAAGAGCCATAAAGACGATAGAGTGGACTATTGAGGATAAGAAAGAAATTATGTATCGTTACTATTATGCAAAAAGCCCAGAATTTCCAGACACAATATATACAAAACGATTAAGAGAGAAATTAGAGGAAAGAAAAATACTTCCACAGGAAAAACTGTCAGAAGCTTCAAATAAAAATTTACTTTCATTAATACAACAGATTTTTGAAAAACAGTATATAGATCACGAAATTTTGATCTGTTTGGAAAAAGAAGCACCTGAGGAAGTGAGAAAATATAAACAACAAAACCTAGAGATATTTGAAAAATATAAGAAATATGGACATGGGAAAGAAAGAGAGCTTTGATATGGTGCAACGTTTATGCAAAGGAGAAAGCCAAGTTAACTAATATAGAGAAGGCATTTTCAAAGATATTAGAAGAGAAATGCAGGCAAAGGCATCCTAATATGGAAAATTTCACAATAAAAAGATTAAGAGCGCAAAGATATAATGTAGAAAAGAAGATTAGTAAAGCAGAAGTAAGTTGAAGTTATGGAGTGCCTGCAAAGTGAAGGATTTAATGTAGAAGGTCTAGAACGGACTACATTCACAGCATGATGGAGCGAGCCCCCAGAATAAGGAAAAGCAAGATCATCAGGAGACCTGTGAATAAGAAATATGGACAGGGGAAAGGAAGAGAGATTTAATATGGTGTGATATTTATGCAAAGGAGAAAGCAAAATTAACCAATACAAAAAGAGCAGCACCAAAGATATTTATTTATTTGACATTTGTTAACCAGGTTAGCCCAGCTGGGCTTTTGGCCCATTTTCAGTGGAGACCAGAGGAAAAAAGCTCCAAGAAATACAGTAACAAAACAAATTCAACTATTGTGTTATACATTGTTGGTAAAAAAAAAAAAAAAAATTTTAGTAATGAAACATTCAAGTCATTGAGTTATACAGACATTATAATATTCAATGCATACATTGTAGCACACAATTATCTTATTTGGTGGGGCTTAAGATAAAGGGGAGGAGAATAAAAAATAAGACAGTTATTTGCATATTTACAGATAGTAAGGTTTAAGACATTTTTAAGGTACCTAAAGTATAGAGAGGTATTAGCAGTAGGGGAATTTCTGATTTTCAGTCATATATATATGTGAATAGGGAAAAGAAGGTAGACACACTATAAGGTGTACTTAGATGCAATAGAGGGGAGGTTAACAGTGCATATAGTAGAGATGTAATAAGCAATAATGATATGAGGTTCAAGGTAATTCAGGTGGGAGAGCTAAGATAAGAGAGGGAGGGGGTAAGTTGGGGTTGTACAGGAACAAGTTTTGGAGCTAAGTAGATGGAGTTTGAGTTTTTCTTTAAAGTGGGCTGTGTGAATAGTAGAGCAAATGTCTGTAGGAAGTTTGTTCCAAGCTTGGGCTATAGAGCATTTATATAAGAGTTTACCAACAGTTTTCTTTGGATGGAAAGATAGTAGTAGTTGTAGGTTGGAGGTACGGAGTATATTTGAAGAAAAATATAGGGAAAGAAATCCAGATGTGGAAAACTTTACAATACAAAAAATAAGACTAACAGGAAAAGTAGAAAAAGAAATTAGAAATGGAGAAGTCAAAGAAATAGAAAATGAGGTTATGGAACAGCTGCAAAGAGAAGGATTCAGTGTAGTAAATATAGTACAGAAAGCACCACAACAGAATAGAGCAATGGATATCCAAATTAAGGGAAAATCAATGGAAAAGGAAGCAACTGGGCAGGTGCCATATCAAGATATTTTGGAGCCTTCCACAGGAAACCAGCACAAATGTCCATTCGAAGCTAGACAGCAAGGAAAGGAACAGGAAACTGAAGCAGTCAATGTTGAGGAGTGACAGGCTAGTCAGTTCCCATATGACAGAACAACAGATGACACATGATGAAACTGAAGAGAATGTGCCACAGGAAGATGTTATACAACTTTCTATAGAATGTCCGCAGGAAACGGAAAACAAGGGATGTTCCCTTAGTATGGAAGAAAATGAGTTAAAAGAAGAGTTGCTTGATTTAATAGACAAAGACAGACATATCAAGCTCAATGAGAGAAGCAGACTGCTGAAAGTTAAACCCCCAAAAGTTAGAAACTTGATAAAACAAATGAATACAGTAATTAGGACTGTCCATAGAGATCCATGCAATATAACAGAAATAAACAGAATATATTACTGTGCTGCTAAATTAATAACTGATAAAGTTCTACCACAGGAACACAGGGTAGCAAGGGAAAATAGGGGGTGAAAGCGAATACCTTCATGGAAATATCGAATAGAAAAAACTATAAAGCAGCTAAGACAAGAAGTGTCACTATTAGACTATTATAGAAGATGGAATAGATCAACAAAACTACTAAGAAAGACAGATGTGATAAAAGCAATGCGCAGTATTAGAACAGACCAGGATCTATTATGCACTATTGGAGATAAACTAAAAATTTCAAACCAGGCAGAAAGACTTAGAAGATACGAAGATAAATATAAGGGAAAAGCACAAAATAAGCAATTTACTGATGACCCAATAAAGTTTTATAGAGAATTGGGAAATAAGGTAAAAGGAAATGAAAGACCGCCAAAAAAAAAGGAAGTAGATACATTTTGGAGAAGTATCTATGAAGATCCTGTGGAACATAAAGATGCTAAATGGATAGCAGTAAAAGAGAGAATAAGAAGTTTAAAGGTACAGGATATGAAATGGTATGAAATAACAGCCAGATTGAAACATAGATGAGAAAAGCCTCTAACTGGAAAACCCCAAGCCCAGATGTAGTACCTAACTTTTGGCTTAAAGTATTAACTTCTTTGCACGAGAACTTAGCTATGAATAAGAACTATTTATATGTGCACCCCATACACACACCGCACTGGTTAACAGGAAAAACAATGCTCTTACTTAAGAGTGAACCTGCAAACTACCCTAAAAATTATAGCCCAACAACTTGTCTTCCAACGATGCACAAACAATACACGGGAACTGACGCCGACAGAGTTTATAGTCATTTAGAAGAAAACTCAATTATGGCAGTAGAACAAAAGGGCAATAAAGGAAAGTCATATGGAACACAGTATCATCTGTTGTTAAACAAAATTATAGCGGAGTACTGTAAAAGCGGAAGAATCTAAGTATGGCATTGATTGACTACAAAAAAGCATTTAATAGTATTCCACATTCATGGATAAAAGAGGGCTTAAAAATTTATAACATACACCCTACATTGATTGACTACATTACAGTAACCATGAAACAGTGACAGACCTTTTGCAATTAAGCCATGATAAAGGAAAGATTATTATCCCAGGGAAAAAAATTCAAAGGGGGATATTCCAGGGTGACTCTCTGTCACCGCTACTATCCTGCCTTGCCATTAATACATTAAGCTGTTTAGTTAACAGCTTAGGCCATGGCTACAATTTGGCTTCTAGAAAACAATGAAGTCTAATGACTTCTCATCTCCTCTCTGTCGTTGATTTACAACTGTAAAGCTCATCAGATGAGGAACTGAAAGCACAGCTGCAGGTTGTCAAAACTTTTCGGATGATATTGGAATGTCATTTGGTCTTGATAAATGTGCAAAAGCAACCTTTAAAAAAGGAAAACTGCAGCACCAGGAAAACATATGTTTGGGACAAGAATGTGATATAAAAGAACTTGAGCAAGAGGGAGTTCATAGGTTCATAGGTTAGTACTAAGCTAACTGCCCTTACGAGCCATTTTAAGCCTAGCCAATTATCCCTTGTGAGACTCAAACCTTGCACCTTGTGTTTGTAAGGCAAACACCTTAACCATTAGGCCACCCTCCCAACCCCTTAGGGTTATATAGAGTATATAAATACTTGGGAATTGATGAAGGATCGGCAATAAAACATGAACAAATGTGAATAAAGCTCAGTAAGGAGTACTTTAGAAGACTTAAATGAATCCTGAAAACAGCATTGACATCTAGAAACAAGATCCAAGCCATAAATCAATTTGCTCTTCCTGTCCTAACTTATAGTTTTGGAGTGATTGACTGGCCCCAAAAAGTGTTGGATAGATTGGATATTAAAACAAGGACGGTTCATGCTTACCAAATGATTTATAAAAATCAGACTGCGGTGGTGGCGCTGCGGTAGCGTTGTTGCTTCACAGTTAGACGTTGCCCGTTCGACTCTCAGAGCATCTTCTGTGTGGTGACGTGTGAATGGCCGTTCCTTCGTTGAAGGTTGTGCGTTAGGCCCGGCAAGCCAGCACGTAAAACTCTACTGCCAATCATTAGCGGACCGGAGTTCTGCTGTGGCGACCCCTAACTGGGAAAAAGCCGAAAGACACAAACAAACAAACAAAGTGTATACCAAGATTATATATTCCCAGCTCGAGGGATGGGCCTCCTTGAAACTGATTACATGTATAGATCTACAATCATGGGACTCCACAAATCTGCTGACCTCACAGGATCCAAATGTAGTGAAAGTTTTGAAACATGAGGAGAATAAATCTACGATGACATCTAAGCTTAATTTAGCAGAAGCATATAGACGTCAAGCAGGAATGGAAATTATACCAGAAGTAGATAAAAACCAGGCAGCAACTGAATGTGCTAAAAAACAAAAGAAAGAATATAAGGTGAAGGACCAGATGCGAAGGCAAGAAATGTGGAAAAAACATAGTTGCAAGTATAGAAGACTTCTGGAAGAGCCTCAGGTTGATCAAGAATGAATACAGGAATGGTTAAGGAGAGGTGAATTCACATCAAGAAATGAAAGGTTAATATTGGCAGCCCAAGATAGTGAGCTAAGTACACCCTGGTTTACAAAGTCCATTGAACATGTGGGAGAAACAGACATATGTAGGTTTTGTAAAACTGAATTGGAAACAGTCACACACCTTGTTGCTGGTTGTGATGCACTAATGGCAGAGGGACTGTATATTGAAAGGCATAATAATGTGGCGAGACTGTTACACTGGAGATTGTGAAAATATTATGGTATCGAAGTGGCTGAAAAACACTGGAAAACTGAGCCACAAAGAATCATAGAAAACGATGAAGTTTATTTCACATGGGATCACCCAATACTAACAGTTCAAAAGATGGATGCTAGAAAACCAGATATAGTGGTCCAAGAATAGAAGACAAAAGTAGCATTGATCATTGAAATTGCCACACCCAGTGACTACAGTGTCTTGCGTACAGAGAGCTACAAAGTCATAAAATACCTGGATCTGCAGGCAGAAATGAGAGCCATGTGGAAGAAAGATATCCAGACAGTTCCAGTAGTAGTAGTAGGAGCAACTGATCTTATAAAAAAGAATTTACAGTCGTATTTAGGTATGTTACCAATTCATGTAACACAGTATGAATTGCAGGAGGAGTCATTACTGGGCACATTGCGGGTGCTCCGAAGAGCACTTTTGGCTAACGTCCAAGAGTAAAACAATACTAATTTCATGAACTTTAATTGTACTTTGACTTAGGAATGGGGTCCATTCCCGTCATAGTATTAGAAACCCAAAAGACTTGAAGAAATTATATAAAAAAATAAATAAATAAACAATGAGTTATGACCAGTAAAATAGAAGAAACTAAATTATTTAAAGCAGATTTTTCCCTCACAAGAAGAGACTGCAGACAAGACATCCCCCATACTTTCACAATTATTCAGAATAAACGTTAACATATGAGCTTGACAATTCAAAATACTGAAAATCAAAGTTCTAGACGCATACACATTTTTCCCCATATTTATCAATAATCTTTCCCACCCTGGTCTGAAAGTGTAGGACTGGAATTAACCAATTGTTTAGCAGCGGTAAGATTAACTAAAGCTATAGCAGCTGGGTTAGGTTTGGAATGAATGTATAAAAACTTAAATGGCAAGGAATGTTATAAATTCTACCTACCGTTTTAGGGATAGCAGGCTATTAGGAAAACTGAAAGCAGTGACGCATCCTTCACAGCTGACAGAAATGGAAGAATGGGTGCAGGTTCTGAAAATTTATTCTGCAACAGCACACAGAATGGAAGAATGGGTGCAGGTTCTGGAAATTTCTTCTGTAACAGCACACAGACTTTTATGAGGAACTGAGAAACCTCTTGTTCTCCCACAAAAACACTGACATGTTCTTTTTGTCTTTCTTTAAGACTATTTCCAGAAGTTCTGTACATACCATAGCATTTCATTTATGTTGTCCATTTTCATTCTTACTCAACTGATGGGTTTGGATCCAATCCTCACATCCGACTCAGCTTGTGGCAACAAAAAAAAAAACACTCTCAAGCTTTTCCCTTACTCATAATGCAACAACCCCAAAGTACCTCAGATCTTGTTTGCTGATTTTACCAGAAAGGAAATTATGTACGAAATGCAGAAGAAAACCATATCTGGAGTCCAATCTAAAGGAAAGCGATGTCTCTTTAAAAACTCATTCTTCCAAAAGTTTGCAAATTCATAATAATAAGGATGGAGGTTGGTGGGTGGGAAGTTGAGGAAGAATGAAAACGGACAACACAGATGGAACATTACGGTAAGTACATAATTTCTTTATCTGATGTTGTCAATTTTCACTCTAGCCTCAACTGATGGAACAGAGTCCTCAGCTACAACCTGGGCAGACTCTATGGAAGAATATTCATGAGCACAGCTGAACCAAATGATGCTCCACCTCTGGAGACCACATCCAATTTGTAATGAGTAACAAAGTTATGGGGAGTAGCCCAAGTAGCTGCTGGGCACATGTCGTCCATGGATGTCATGGAAAAAGACTGAAGACACTGCCATGATCTAGTTGAATAAGCTCGCACTGGTTGCAAGGTAACACCCCAATATTTTATAATTAAATGAGATACAGTCAGATAGCCACTTGGCTAAAGTTACTTTGGCAACAGGTTTAAGCAATTTCAAGTCTGTAAAGGAAATAACTGATCTGTTTTTTTCTGATCTCTCTTGTTCTATGCAGGTAAAAATGTAATTGTCTGAACATTCAGTAAATATAACATGTATTCACATGTGTTAGTAAACTTGGGGAAGAAAACTGGCAAATTAATGAACTGATTGATACTGGATTCTGACACCACCTTGGGAAGAAAGGATGCATTGATTCGTAATGCAACTCTGTCCTTGTGAGAAATCATGTAAGGAGGTTTTGAAGACAATGCCTGAAATTCATCTAGTAGATGTAATGGCTACTAGAAAAACTGTTTTCCAAGTAAGATATTTAAGGTCACACTTAGCTGCTGGTTCAAAGGGGAAATGTATAAGTGCCTGTAGTACTAGATTGATGTACCATGGGGGAGTAGGATCTTTAAAAGGAGGTCTTAAAACTAGAGTGCCTCACAAGAAGGCTCTGCACAACTTATGAGAGGCTACTGAGGAACTCTCAAATCCAATGTGAAAATCTGACATCACTGCTTACTGAACATTAACAGTTGAGAAACTAGCTCCTTCTTCAAAAAGTAGGACAACAATTCAAGAAGGTTATGTGTTGGAGCTGAAAAAGATTCAGCATGATTTTGCTGTGCCCAATACACAAATCTTTTCCATTTGCTGGAATAGAATTTACATGTTGAAGGTTTATGTGAAGATAAAAGTATATGTCAGACGTGGGAAGAGAGCATAGGTTGTCTGCCCATTAATAGAATTGGAAAAGTCAGGTTGTCAGCCTGAGGTTTGATATGTCTGGATGGATCATGCCTGTTAGTTGAGACATGAGGTCTGGAGTCGGATCCAGAACCCAAGGTCAGTGAAGTAAGTGAGGCCAAAGGCAGGTGAACCAAATATGTCGAGACCAGTATGGTGCAATGAGGAGGACTTTGTTCTTCAACATGGCCACTTTCTGTAGGAATTTCGGAATGAATGGAATTGGAGGGATAGGTGGAGAGTAGACCAGGGGGCCAATCATGAAGAAGAGCATCCCTCGGTGAATCCCCCTGTGGGGGGGGGGGGGATTAGGGCAAAGTAGCTGCTGCATTTGTTGCTTACGGAGGAAGCAAAAAGATTGCAGCAAGGTTGGCCCCACTGATGAAAAATCATTTCTGCCACGTTCTTATTGAGAGACCACTCAAGGTAGAAGAATACACCTGCTCAGCTTATCTGCTATGCTTTTCGACACAAGGCGTAAGTTCTGGTCCCTCCTTGTTTGTTGATGTACCAAACTACTGACATATTGTCGGTCTGAATTGCAATCGTCCTCAAAGGGAGAGTATTCTGAAGGGCCTGCAATGCTAAATGCTCAGCTCCCATTTCTAGGACACTGATATGCAAACTGGCCTTTTCGGGGGGACCAAGTATCTTGGGACTGTTTACCCCAGAAAGTGCCCCACCCCACCCCAAATGGGAAGCATCTATGGTCACTATGGCCTTGGGCTGAGGGAGAATGAATGGGTGGCCTTGTAGAACCTGATCTGACAGAATCGCCCACCTGAGATCTCCCTTGCATATGTGAGTGATTCATATCAGAATTGACATAAGTTGTTAAAGTATCGACCTCTGTGTTGCTAGCATCCACGGTAAAATCCTCACGTAAAATCTGGCTAAAGGTACTAATATTACTGCCGCAGAGACGGACTCTAGAGCTTGAAGGACCAAGCAGGCCAAAATCCTGGTAATGCAGATTATTTTTGTGGCCAGTGATCTTATAGTTTGAACTCGAGGGAGGCAGTAAAGCTATCACTGACTTTGTGTTGAACAGTGCTCCTATGAATTCCAAACTCTGAGCTGGTTCCAGCTGGAACTTGTCATAGTCTATGGTTATCCACAGATAAGAACACACCTGGAGAACCTGATCTCTTATCCTTAATAACTGATGCCTGGTCAGGTGGTAATGAGCCAGTCGTCCAGATATGGAAACAACTGGAATACTTGCAGTCTCAAGAAGGCTGCTACTACTGCCATACATTTGGTGAACTCAATGGGGGCTGTGGTGAAACCAAAGGGTAGAGCTCTGAACTGGTAATGACTAGCTCCCAGCTGGAAGTTTAAGTACCTTCTGGATTGTCTGTTCATCTATATTTGATAGTATGCATCCTGAAGGTCTACTGAGCACTTCCAGTCGTCCTTGCCCAGAAAAGGAAGAATGGACTGAACCGCGACCATCCAAAACTTGGTGCATTGAACTGACCTGGATGATTCTTTTTCTAGCAGCTTTTGTATTTGAACTGCTGCTTGTTCCCTCTGACTAGGTGGAACATCGGGGATACTTCTTGAATTTGGAGGTGGAAGGGAAAAGGATATTGTACAACCTCTGGAAATAATTTTCTGCACCCTAGTATCTTTTGTTATATCTAGCCAGGCTCTCTGGTACAGGGATATTCGTCCCCAGACTGTCTCCCGAGGTGGACAAGCGGGCCTACTTTCAGGAGTGCTGGTAAGGTCTGTCAAACTAAGAATCTCTGGACCCCTGGTTTTGCTGGCCACCTCTGTTGTGGGGACAGCGTCAGCCATTGAAGTTTCCTCCTCTGCCCCTGGGTGAACTTTCTCCATGTGTGTCCTGTAAAGGACCCTGGGATTTCTTGAATCACATCTTCCAACCACCTGAGTCCTAGAAAAGGAACTCTGAGGGGGCCAAGAAACATACACTCACTGCAGAAAGGGTTTTTGTGCTCTGCAAAATCACAGAAGCACATCCAGGTACGTTTCCTAATGGCAATGCCCAAACCCACTGCCCTTGAGGTTCCCTCGGCTACATGCAAAACAGGCCTCATAGAAGAATTTGAAATACACTGCAGGGTAGCCAACCGAGAAGCCACAGATGACTGGACCTCTGCAGAAACTATCCTGATACGGTACTTGATAGCTCCTTAATCAAATCCCTCTGTAATCTTATAGAATGTGCCAAATAATTCAGTGACCTTAAGGTGAAGGTCACTGAAGCATAGACACGCTTTTGAAACCTGTCCATCACCCTAGATTCTCCTGTTAGGGAAATGAACAGTGGAACTCTCCTTGGCAAGTTCCTTTTTTGTTCCCACCACCATGACCATGGCATCAATGGTCACACCTTTACCCCAAAACTGCTTATCCAATGGTGGTGCCATAATCTTGTCCAGTCTCCTAGGCATTGGTTCAACTGTGTCTGGATCCTTCCATGCCCACTGAGAGCCTAACTCAATAAGCTCACTGGCTGTCAGAGTAACCCAGGAGGGAGACAGGCCAGTACTGGAAGCCTCTAGGAATACAGACTACTCAGATGAAGGGTTGCTGGGCATCCAGCCACCTCTCTGCTTCAGGATCTCAAGGATGTCTCCAAATGAGACATCTTCAGGAGGTGACCATGGGGGCCCTTCACCTTCATTGAAGTCTGTATCTTTGGTGACAGACTACTCTGGGGAGTCCAAGTGCTTTCTCTTACACGTCGTCTTCTGAGGGACCTCCTCAGTGGGATGACCTGGGGAGGTATCAAAAAATCAAGATACCCTGTTGGAAAGCCTGGGGGTCTTGGACTGCCTGTCCCTCTGGTAGAGAGGGATGAAGCTCTGAGCACAGAGACATCAAGGTAAAAGGTTTAGGATCAGAGGGGGTTGGACTCGTCTGTTCTGCCGAGGCAGAGAAAACCCTCTTCACAGCCTCAAAGGCAGACCGCTTCGGGTCTATATTATAATATCGACATCCAAAAATGTCAAATCCCACTTGTTCGACACAAAAATATCTAACTCCAAGGTTCCCGAACGGCCAAATAATCAAAAGAAATTGGTTGGCCAAACACCAATGCCACAGAAAGACATCTCCCCTAACTAAATATTCTAACTCCGAGACCGCACTATAGTCAGGCAAAGGGCTGGTGTAACAGAACGGCCAACTGATTTCTTACCATTGGAAAGAAATCGGTCATTTGGCCGTTTGGGAACCTTGGAGTTCAACATTTTAATGTCGAACAAGTGGGATTAGACATTCTGAAATGTCGATTTTACAATATAGACCTGACTGCTTCAGAGGAAGGGAAGACTTCAGATCCAGAAAGACAAGCTTTTGGACTGCTGTCTTCTCCTGCAATGAAGGTAATCTTCCCAAGGTGGAATCCGGAGCTCAGCTATCTAATGCAGAGGCTCTGAGGTGCAGATGGCTCCAAGAGCTTCGGAGCAGACTCCCAACACCTCTTATCAGACAGAGAAGCTTCATCTCCAAGAGGTCTCTGGATCCAACTGAACCAGAATACTCGGGTAAGCTTTGGATCGGAAGATATTACTCTCTTTGGATATGAGCCAGACAGAGCCGGACAGCTTGGATCCAGAGACTCGGACAATTGAAGGATTCAGAGGAGGAACTTGTAGTGGGGTGTAGTAGAACAGACCTCCTGACCTGAAGGGGTAGCAGCCAGTAACACACCATCTGACTGCATCGAGAGAATCTTCCTAGTCACTCTTTCCGCATCTTCCTCTGTCAAACTCCTGGAAGAATGAGTGGTGATAATAGAGGGGGACCAGAGTCGCACCAAAAAAGGTGAAAGCAAACTTGATGGTACTGGATCCACAGAAGCTGAATTTCTAGGTCTAGGTAGTAAAATAAATTGGATCTGGTAGGACTAGAAGCAGTTTAAGCTGATGCTTCTTTCATCAGATCCAAGGAAGTCTGGATCAAGTAATTTTTTTTCTTTTTTGGATCCGATGGTGAGGTTGGATTTTTCTTAGCTCTGTTTTTGAAAGGCTCCAAAACTTTAGACGCTGTAGAAGGCTTTGGAGAACAAGATTATGATTGGTCTTCAGATAAAGCTTCTCCAAAGGCTGAAGTAAGCAAGCCTTTTAAGATCAGTTTGTTCTTCCTTTCAACAAGAGCCCTGGGGTTAACCCCATGGCATATGGAACAATCTTCCTGAAGATGCAAGGGACTGAAGCAGTATACACATAGTATGAGCATCATGGGAAGTTTGTACCCACACTTGACACATTTTTTAAATCCTGTAGGACCTTTTTCTGCCATTGCTAACAGACAATCACAACCAAACTAAGAGAAAAAAAAGATAAAAGGTTTAAATAAAAACACTTTTTTTTAAGGGCAGTAAAAGAAGAAAACGGAAACTACCAACAATGGTATTAAAGAGTAAAACTACACCAAATGTAGAGAGGAAGATAAATACTAACGATAGTATTGAAGAGGTGCTACTGTACGGAATTTGTAAAAAGGAGAAAATACTAACAATAGTGCTTCCGAAGTGTGCAAACTGTACGGAAAGGAAAGGGACAGACAAAAATATTAGCCAAAATATAAAGATAAAGAAATTATTTCAATTTTAGAATTATAACATTTACATGCTCAAGAGCCAAGGTCAACCATGTCTTTTGCGTAAAGCAACAAATGAGATCTGAGGTACTTAGGGTTGATACATTACGGGTAAGGGGAAAGCTCGAGAGTTTTTTGGTTTCAGCAAGCTTTAGTCTGAGTCGGATCTAAGAATTGGATCCGAACAAATTAGTTGAGGATAGAATGAAAAATGACAACATCAGATCCCCTACAGGGAGAATCAGAAAGTGAGTTCTCCTCAGAGTCCGAATCAGAAAACTGAGAAGAAAACAATGTAATATGTTTCTTCATCCTCCTGTCATAGGTTGGTACTAGGCTATCGGCCCTAGGGCCTATACAAGCCTAGCCAAACAATTCCCCGGATATTTCTTCCCACAATATTTACTTCCCTGGACCCCTGTCTAGCAGGGCGACTGACTGTCCAGATTCAGAATCCTGAATCTCTCTTTTACCACACACTACACTAAAAGAAGTATCAACAGCCTGAAATAAACCCTGAACTAGACTCTGTAAACTACTCCTGTCCAAGGAAATTTGAGGAGAATTAGATACACATTTTGTTTTCTGTTTCTTTTTGATCGGAAAAATGGGGCCAGTAGTGTTACTAATGACAACAACAGCTTCCCAGGGTTTTGCACAGCATTCTGACAAAACAGGGAAGCCTTCACTACTCGCTTTCCCTCTCTCCCCCCCCAGGGTGGACTCTCGCTTAACCACTGATAGGACAACCATAAACAAGTTTAAACAATGAGAAGACCTGTGAGATGGAAGAAACTAAACCATTCAAAGCAGATTTTCCTCACAAGAAGGAACTGCAAGAAAACATTCCTCATACTTTCACAGTTAGAATAATTTTAACACCTTTATTGAATTATCACTTGTGAAATACGCAAACTTTCATTTATATAAACAGCAATCAAACCATATTAACATATTCACACTTGCACTCTACATCACTTACTATAGTTCTATACCATAAAATTAAAGTAACATTACATAAGTTGTTCAATTCCTGCCTTCTCTTAAACCTCATTCCTCCGCCACAATATTTTTCTGCATGTATTATTCCCACAATTTCCATTTTTCCTATATAATTTACTCCTACCCTTTTCTAAAGATACCATTTCCTGTTCTTTTATCTATGTTACAATATCCACTAATTCAAAACTGTGATTTCCATTTTCTAGTAGTTGCTTTTTTTGGCAGCCACCAGAATTAAACTTAACAAGGTCCTACTATGTCCAGGCATTTCAGATTTCAGATCCTGTATGCCAGCTCAAAAAAAAAATTTCCTTAGTTGCACTCATTTTCTTGCCCAGTATCCGTAACAGAGTACTCTGTAGGGAATTTTTAAAGTCTGCCAACTTTTTACACTCTGAGATTATATGTCCCCAAGTACCTCTTCCTTCACTATTTCACTGCCAGCATTTGCCATCTACTAGTTAGAATGAATTCTAACATATGACCCTGACCATTCAAAATTCTGAAAATCAAACATGTAGAAACATACACCCCCCCCCATACTTGTTATTTTACCATCCTTGTTAGAAAGAGAAGGATTGGAATTAACTTAACATTTAGCAGCAGTTAGATTAGTAAAAGCTATACATCTGGTCAGTTTTGATAAGAGTGTATAAAAACTTGAAATACTGAGGAACCTCATATAATCTGCGTTTTAGGGGCAGCAGGCTGACTACAAGGGAAACTGCAGGCAGTGACACACAAACACCCTCCAACGTTGACAGCACAAATTAAATTGCCAGAACTTTAACTTACAACAGCTCATAGCATTTTCTGAGGGACTGAGAAACTTCAGTGTTCTCCTACTGAACACACTGGTACATTCTGGAAACAGTCTCAGAGAAAAATAATCCCTCACAGAGAATCAGATACCATGCTCTCCTGTTAGTCTGAATCAAATCTGAGGAGGAAACCCTACATCTCTTCCTTCAACTTCCTGTCCAGATTCAGAATCCTGACTCTGTCCAGGAAGAGGAACCACTTTTACTATTACCAGAAACCATTTTATAAGAAGGATCAATAGCCTGAATTAGACCCCCTAACTAGACCTAATAAACTATTCCTGTCCAAGGAAATTTGCTCAGGAGCAGACAAGTTTAGTTTTCAGTTTCTTTTTGACAGGATAACTGGGGAATGCAGGTCTGTTAATGGCAGCAGCAACTTCTTCAGGGATGGGCACAGCATTCTAACTTCTCCCAGGACTGAAAAGAGTAGCTCTCCCTTCTCCACTGAGGGGACCCCAACAGCCACAGAGGAAGTGGCTAACTCCAGGTCCATAATGGCTGTAGGTAATACACCAGAGGGATCCTTGGGAAAAGACTGAGTGGTCCGAAGAACCAGCTTTGACCACAGCAGAGTTGCCCACTTGCAGTGAAAACAAACTAAGTAGTTTGTTGAGGTGGCAAAGGCTGTTTGCTTAACTTTCTTTTTGTGGCTGGAAGAACGGTATGGTACCTGCAGTTTGCACCATGGCAAAGCTAAAAAAAAGTGCATCTTTCCAAGGGAAACTAAGTAGAACAAGCCAGTAAATGTTCAAAAATCCCAAAAAGTCACTTTTCTCTAGTAAAAATACTATAAAAAGAACTTTTATACACTTTGCCAGAACCAAAAGTAAAATAAACACAGTTTTCCCAGAGAAAAATGCTTTTAACAACTTTTAAACTGACAGGAAAAAAGTGCACACCCATTTAAACATACAGTTAAGTCTCACAACAGTCCATTAATACAGAAATTCCTAGATAAAAAAGGTTTTATCCCCAAAGTGAATGTCTGCCTAGTAATGGAACAGCATAAGCTGACCATCGATAGTCAAAAGCCCACAGAGGAGCACTTGATCTTGTGCGAGTGCTGCCAACATCCTCTGTGGTGAAGTCTTAAAGGCTATGCCATCTAACATGACAAATGCAATCTCGTTTACAAGACTGACAGCCACAGAAATACCTCTCAGGTTACGCAACTTACCTCCACAAAGATGCATCATGTAAGTGCTTCAGGGACAATGGCTAGTAAGGTACCCCTAATTCCATACACACTAAACCTCATTTATCCTTTAAATCATTTCCTGATGTGGAGATAAATCCAGCGAATGCTGCTCATACTGTTTAAGCATATTTTTATAACCATCATGAGGAAGACAAATATGAATGTTTATGTTGCTATACGGGTGACACATTGGCCATTAGACAGAAGGTGCCAGGTTAGAATTAGAAACATATGCTCTAATTATAGCACCATAGGTATGGATATTTCACAGGGTTCAGCATTGGAACCATTACTATTTTGTCATCATCTGATTGCCCAACCACAGAACGTTTTCCTTAGTAAACTTGCTGGTGATATTAAAAGTGGTAGTATTGTCACTAATAATGTGGATCATTATTATCTTCAAAGATACCTGGACAGCTTAACTAACTGGGTATTAGAGCAGCAATTTCTATAATAATAAATGTATGGCTATATACTGTGGGGACAAAAAACATTCTTATACTTGCACCTTAAATAACCATGTCTGTTCATCCTCAAATTTGGCTAAGGACTTGTATATACCAGTAGATTCTTCTTTAAAGCTTGATGTACATATAACACACACCACTGGGAAGTGCTATGGCCTTAAGAATATTTTGTGCTGTTATACCAGCAGGGATAAAAAGTGCTCTGCTTAAAATATATACTGCCAGTATCTGCCTTATTATTCAACATGGTGGTTACTTTTATCTGTTACATCTCAAGGCATTTGACAGTATACAGAAAACAGACTAATAATCACTAATTTCCTAGTATAACAATAAGAGACTTAACTATCTATGTCTGTATTCAACTGCACACAGACTAAGTGTGGATTTAATTTTAGTTCATAAATGTTTACATGATAATGCAATGGCTGATATATTAGGCATTATATTCACTGATCACAGCACCAACCCAAGAAAAAAAATTTTTTGTCAGTTTACCTACTGTTAGACTTTCATTGAGATACTTTTGTAACCACAGAGTTAAGTTATGCAAGTTTTGCAAATGCATATAACCTGTATTACAGAAAGTGCAGATGTACAAGGCCTTACGATAGCAGTAGATGCCCTACTTACCACTGTTGCACTATTCCTTACTACAGGGATATCCTACATAGGGTAACCATTCATCCAGTAAGCATACCAAAGCCTGAGCATTTCCATGTGCCATATGTCACACACATATCCTACATCCAAAGCATATGGTACATACGTGATGTACGACTGCAAAACCTTTAGAACTGGACTGCCCCAAAAGAACAGGAGCAGCAAACAAGGAATACAACAGCAAGGTACCTGTACATCTTGAAAAAAGAAAAGTTAAGATAAAAAGTCCCTTCGGCCATGTGGGGGGGGGGGGGGGGGCTGGGGAAAGGAGAATCAGAATCCTGCAACTGTCAGAGATGCTGGGTGGGCAGATTGGTGCGAGAGGGAGATGATTTTTCTGAGCTATGATACAGAATCAGAATTGCCTAGATATGGTAAGATCTTGCTGTCTCTAATTATGATGGCTTCCAAAAAAAAGCAGTTACTAGAAAATGGAAATCAAAATCTAAACCAACTATACTAGAAGTGAATATAGTAACAGAGATAAAACAACTGAAACTGAGATTTTTAGAAAAGGGTGGGAGCAACCTTAACAGGAAAAAATGGGAATTGTGGGTACAATACATACAGGGGAAGAATGAGGTTTAAAATATGGCAGGACTGAAATGAGCTATGTAATGTTTGACTGAAAATGATTGGGCAGATTATAAGTGAATGTTTGCAAATGGGAGTGTGTCAGCATGGTTTGTAATGTAAAACGCTTGCAACTAGGATTGTGTCAGTGTGGTTTATTTTCATTTATACAAATGTATGATTGCTTAAGTCATAAATAATAGTTTAAAAAAGGGGGCAAGAATTGAATAGTTTAGGTAATGTTGCTTAGGTTATATGATATATAGCAATATATGTGAAGCATAATGTTTAATTTAACTTAATACAGTTCGATTACTTTCATATGAATATAAATATGCCTACGTCACAAGCGATACTTCAATAAAGGTATTTAAAAAAAACAAAGTAGGACCATCTGCTATTATGGTAAGTTCTTACACAACTGGATTTACGTCTTTCCATAGTCACTGTTGCAGTATTCCTTATTATAAGGAGAGTACTAAAGCTTCTGTAAAGAATGGGAGGAGGAGGAAGGAATTAAGGAACTCTCAAAAAAAAAAACATGGCGGATGGACCTTGCAAAACCTACTCTGGTCCTTGAAAACAAATCCAACTTGTACTGCTTAGTTAAACAATGCAAAGGTAATCATAAAATCTAGCATAGAGACTCTTAAAAAAGCTATAGAAGAGGCAAATGCTCTAGCACAATGAGAATACAAAGCAGGACACTGCTTGCTATGAAAAGAGCAAATAGATATCAAAGAAGAAATGGTTTGCCTGGAGACTGCAAAACCCAATTTCTTGCCATGAAACAAAATACAAAATTGCACAGATTTTTTAATATTCTTGGTCTTATAGAGGTAGTATCTGAGCTGTCTATGTAAATCTAAAGAATGAAGACTTCTCTCACTTGTACTTTGTGGAGAAGGAAAGGAGGAGGGAAGATAAGACTGATTTAGAGAATCACCGCCAGCCTTAGGCATAAAAGCAGGATTGGTTCTGGGAAGACACCCTATCTGTATGGAAAATTAGAAAAGAAGGAATGGCCATAAGATCCTAAAGTTTAGAGACTCTTTTAGCAGAAATTAAGGTCACCCACAAGAGAGTTTTCAAAGTGGAAATAGCTGCTGGTTCTGAAGGTGGCCAAGTTGACTTTTCAAAAACACACCAGGTCCGAAGAAGGAATGGGTTTTCTTGGGGGGGGGGGGGGTCTGATATGAAGGGCTCCTTTAAGAAACTGCATGACATCGAATCTAGAAGAAATTAGTGGATCCAGAGGAAGACTGTCAGAACTGGTTAACAAATGAGATTCAAGAGAAGAGTATGCCAAACCAGAATTGGGCAATTCTCACAAACAGGAAAGAAGAATAGGAATACCAACCAAAAGAGGGAAAGTACACTTTTGTACCTACCATAAATGTAGATGTTCGAGTGCTCATACAGCTGCAGTCATAACAGATGGGTTATCCTGCCATCAGGCGGGTCCTCGGTCGGCCGAATTCCAAAGTCTAGGTCCGGCGTCGGTTGTCGTCGCTTCTTCCCTGACATCAGTGTGGCAGGGGTATAAAAGAGGCAGCCGACGCCATTTTCTTCAGTTTTTCTTGCCCCAGATGTCAGGTGCCCCCAGAAGGAAGGCAAACATAATGTTATGCAAAGATGCAATGTTGATAAATCAAAAAATTAGAAGTTATGTTCTTACCATAACGTTCCATGTTAGTTGTCTTCTTCTCGCCTTCTTCTTGCTGGATGGGTTCGGAGCCGACCTCGGCTCCGACTCGGCCACTCTAAAAGCTCGAGAGTTGGTTCCACCGGCTCGAGGCTCCCCTTATATCCCACAATGCTAGGCGTGAGTTACCTCAGATCTCGTTTGTAAGCTAGGCCCAGCCTATAATAGTAATAGAATAACTAGTAACAAAGTCCACCTCTATAAACAAGGGAGAAGAGAAGGGTGACCTACATCCTGATCCAGGAAATATGCACAGCAGAGCATATACCTAAAGTACAGAGGTGGTAGAAAGAGAGGTCACAATCAAAACTCCTCTAGGTCTGTCCAGGCCAGGGGGAAGGAGGGTGGGACGAAGAAGAAGGCGAGAAGAAGACAACTAACATGGAGCGTTATGGTAAGAACATAACTTCTATATGTTAAGTTGTCTATCTCGCCTTCATTCTTGCTGGATGGGACCGCGTCACTAGCACCTTGTCCCGGGTGGCCTAACGGAACAGACTCTTGAGAACAGTGGAACCAAAGTTAGCTCTATGTCTAGAGGCTAAATCCAGCTTATAATGAGAAATGAAAGTGTGAGGAGTAGCCCAAGTAGCCGCTGCACAAATGGTGTCAATAGGCAGTCTATCTTGGAAAGCTATAGAAGTAGCCAAAGCTCTGGTAGAATGGGCTTTAGGTTTGCTAGGCAGCTTTTGGTGTCTAATTTCATAAACAAGGGAGATCAGAGATGTTAGCCATCTGGATAATGATACCTTTGAAACTGAAAGTCCCTTTCTGCCTTCTGCATAAGAGACGAACAGCTGGTCAGATTTTCTGAATTGTTTTGTTCTATCCAAATAGTACCTTAACTGACGATGAACATCTAGCCAATGCAATCTTTGTTCAGATCTGTTAGAATATTCTGGAAAAAACACCGGGAGGTCAATGCTTTGATTTAGGTTAGCCGAGGAGGCTATTTTTGGTAAGAAGGACGGATTGGTTCGTAAAGATACTCTGTCCTTATGGAACAACAGATAAGGAGGTCGGCAGCTGAGTGCATGAAGTTCTGAAACTCTTCTAGCTGAAGTAATAGCTACTAGAAAGAGAGTCTTCCATGATAGTAACTTTAAAGAACAGGAAGCTGCAGGTTCGAAAGGAGAGAGAATTAAAGAACTGAGAACTAAATTTAGGTCCCAAGGAGGAGGAGGATTTCTTAGGAGGTCTGAGTAGAAAAACTCCTTTCAAAAAGCTTTGCAAAGCTTGTGGGACATGATGGCAGAATCTGAAATGCCCACATGAAAGTTAGAAATAGCTGCCAATTGAACTTTAAGAGTAGAAGGAGATGAACCTGCATGGAAGAGTTCAGCTAGGAAATCAAGGACCATTTGGATGGAAGCAGTGAAAGGATCTATGTCCCTTCCTTGAGCCCAATAGGCGAAACGTTTCCACTTACTCAAATAAATCTTTCAAGTGGAAGATTTATGGGAAGCTATCAAAATATCTCTAACAGAGTGAGATATTTGAGGAAGCCTGGCTAAGGTTGGAATTGGAGGAACCAAGCAGTGAGGTTCAGGGAGGGAAGGGAGCGATGAAACTGACCCGACTGATGGATCAAAAGATCTGGAACTAGGTCCAGATGCCAAGGTCGCTCCAACAGAAACTGATGTAGAAAGGGGAACCAAACCTGTCGAGGCCAGTACGGAGCAATGAGGATCAATGAAGCCTTCTGAGCGATAGCTGTCTGTATCACTTGAGAGATTAGTGGGAAGGAGGAAAAGCATACAGAAGTCCCGGGCCAAACCTGGACTAGAGCGTCTCTGCTGGGTTGGCCTGGTAACAGGAAAAGAGTGAAAAATCACTGCACTTGCTGTTTTGGGGAGTAGCAAAAAGGTCGCAGCAAGGCTGGCCCCACTTGAGAAAAATTTCTCTCACAACAGAGTCTTTCAGAGACCACTCGTGAGGCATGAGGATAGCTCTGCTCAACTTGTCCGCGATTTGATTGGACTTCCCGGGGATGTGCATTGCTATCAGAAAACGCTGAGAAGAAATCGCCCATTGCCACAGTCTGAGTGCTTCTCGACACAGGGGGTAGGACCTGGTTCCGCCTTGTTTGTTGATATACCACACTACAGACATATTGTCCGTCTGGATTGCTATCGTTCCCAAGGGAAGAGAGTCTTGAAGGGCTTGCAACGCTAAAAGCACTGCTCTCATCTCTAGAACATTTATGTGCAAGTGGCATTCGTCTGGTTGCCATGTGCCCTGGACAGTTCTGCCCTGATAATGCCCCCCCCCCCACCCGATCAGGGAGGCGTCCGGTGTCAGAGTAGCAACCGGAGGAAGGAACAAAGGGTCTTCCCAATAAGAGCTGAGGGGAAGACATCCACCACAGAAGATGATTTCTGCATGATTGCGTGATCATAATGGTGTGAGACATTGGAAGTTGCTGGTACGACCATTGCTTGAAGAGCATCCATTGAAGGATTCTCATGTGGAATCTGGCTAATGGAAGCAGAGGTATGGCAGCCGCCATAATCCCCAACACTTTCAGAACTAGCCTGGCTTTGATTCTGTTGCTGCTGAAGAGGAGTGAGACTATTTTGTGTATGTCTGTTATTCTCTGATCTGTTAGTCTTGCAGACATGTTGACTGTGTCTAGATTTGCGCCTATGAAGGTAATAGTACGACAAGGCGACAAAACAGACTTTTCGAAATTTATTGAAATGCCTAAATTTCGACAAGTGCGAAAGGTGTAGTCCCTGGCCATTAGAAGAAGATGCTTGGTGGGAGCTGTGAGGAGCCAGTCGTCCAAATATGGAAACACCTGGAATCCTTGTCGTCTCAGGTGAGAAGCTACCACTGCCATGCATTTGGTAAACATCCGGGGGGCAGTGGTGAGACCAAAGGGCAGAGCCCTGAATTGAAAATGACTGGTTCCCAGCCTGAAGCGGAGGAATCTTCTGGAGCGTCTTTTCATTTTTATGTGATAGTACGCATCCTGAAGATCTATAGAGCACATCCAGCTTCCCTTTCCCAAAAGGGGAAGGATGGACTGCAGCGTGACCATCCGAAATCTTGTTTTCTTGACTGACTTGTTCAAGATACTGAGATCCAAAATTGGTCTCCAGTCCCCTGTTTTCTTTGGAACTAAAAGAACCTGGAGTAGATTCCGGATCCTTGCTGGTCTGCTGGAACTGGCTGAATTGCTCTTTTTGCAAGCAGCTTTGAAATTTCCAAAGCTGCAAGATCCCTTTGAGCGGGTGGAACATCTGGAAGGGATTTTTTTGATTGGTTTGGAATGCGAAAGAAGGGAATGGAATAACCCTCGGAAATGATGGACTGTACCCATTTGTCTTGAGTCAGGGATAGCCAGGCTTTTGGGTACAGTGACAATCTTCCCTCGACTGCCTCCAAAGGTAGGCAGTCGGGCAACACCTCAGGGATGCTGAAAGGGCTTATCAGAGAAGACTTCACGATTGCCCTGGTTCTGCGGACCCCCCCTGCCTCTAGGGCAACGTCTACCATTGTTGTTCCCCCTCTGCCTCTGGCGGGGAACCGACTTTGTGCGTCAGGCGAAGTCCCTTGAGATTGTTTACGGAACCACATTTTCCCACTTTTCTGGCCTTTGGGGTAAGGCCTAGAAGGAGTAGAAAAACGGACTCCGACGGCAGAAAGAGTCTTGCCATCTGTCTCGCACCTAGTCAAGGTTTCTTTCACTTGAGGACCAAAAAGAGATGATCCATCAAACGGGGAATTAGTGAAAGACGTTTTAAAGGGGTCCGCAAAGTTGCATAACCGCATCCAGGCGTGCCTGCGTAAGGCCACACCTGTCCCTGCGGCCCTGCTCGCTCCATCAGCCGCATAAGAAAGGAGGCGCATGGAGGAGTTAGCTATGGAGTTCAGGGTAGCCAGCTGAGTGTTCATCTTGTCTTGAAAACCCACAGCTATAGGATCCCTTCAACATATCACTCGCTTCCTTGATCAAGTCCCTTTGAAGACGAGTAAAATGGCATAGGTAGTTCAGCGAACGCATTGCAAAGGTCGCTGACGAGAACATCCGCTTCCCGTACCTGTCCATAGACCTGGATTCCTTGTTAGGTGGATGGACAGGCACCGAAGGATCAGCTAGTTCCTTCTTGGTGGCAGCAGCTACCACCATAGCATCCACAGAAACACCTTTTGTGAGGAATTGCTTGTCGGTTGGTGCTGTTATAAATTTGGAGGGTCTCCTGGGGGTAGGGTCCACTGAATCAGGAGCCGTCCAGGCCTTCTTTGCAACCACCTGCATGAGGGGATCAAAGGGGGTGACACCCAGGAGGTGGAAGGGCGAGAGCCAACGCCTCAAGATACACAGATTCATCCTCCGAAGGGTTAAGGGCTGGCCAATTTCGCCTCTGTTTCAGGATCTCTAGAATGTCTGCGAAAGAGACATCTTCAGAAGGGGAACGTGGGGAACCCTCGGAATCCTCTAAATCTGTGTCAGAGGTGACAGACTCAGGTGAGTCTAAGTGCTTCCTCTTACACTTTCTCTTCCTAGGGCCTCCCCTGCCAATTCAGGAGAGGCCTCAGAAGAGGATGAGATCCCAACAGGGGATTCTTGAGGAGCTTGCTCTCTGCAGTCTGGGATGAGGGAGTGAGTCGACATAACCAAAGGCACCGAAGTGGGAGGGGCGGACGGAGCCGACTGTGGAGTCAAACAAGGTTCCAACACACTCCGCATGACCTCGAATGCACCCCTGTCAGGCAGAGCCAGAGGTCCCCGCTCCGAGAAGCTGAGAACCTCCCTCGGCACCGACAGGGATGGCTCCGAGGCCGATGTCGGAGCCGAACTCACCAGCGCCGAAGCACCGAGAGGGAGAGGGGGTCGGACAAGGGTCCGATGCCACTCACCCCCTCGGAGCCGACGAGGGAAGCCCGGCGCCGATATTCTTCAAAGGAAGAAATCGGAGCCGACGACGGAGCCGAAGACAAATGTATCGGCTCCGACGCTACCACAGTCTCGGTTCCGAGACGCCCCGGCTCCGAGCTCAAAGGAGTCGGAGGAGGAATATTAATTGGAACAAGCTGAGGCATCGACTGATGAGTCGGACTCTGGAGCATTTGGGCCAGTGCCTCAGACTTCAAAAGTCTGCTCACTACCCTCTGGAGGTCATGATCTGATAGCCTCGATGACCTGGAGGAGTGAGATCTATGGCTCCTTTCAGACAGCAGGGGAGACGCTGGAGCCGAATGAACGGAGCCAAGGGACGGTGACCTCGATCTCTTTCTAGATGTCGGCTCCGACGGTATGATCGGAGCCGACCCATGACTCTCTAATGCCTCGGCTCCGGCCGGAGCCGAGGAAACCACTGAAACAGTAGTCAGAGACTCATCGGCTCCAGCCGGAGCCGATGAAGCAGTAGGCTTCAAAGCCTTAGGCCTCGACTCTGAAGCTGGATCCGAGGTCCTAGAAGCCTTAGAAGGTTTCCCAGAAGACACAGGAAGGGAACCTTCAGGCTTAATTAAGCCTCTCAAAATGAGCTTATTTTTTCTCTCCTGCAGGACTCTAGGGCTGAAGCCATGACATACAGCACAAGAGTCCTGCAGGTGTAAAGGTCCCAGGCAGTACACACAAGAAGTGTGACCGTCTGTCAGAGACATTTTCTGACAGCACGAGTCACACTTCTTGAAGCCTGAGACCTTTGTATCCTTGGACACACTCAAGGAACCCGAAGTGTAATCACACACAAAAAACACACACACAGATTACACTGATAGGTTTAAAAGGGAATTATTTAAAACTAAAGGTAAGTTAATAAAATTCCCTAAGTAAAACACATGCACACTCTAAGGAAAGGGAAGGAAGGGCCCGAAGGCCTTAGGGAAGAACTAGTGTTCTTTATAAAAGGAGGGGACTGGAAAGATAAAAAGGGGATAAACAAGTCCACTACACTAAGTGGTAAAGAAATTTACACTAACTAGCCTAAGTTTAAAGAATTTAAACTAGTTTAAACTTTCACTAACCTGGAGCCGGTAGAAAACACACCTCGATCGCTGTAGCGGCAAATGAGATCTGAGGTAACTCACGCCTAGCATTGTGGGATATAAGGGGAGCCTCGAGCCGGTGGAACCAACTCTCGAGCTTTTAGAGTGGCCGAGTCGGAGCCGAGGTCGGCTCCGAACCCATCCAGCAAGAATGAAGGCGAGATAGACAACTTAACATCAGTAGTTGCAAGCAAATACACCATAAAAGAATACCCCAAAAAGGTTATATGAAAAGGTGTTTGTCATAAGGCCTGTCCTAAGAGAGGATGGAGGGAGGGAAACCTGGACTGCAGCTGTATGAGCACTCGAACATCTACATTTATGGTAGGTACAAAACTGTACTATGTTCATCGTGCATACAGCTGCAGTCATTACAGATGGGTAGAATCCCAAAGCTAAGTAAGGGTGGTAGGCAATAAGTGGAACTAGGAGGGGCTAGGATGCCCTGTAGGTCTGCTGTGGCAAAGCCCACTCTAGATTCTGAGTATAGTGGGAGGTGATGGTGCTTGGAGAAAGTGTGCACTGAACTCCAGGTGGCTGCTTCCAAAATGTCCTTGGTAGGGACCCCCCTGAGGAAGGCTGCAGAGGTAGCTGTGGCTCTGGTGTTGTGGGATCTGATGCATGCAGGCACAGTTTTTCCATGAAATGAGTAACAAAAGCGTATGCAGTGGGATATCCATTTTGAAATTGTCTGTTTGGAAATAGCCTTTCCATGAGCACCTGCAGCATAGGACACAAAGAGTTGCTCAGATTTCCTGAATGGCTTTGTCCTGTCCAAATAGTAACAAAGTTGTCTGTGAATGTCCAAGGAATGTAGTAGTCTTTCCCCTTTGTTTTGTGGATTAGGATAAAAGGTAGGTAAGTGGATAGTCTGATTCAAAGCTACACTGGATACTACCTTTGGCATAAAGGTAGGGTTGGTTCGTAAGGAAACTCTGTCCTGACGGAAAATGATGAATGGTTGCACAGCCATGAGGGCCTGTAGTTCCGAAACCCTGTGTGCTGAGGTGATAGCCAGAAGAAAGGCGGTTTTCCATGACAAGTATTGTAGCTCTGTTGAAGAAGCTGGCTCAAAGGGAGGAAGGGTCAGCTTTTCCAATACGAAGTTGAGGTCCCAAGCAGGGACTGGTGGTTTCCTTGGGGGTTTTATATTCTTTGCCCCTCTGAGGAACTGCCTTAAGAGAGGATGAGAGAATAAAGGAGGATCTGCGTTGTATTGTGCAGAAATGGCTGAAGCGTGGATCTTGATGGAGGAGAAGGAATGTCCATTGTTTAACATCTCAGCTAGGTACTGTAAAATTTGAGGTATATTTATTACCCAAGGATTCTATCCCTTTTCTTGACTCCAGGCACAAAATCGTTTCCATTTAGCGGAGGTAGGCTTTTCTAGTAGAAGGTCTTCTGGCCTCCAAGATGACATCCTGCACCTCCTTGGAGAGGAGAATCTGTTGGGAAATCATGGAATTCTCCATGCAGCTAGATTTAGGGTTTTGAGATGGCTGTGAAGGGTTTTGTAGTTGTGCTGGGACAACATAAGAGGGACTAGAGGTAGGATCCATGGTGGGGAATGTGTCAGGCTCTTCAGGAGCGGATACCAGTGTTGTCTTGGCCAGTCTGGAGCAATGAGAATCATTTTCGGCCTCTCTGCTCTGGCTTTTAATAGAACTTTGGGCAGCAGAGGAAGAGGCGGGAAGGCATAGACTGTCAATGTTGCCCAATTGAAGGAAAGTGCGTCCACTTTCCAGGCCTGTGGATGATAGGTCCTTGAACAAATTTTTTTCAACTGGCAATTTCTGTGGGTAGCAAAGAGATCTATGTCTGGCTGTTCCCATGCCTGAGTTATCTTTGTGAAAACTTGAGGATGCAACTTCCATTCATGTGGATCTGTCATATTTCTGCTTAGGTTGTCTGCCAGTGTGTTTTCCTTCCCTGGCAGGAATTGTGCCTGTAGTTGAGTTTGCAATTCCAGTGCTGTGTTCCATAGGGTCATGGCTTGCCTGCACAATGGGTATGAATGAGTTTCCCCGTTTGTTTATGTACCACATCACTGTGGTGTTGTCTGTCCTTATCAATAGCTGGCCTGGATGCAGTAGGTCTTTGAAGGTCATAATAGCATTTTGCACGGCTAGCATTTCCTTTTGGTTGATGTGAAGGTGCTTCTCTTTTCGGGTCCATTTTCCCTGAATGCACTGATCTGTCATGTGTGCTCTCCAGGCGTAGTCTGAGGCGTCTGTTGTGATGATTTGAGTTGCTTGAGGTACACAGAAAGGAAGACCTGTGTTTCTTTGGTAAGCTTGAGCCCACCACAAAAATTCCTTTTGAAGGCATGGAATGAGTGGTATAATTGCTTCCAAGCTGTGGCTGTGTTGAGACCATAAGTTTTTTAGGTACCATTGAAGTTTCCTCATATGCAGCTTTGCACATGGGATTAGTAGGATGCAAGATGCCATGAATCCCAGAGCCTGCAGGACTTTCCTTGCAGTTAGCCTGGTGAAAGTTGCCATTTTTCTGAAGTATTGAGACAGTTGATCTTGTTTGTCTGGCGTGAGGTAGGCCATCTGGGTGGTTGTATTCAAGCTGGCACCCAGGAAAATTATTTGTTGAGAGGGTATTAGTTTTGATTTCTTTTTGTTGACTGTGTACCCCAGGAAGTTCAACAGTTTTATTACAAACGCCAGGTGCTGCAGTAGTATGTCCTTTCTGTCCGCTTGGATCAGGCAGCCGTCCAGATATGGGTAGATTTGTATCCCTTGTAGTCTGCAGAAGGCGATTACTGATGCCAGGCATTTCGTAAACACTCTGGGAGCAGTAGATAAGCCAAAGGGCAATGCAGAGAATTGGTAATGGGTTGAACCTGCAAGAAATCTGAGGTATCTCCTGCAATCTTGTCTAATAGGGACATGCAGGTATGCCTCCTTGAGGTCCAATGTTACCAGCCAAGACTCCTTGCCCAGCATGGGAAGAAGCTGCTGTAATGTGAGCATCTTGAATTTTGGCACCTGTAGATATGTGTTTAGGATGGATAGGTCTAAGATAGGTCTCCAATCTTTGTCTTTCCTTGGTACCAGGAATAGTCTGGAATAAAACCCTTGACCTTGTTCTTTTGCAGGTACCTCTTGAATTGCTTTCATGTCCATGAGAGCTGAAATTTGTTTTTGTGCCTCTGCCCTTTGATTTTGTGGCAGATTTGGCATGCCTCTCATTTTTGGAAGGGTGTGAAAGTGAAACCTGTAGCCTCTGTCTATAATGTCCAGAATCCATTTGTCTTTTGTAACAATATGCCAATTTTTTGAGAATAATGTCAGTTTTCCACCCAAAGGTGCTGCCATTAAAGCTTTGCTTGGCAGGTGTAGGGGGGAGTCATTGTGTCTGTTTTCTAAAAGACTGTGATCTATCTTCTCCACCTCTTGGGGTTGGTGCTTGCCACTGCCTGGCTCTGAAAGATCCTTGAGGTTGCCCTCTACCCCTTGGGCGTCTGTATCTGCCCCTTTGAGGTCTGTCCGTGGCTGGAAAGGACCAATTTTTTGAAGGCTAGTTTCTGCTGAAACGTGGATGTTGTACCTGCAGGAAATCTTTCACTGTTTGCATTGATTTCGCTTTTTCCTCCATTTTCTTTAGTACCTCCTCAGCTTTAACACCAAACAATACATCTTTTTGAAGAGGTGCATCGAATAATCTAGCTTTGACATGATCTGGTAAGGTTTGCTCTTTGAGCCAAGCATGCCTACGTATAACAGACCCCGTAACAGCAGCTCTACATGAGGCCTCTAAAGCATCAAAACCACACTGCAAGGTATGTTTACCCACTTGCTCTGCACCATGCAACAAATCCTGCAACTCTTTTAAATCTGGTTGTTCTGGTTGTGTCATCTTGCTTTTCAGCTGAGATATCAAAAACTGTTGATACTTTAACATATGGAACTGACAGTTTAATGCCCCCATGGTTAAAGTGGCCGAGGTGTACACCTTTTTCCCCCACCTTTCTAAAGCTCTGGAATCTCTCTCTGAAGGTAATGGGTTTTTAGCAGTAGAAGCCTTAATTCCCTTGGGACCCTGTCAAATTGTTTCTGGGTCAGCAGTATGGCTTTTATATAGGAACTGGTGAGAATCAGGGACCCGGTAATACCTGTCTGGTTTAACAGGAGCTGGAGGCAAAGAATCTGGATTAAGGCTGGCTTCTGTGTACACATCATCCAATATATCTAAAACAGGAGGGATAGCCAGGGACCTATGCTGGGGGAGCAGAAGAAATTCCCTGAGCCTTTTCTTGGAATCTGAGTAATCTTGGCCTTCCCAGTGAAAGTGTTCCTTCAATGTATGCAGGGTTTCCCCAAAAGAGAAGTCCTCAGGGGGGGAGACCGAGGGAATAGACTCCTCTGCATCAGAGTCTTCGAATGGAGAATAGGCATAATCCTGGTCCTCAGATAGTTCTGAGGTAATAGAAGCTTGATCTGAGGAAGGGTAGTCTTTCTCTAATCTGGGCCTTTTGTCAGAGGGGGGTTGAGAACCCCTGATAAGAGTAATCAAATCCTCAGCCATTTTAAGCATCTGCTTTTTAGGCATGGTGCCTTGAGAGGGGGTCTGAGGAACCTGTTTTTTGGTTTTCATGGCTGCTTTAGATTTAGTGAAGGCTTTAATAGAGAAGGAGGAAGGCCTGAAGACCCCTTGAGAAATGACAGGCCTGTCTAAATTCTGAGTTTCCCCGCCAGGAGTGGCGTCGGTATCTGTAGTAGGAATGGGGGCCGAGGAGCCTGCGACCTCGGGTACTGAAGACACCGGTAATGTAGTGTCATCGGTACTCAGGGGCTGCGTAGGCGCCTCGCTGAGTACCGGAGAACCGGTAGTCGGCCTTAGCGTGGTTTCAGTAGATGGTGCGGACCTCGTATGTCGGTCCTTATCTTTGCATTTTTTGCTCAAAACTGGAGTCGGAGTATCCGACGACATAATATAATTAAATTTTTTGCCAAAAAAAGTGAAGGGCGAACTCCGCCCGACGCTTAATAGTGCGCTTGTTGAATCTAGCACAAAAACGGCAGGCCGAGACGTCGTGGTCTGGGCCTAAGCAAGGTATACAGAAAGAGTGGAAATCCTTATGCAGTATTTGCTTCCCACATGAAATGCAATTATTAACTTTGTCTGACATCGGTATGAGGCAAGAAAAGTTTCCCCAACGGGGTACTTAGCTTTCAAGAAGACTTCGGCTGAAATACTTTCGTAAATCTCAGGAGCTGGCCGACCGTCACTTGCGAACTGCTTCTGCTTCGGGCACTGCGCGGCAAGAAAGACTGAAGAAAATGGCGTCGGCTGCCTCTTTTATACCCCTGCCACACTGACGTCAGGGAAGAAGAGACGACAACCGACGCCGGACCTAGACTTTGGAATTCGGCTGACCGAGGACCCGCCTGATGGCAGGATAACCCATCTGTAATGACTCCAGCTGTATGCACGATGAACATCTGAACTTTGCTGTGATACCAAAAAGAAAATCTCTTCCATTTAGCAAGATATGATTTTCTAGCACTGAGTTTTCTTGCCTCCTGCAAAACCTAAAGCACATCCTCAGAAAAATGGTGCCTAAAAGGAATCAAACATTTTAACCCAGAATGTCAAAAGTAGAGTGAGAAGATGAGGGTGAATTAGACAGCAGTTGTCTTGTTGGAGGAGATCCATCCTGTGAGGTAACATGTGACAACTGCCCCAGGCCAAGTGAAAATGGGGATATACCAGTGCTGTCTGGGCCAGAAAGGAATCACTAACAAGATTTTGAGCCTGACCAACAAGATCTTGTATAGAACCTTTGGCAAAAGAGAAGAGGGGGAAATACATATAGAAACATGTTTCTCCAAGAGAAAGACATGGTGTTCCATTTCCAAGCTAAAGGACTCAGCACTCTGGAATAGAACCGGGAGAGTTGTCTGTTAAGACAGGAGACAAGTCAAACTACTTAAGGTGTACCGCACTGATGAAAAAATATCCAGGAAAAACTCTGTTTAACATCCATTCATGAGCATTTGCCTTGATCTGCTCAGTTTGTCTGTCACCACACTGTTTTCTGAGGGAATATGAACTGGCTGAAGAATCAGCTGATGGCGTATGGCAATGCCCCATGCTATGACGGCTAACCTGCAAATGGAGTAAGATCTTGTCCCTCTGTTTGCTGATGTACCACATAACAGTGGTGTTACCTGTAAAGACCATGAGCAGAACTTGTGACCAGAGTAATGATGAGCCTGAAGGTCCAGGATCAGAGCTTTCTTTCCTCTGACAATGACTCTTTTACCTCCTGAGGAGACCAGGCACCTTAAACCCTGATGTTGTTGAAACATGCCCCCAGGCAAGGTCTCTGAAGCATACGTAAATAGCTCCTGAGTGGTGGGAGATACCAGAAAGGTAAGACCAGGATTTAGAAATATCTGGTTAATCCACCAAAGAAATTCCTTCCTGAGGCAAACCAAGAGAATAATTCTGAAGTCTAGGGGGATGATAATGCTGAAGCCAAATTGTCTTCATATACCAGCAGAATGTCCTCATATGGAGTCTCGCAAAGGTAACAATGGGAACAATGGATGCCATGAACCCCAGGGCTCTTAGAAATTCTCTTGCAAAGGAACGAGGCACAGAAATCCGTCAATGAGGGGACCTTGGGAGGAGGAAGAAAAGCAGTCATAGAAAGTGTTTGAATCCTGCAGTCCAAGAAAACCCGGTCCTTGGAAGGAGTCAGAAAGTGCAGTTGTGTACACTTACCATAAATGTAGATGTTTGAGTGTATTCACTGTTGCAGTCATCACCTGTAGGTTATCCCTGCTGTGGCAGCCCTTGGTCGGCCCGTATACCAGAGTCAAGGTTTTTCTGCGTCGGCTGCAGTCGCCTGCAGTCTGACGTCAGGTCGCCAGTGCTATAAAGCAAGGTAGCTGACGTCATTACATCAGTTTTTCTTGCCCTAACCTGTCAGAAGCACAAGAAAATAAGGTAAAGTGGTCCTGGTGGCTAAAAGTCACCATGGGAAGCTTATGTCCCCCTAGGGGAAGAGGATACAAGAGGGATGGATGGAGGGAAACCAGGACTGCAACAGTGAATACATTTGAACATCTACAGTTATGGTAAGTGTACACAGCTGTACTATGTTCTTCGTGTTTCACTGTTGCAGTCTTCACCTGTGGGAGGATTCCCAAGGCTGAGCAAAGGGGTGGAAGGAAAGGTTAGAGCCCTAGGCATGGGTCAGCAAGCCCTGCAGAACTGCAGAGGCAAACCCTGCCTTCGACTTAGAAAAAAGAGGTAGGTGGTAATGCTTTGTAAAGGTATGGACAGAGGTCTAGGTGGCAGCTTCCAAGATGTCCCTGGTGGGGACTCCTCTGAGGAAGGCTGCGGAAGTGGAGGCTGCCCTAGTGGAATGGGTACTAATGTCCCATGTAGTCTGTAGCAGAAATGGATACAGTGTGATACTCATTTGGAAATGGTTTGCTCGGAAATGGGATTCCCCTCTGCCACTGGGGCAAAGCTGACAAGCAGCTGGTCTGAAGGGTTTAGTATGGTCCAGATAGTATCTGAGTTGTCTGTGCACGTCTAGCGAGTGCAGAATTCTTTCTCCCTTGTTTTGAGGGTTGGGAAGGAAAGTGGGAAGGTGTATGGCTTAGATGAGGGTCACATCAGATACCACCTTGGGCATAAAGTAGGGGTTAGTCCTCAGGGAGACCCTGTCTGCATGGAAAATGATGAAGGGTTCAACAGCCATGAGTGCCTGAAGTTCTGAAACCCTTCTGGCTGAGGTGATAGCTAGTAGGAAGGCAGTCTTCCAATAGAGGTATTTCAATTATGTTGAAGTAGCAGGTTTGAAAGGAGGTAAGGTTAGTTTTTCTAAAACATAATTCAGGTCCCAGGCAGGCGTGGGAGGCCTTCTGGGAGGTCTGATATTAGAAGCCCCTCTGAGGAATTATTTAATCAAAGGATGAGACAAGAGGGGTAAGGTCTGAATCGTAATGGGCTGAGGCATGGATTTTAATAGAAGAGAAGGAGAGGCCACTTTTGAGCAACTCAGCTAAGTAATCCAAGATAAGAGGGATGGAAGGATGTAAGGTACTGGTCCCTCTGGATTGCCTCCAGGAGAATAATCTTTTCCATTTCCCTGCGTAAGATATTCTGGTGCTGGGCTTTCTGGCCCTCTGTGATAATGTCTAGGACCTGTTTGCTTAACAGGGACTTGTTAGCTTTTAAGGTATAAGCCATGCTGAATGATTGAGAGTCTGCAAGTCTGGGTGCAGTATCTCCCCCTCACCTGGGTCAACAGGTCTGAGATCAGGGGAAGCTGCTTGGGGGGCTGTAAGGTCAGGCTGTGCAGTAAGGGGTACCAATGCTGTCTGGGCCAATATGGAGCAATGAGGATGGCCTTTGATCTCTCCTCCCTTATTGTGATCAGCACCTTGGGAATAAGAGGCAGAGGACAGAACATGTGCACAAAGAAGGGGTTCCAGGGGAAGGTCAAGGCATCCACCCTCCACGCTAGGAGGTGATGCAACCTAGTGCAGAACCTTTGCAGCTGGTGGTTGAGGTGCGAAGCAAAGAGATCCACCTCCGGAGTCCCATACTCCTGAGTGATTTGCAGAAAGATTTCCCTGTGGAGCTGCATTCATGGGGGTCCAATACGTTTCTGCTTAGGTGGCCTGCCAGGGTGTTGTTGACTCCTGGTAGGTACTGAGCAATAAGGTGTAGACCCATGGAGGTGGCTGTCAGCCAGAGGTTCATGGCTAGTCTGCACTGAGGGTAAGATTGCCCCCCCCCCCCCCGTTTGCTGACATAAAAACAGACAACACCATAGTAATGTGGTATACGGTAGACCCCTGGCCTGAGATGGGGTTTGAAGGATGTCAGAGCTTTTTGTACTGTCATCATTTCTTTCTGCTTGATGTGTAAGTGAAGGTGCTGGGCATCCCAAAGACATTGGGTGCACCTGCCTGATAGGTGAGCACCCCAAGCAATGTCTGATGCGTCAGTGGTGATGGTCTAGCCGGTAGGGCGGAGGATGAAGGGAAGACCCTTGTTCTTGGCACAGGCCTCTGCCCACCAGAGAAACTCGGCCCTTATACATGGGATCACAAGGAGAGAGGTCTCTAGAGACAGAGTGCTGGCATCAAAGATTCTTTAGATACCATTAAAGTTTTCTCATGTGAAGCCTGGCCAGAGGAATTAGAAGGATGCAAGATGCTATGTATCCCAGGGCTTGCAGGAACTTCCTTGTGGTGAGGTGACTTCTGGACGCCAGCTGGGTAAAGCAGAGAGGCAGGAAGCTCTGTTTTTCTGGGGATAGAAAGGCCATTTGGGATGCTGTGTCTAGCAAAGCTCCCAAGAAAATGATCTTCCTAGTGGGGGTTTGCTTTGATTTCTTCTCGTTGATGGTGAACTCTAGGGAAGTTTGAAGGGATTTGACAAAGAGAAGGTCCTGGAGCAGCTTTTCTTTGCACTCTGCCTGAATGAGGCAGACATCCAGGTAAGGGTAAATCTGTATATTTCTCTGTCTGCAAAATGTTATGGCCAGGGCTAAGCATTTGGTGAATACTGTGAGTGCAGTAGATAAGTCAAAGGGAAGCGCAGAGAACAAAGTGTTGTGATCCTGCTCTGAAGTGCAGGAATTTCCTGCAGGATTCCCATATGGGGATGTGGAGGTAGGCAGCCTTTAGGTTCTTGGGTCACTAGCCAGGTATTTTTTGTCAGGATAGGCAGCAGCTGCTGCAAAGTTAGCATTCTGAATCTGGGGACCACCAGGGAGGTGTTCAGAATGGATAGATCCAGGATGGGGTGCCAAGTGCCCTCTTTTCCAGGAACAAGGAATAGTCTGGAATAAAAGTCTTTGCCCGTTTGATCTGAGGGGACAGGTTCTATTGCCCCCTGGGATATGAGAGTTTGGACCAGTTTCAACGCCTCTGCCCACTGATTTGGAGGTAAGTCTGGGTGCCCTCTTGAAATTGGGAGTTCGCTAAAAGAGAATTGTATCCCTGAAAAATTATCTTTAAGACCCACTGGTCCTTTGTTACAGAAAGCCAATTTTCTTTGAAGGAGAGCCTTCCTCCTAGTTTTTGGTGAGTGAAGGGAGGGCAGAGTGAGGAGGGGGAGTCGTGAATTTTGCCATAGAAAGGTGGCTTCAACTCCCTGCCTTTGGGGTGGAAGTGGTCCACGGTTTGCTTCTCTGCTGGCCCTGGGAGAGGGGCCTGGATGGTCTGTCCCTGCAAGGCTTACTTTGGCCCTGTCTGCTAGGTGCAAAGAAAGACCAGTGCTTAGAGGGAAAGTCCCTGCTGAACCTGGGAGGTTGAACCTGAAAGAAATCTTTTACTGTTTGCATAGATTTTGCTTTGTATACATATTTTTAAGCATCTCTTCTGCTTTTACTTCAAACAAGCGCTCCTTATCCAGGGATGCATCACTACATTTAAACTTGACATGATCAGGGAAAAGTTGTTCCTTCAGCCATGCATGTCTCTTAATGACAGAGCCGGTCACTGCTGCCCTGCTAGAGGCTTCAAGGGCATCATATCCACAGTGTAATGAGTGTCTGGCCACTTGACAAGCAGAGTGCAGTAAATCTGCTAACTCTTTTGAACTGGCACAGTCAGGAAACGTAGAAATCTTTTGATTTAATAGTTCCAAAGTTTGCTGCTGATATTTTAACATATGGAACTGACAATTAAGTGCTCTGATAGCGAAGGTTGCAGAGGTGTATACTTTTTTGCCCAATCTGTCCAGAGCTCTGGAGTCTTTGTCAGAAGGAATAGGATTCTTGGCAGAACAAGTCTTAGCTCCTTTAGGTCCACGTGCAATGACCTCTGGGTCTGCAGCAGGATTTCTGTATAGGTATAACTCTAATACCGGTCAGGCTTACTGGAAGCAGGTGGGAGGGTGTTAGGAGTTAAGCTGGATTCATGGAAAACATCATCCATGGATGATGACCTACGTCCAGTCGGACACTCCCGGTCAACAAATATAAATAAATAAATAAATAAATAAATAAATAAATAAATAAAACCCACCACTTCTAAAATGGGGGGGGGGTGGCCAGGGGTCTGTGTTGAGACAGGTCCAGAAACTAAGTCTTTTCTTAGACTAGGGAAGTCCTGAGACTCCCACTGAAAATGTCCCCTGAGGGTGTGAAGGGTTTCCCCTAAGGAAAGGTCCTCTGGAAGGGAGGCAGAAGGGATGGATTCCTCTGCATCTGAATCCTCATAAGCAGTCAGAGGTTACTGTTCCTCTTCAAAATCTGAAGAGTCAGATTCCTCAGAATCCTATTCTATCACAATTTCTGGAGAAAGATGTCTTTTCTTTTTAGAAGTTGTGGCCTGACTACCCCGGATAAGGGAGAGGACATCCTCTGCCATTTTAAGCATTTGTGCTTGGGGTGGTGGAAAAGGAGCAAGATGGTGACTAGAAGCAGATTTTCTAGGAGTGGTCTGGCTTCTAGGCCTGAGGGAATCTGTCGGTCTGAGAGAAACGGTAGTCGGATGAGAAGATGTCATTTTTTTGTCTAGATTCGGTAGCGCAAAAGGCCTCCGGAAGCCAGTGCCTGCGCTGTGACTCCGGACCTAACAGAGGCAGAGACAGCCAAAGGCATGGAAGACTAAGAAGATTTCTGCAGCATACCGGACTCTAAAAGGGTCTCCATAGAGTCCTGCGTAGATATCAAATCAGGCATCAGGGGCTGCGAAAGTGCCTCACTGAATTCTGGAGAGCTGACGACCTGCTTAGCGGTAGTGTCGTCAGAAGGCTTAGCCTTGTGTGGTCTGTCTCTATCTTTATCTCTGCATTTTTTTGGAATGTCCACGGATTGTTGGGCTGACGGATGCGGTATTGGAATGCGAAGATGGAACACTAAAATAACTGTCTACAATAAGAGCTCTACAGCGAATGGTTCTCGCATTAAAGAGGGCACAGAACTGGCAACGAGGGACGTCATGGTCTGGGCCTAAACAAGTGATGCAGTAAGAATGAAAGTCTTGGTGTGGGATTTGCTTTCCACAGGCGAGACAATTGTTAACTTTTCTGGACATCGGTTAGAGCAAGAAAAAAGGGTCCCCAACGGGGTACTTAGCTTTAGACGTTTTCTGCTGACATTCAACTTCTGGTAGCGACCGACCGGCACTCGTGCAAACTGCTTCTGCTATGGGCTCCACGGCAAGCAAGACTGATGTAATGACGTTGGCTGCCTTGCTTTATAGCACTGATGACCTGATGTCAGACTACAGGCAATGGCAGCCGGCGCACAAAAACATTGACTGATATTTGGGCCGACCGAGGGCTACCACAGCAGGGATAACCTACAGGTGATGACTGCAACATTGGAACACGAAGAACATCTGAGAGCTAGCATCCACCTTAACTCGCATGAAAACAATGCAAACACAGGTTAATATGAGTGTGGCTCCTGAAAATGGGACAATAGTATATGGCACTTACATGAGCTGGGGAATATTCCACTGAAAAGTATCAAAGTAAGGTGCTGCAATGCTCTACAACAGAAGAATAAGCTGATCTCCAATAATTAGTAGTAATTACAAAGTTGATCTGGCAATTGAAGTTTTCTCATTGCATCAAACAAAAAAGTTAATATACTCACCATAATGTTAGATCTGTGTTGTCCATTTTCATTCTTCCTCAACTAATAGGTCTTGGATCCAACTTAGCCTCTTCTTCCAGATCCTTGGATCCAAAACTCTCGAGCTCCTCCCTTTATTAACAATTCTTCACCAACCTAACATACTTCAGATCAAGTTTGCTGCACATAGGAGTCAATGAATAACACCGTAAGAGAATTCAAGAAAGAAGACAATAAAAAAGAGCTGGAGCGCAAACAAGGAACAAAAGCTCCCAAGGTGATACCCTTAGGCCTATCCAGGAGCAAATGGAAGGGGGTAGGAAGCTGACGAAGAATGAAAACAGACAATACAGATGTAACCTTATTGTGAGTGCATACCTTTTTTATCTGATGTTATCATTTTCATTTATTCCTCAGCTGATGGGACAGAGTTCCCAGCTAGATGAACCTTGGGTGGTCCTCATGGAAGGATATTTCGGAGTATTGCACAGCCAAAGGCAGTGCTTTTTCAAGAAACCCAATCCAATTTGCAATGAGCAATAAAGGTATGAGCAATGGACCAAGTAGCAGCTGTACAAATGTCATCTATGGAAGCTGTTTACCAAAAAGCAGAGGACACGGCTTAGGCAAGGACAATCCTCTTTTTTTTTTTTTTTTTTTTTTTTTACTACAGACAAAGGAGATACAACTGGTCAACCATTTGGCTAGTGTAACTTTAAAAAAATGATGTGCCCAATGTGTTGGGTAAGGAGGATACAAGCAACTAGTCAGTCTTCTGGAAATCTTTGGTTCTACTGAAATAAAACCAAAGTTGTCTACGTACATCCAAAAGATGGATCATATATTCTCCATTGTCTGAAAATTTTGGAAAGAAAACCAGGAGGTTAATGATCTAGTTGATATTAGACTCAGAAACTACTTTAGGAAAAAGGATGGGTTGGTCCATAAGGAAACCCTGTCTTTGTGGAAAACCAGGTAAGGAAATTTGAAAGATACAGCCTAGAGCTCAGATAGCTGTCTAGCTGATGTAATAGTGAATAGAAAAATAGTTTTCCAAGACAAAAACCTTTAGGTCTGACCTGACTGAGGGTTAATAGGGATCTTGGTTTACAGCCTAAAGTAAAATAGTTAACTCCCAAGGAGGATAAAAAAAAAAATCCTTTGAGGAATGCTTTGCATAATTTGGAAGCAGCTAAGAAAATATTTTTTTTCACCGCGATGGACGTTTGAGATGGCACCCAACTAGACCTTAGCAGTAAAAAATTAAGTCCGGTTAAGTCATGCCTGTAAGGTGAGACAGAATGTTTGGACTGGGATCCAGTATCCATGGCGGATGTAGATGATGAGGCCAGAGAAAGGGGAACCAAATTCGATGATGTCAAAAGGGTGCAAGAAGGATAATTGCGCTCTTTAACCGGTATGCTTTCTGCAGATATTTGGGAATGACAGGTAACGGGGGGGGGGGGGGGGGGGGGGGTTACTAAGCAGACAGAAGGCCAGAGGGCCAACTGTGGACTACAGTATTTCTGTGACCCACCCTTTGGAGGATCAGGGCAAAGAACCTGCTGCACTTGTTGTTGAGGGGAGAAACGAAAAGGTCGCAGCATGGAAGGCCGCATCGATGGAAAATGCTCTCCACCACTGACACTGAGACACCTCTCGTAGAGCATCAGAATGGACCCTTATTTAGCTTGTCTGCAATCACGTTGGCTTTCCCCGGTATGTGCATTGCTATGAGAAAGCATCTGGAAGAGATCGCCCACTGCCACACTCTCAATGCTTATCGACATAGCAGGTAAGACCTGGTTCATCCCCATTTGTTGATATACCAGATTACAGACATATTGTCGGTCAAAAAAGCAATCATCCTGGACGGCAGTGTATCTTGAAAAGCCTGCAATACTAGGAGGGCTGTTCTCGTTTCCAGGACAATGATATGCATTTAGAATCTTCTGCGTACCACATACCTTGGACTGCCCTTACCACGACGTGCTCCCCCATGCAGTTGGGAGGAGCCTGTGGTCACAGTGACTGGGAGCTAGGGAGAACAAATGGACAGCCTTGGGAAACTTCATCCAAGTGAAGCCATCAAAGAAGATATATTTTTCAAGCTTGTGGGATTTTGACTGGGGTGGATAAAGGCTACTGAAGAATGAACCACTGTATCAATAGGTTCCATTGCAAAATTCGCAGATGAAACCTGTCTAAAGGGACCAGGGTTGTAGCTGCTAACATGGCTCCCAAGGCTTGTAAAATTAGTCATGCTGAAACACAAGAATGCAGGATTAATTCTGGATCTGAGATTCATGTTGTCTGGATGCCAGCTGGAGGAAGAGAAGTTTATGTGATTTACCATCGCTAGATGAGCAACTATAAACTCCAGACCTCTGTGAAGGTGTGTAGTCCCTTGCCTGTAGGAGAAGATGCCTGGCTGGGACAGTTAGAAGCAGTTGTCTGGGTGCAGAAACACTCAGAATCCCAGCAGTCTCAGGTGAGCTGCTAGCAGTACCATGCATTTGTTGAACACCCTGGGGGCTGTGGGTGAGACCAAAGGGCAATGCTTTGAACTGGTAATAAATGTCTCCCTGCTGGAAGTGCAGATATCTTCTGGAGCTCCTGTTCATTTTGATGTGATAGCATGCATCTCGAAGATCTATTGAGCATATCCAACTGTCCTTTTGCAATAGGGGCAAAATGGAATGAACAGTGACCATCCCAAACCTTGAATATTTCATAAACTGGTTTAGTTTGCTGAGATCCAGGATGGCTCTTAAGCCCCTGTTTTCTTTGGCACTAAGAAGAATCTTGAGTAGGTCCCGGATCATATCCGCTTTCGGGGGATCTTCTGGATGACTCATCTAAGCAGCTTTTCTATTTCTAATGCTGCCATCTCCCTCTGACTGGGTGGAACACTGAGGATTCTTTTCATTCTTGTAGGGGGGGATTTGTGAAAATGGCATGATATAACCTCTGGATATAAATGGAATCTTTTGTTATGGACAAGCAGGTTCTTTGGCGCAGAGACTAATGCCCGCAAGATGAAGCCAGGCCAGACCTGAAAGCCTACAGAAACACAGACTCCTCTTGGGAGGGGGTGCCAGAAGATCATCCACCTTTTTGTTTTAGGAATTCAAGAATGTCTCCAAGGAGATGTCTTCAGGTGGAGACCTGGGGGACCCTTCCCCTTCATCAAAATTGGTGATTCCTGACAAGAATCAAAGTGCTTCCTTTTACACATTCTCTTCACAGGACCTCATTAGTGGGATTGGCTGGTGAGGTAACAGAAGTATTAGGGAAGTCCTGAAGGACTGACTGAAGACTTGAGCAGGCTGGCTGTCTCATTGGAATGGAAGATTGAGGCTCAGAGCAAAGACCCGAAGGAGGGAGAGTGATCTGATCTGAGGGGGGTAGGGATGTCTTTTCTCTAGGTAAAGAGAAAGCCCTCTTCACAATCTCAAGGGCAGAGTGCTTAGGAGAGTTCGAAGTTGGCGGTAGTTGCAGCTGACATTTCCTGCACCGCCAGTCCCCGAATCCCTACAAGCACACCACCTGAGGATGGAGTTGGTCCCAAGCTGTCCAGAGCCAAAGCTCTGAAGGCAGGGATGACTCTGACAACTTCGGAGTCAACGCAGGTCCCCTGGATCCAGAGCCAACACTTGGGCTCCGAGAGTACTCCAGCTCTGAAAGACTCAGAGCCAGAAGTCTCAGGGAAGTGACCAAAGTCAAAGAATGGATTGCCTTTGGATCTGATGAGGACAATCTCCAGGAATCTTAGATCCAACAGCTCCAAAACAGCAGGTCAGATTTGAGAAGGAGAAACAAAGGGGAGACTAGTCAAGGGCAAGCTCATGGATATGATGGGAAACAGAGATGGAATTGCATCCAAATGGATCTGAGCTCTGAGGATTTTCCTCATCATCCTATCTGCTTCAGTCCTGGACAAACTCCAGGATGATCAGAGGGAGGAGGTAGTGAATGGTGGCCTAGAGTGCTTGCGAGGAGACTACTACAAAAAAGGGAAAAGGGAGTTGAGAAGGTATCGGAAAAAATAAGTTATGTACTCACCATAACGTTCCATCTAAGTAGTTATACTTCATTTTTCTGCAACCTGTGGGTATACGGATCCGTATCGGATCCGAGCTGGCAACTTTTTTTCTAGCATCTGCTCCAAGCTCCGAGCTCCTCCCCTTACCCATAATGCCCTACAATCTCCTATCTTCCCTCAGATCGAGTTTGCTGCAACAAAAAACATAAGCAACTCAACACAATAAACCAAACCTGAAAAGACAGGACAAGGTCCGGGGGACGGAGGGAGGCAATGCGGCAGAAAAATGAAGTATAACTACTCAGATGGAACGTTATGGTGAGTACATCACTTCTTTATCTTGAGTAGTTAACTTCATTTTATCTGCAACCTGTGGGACAGAGACCCCAGCTACTCCGATCCTGGGAGGCCCTTATGGAAGGATATTCCTGAGCACCGCAGAGCCAAAGGATGCTCTACCCCTCGAAATCAGATCTACTTTGTAATGAGAAATGAAGGTATGTGAATTGGCCCAGGTCGCTGCTGCACAAATATCGTCCAACGGCACCCTAGACCAAAAAGCAGCAGAAGTCGCCATGGACCTGGTAGAGTGAGCCTTAACAATACCAGGAGGAGATAAACCTTTTGCTTTGTAGGCATGTGAAATACAAAGAGTGATCCATCTGGCCAAAGAAACTTTAGAAATAGCTTTTCCCATAAATACTTTGGAAAAGGAAACAAACAATTGGTCAGTCTTGCGGAAAAACTTCATTCTATGAAGATAAAAACGAAACTGTCTATGAACATCTAACAAATGGAGTTTGTATTCACCTTTATTTTGGAAGTTAGGAAAGAAAACGGGCAGATTAATGGACTGGTTTATGTTTGCTTCAGATGCCACTTTAGGCAAGAAGGAAGGATTAGTATGGAGAGAGACCCTATCCTTACAGAAGGCCAAATACGGAGGCACGGCAGACAGAACTTGAAGCTCAGAAACCCTCCTAGCAGATGTAATGGCGACCAGGAAAGCGGTCTTACAGGACAAAAATTTCAAGTCCACCGAAGCTGCAGGTTCGAAAGGAGTAGCCACCAATGCCTGCAAAACCAAAGTAAGGTCCCAAGGAGGCACTGAATCCTTGACAGGTGGACGTAACAGAAAAGTACCTTTAAGAAAAGCCTTATACAGCCTAGAGGAGGCTAAGGCCATGTTGTCTTTACCAACGTGAAAACTGGAAATGGCTGCCAATTGTACTTTCACTGTGGAGGAACTAGTTCCTTGCTGAAAGATGCCAGACAGGAAATCCAGCACTGCTGGAACAGGGGCTGTAAAGGGATCTATTTTTCTCTGTGAGGCCCAAATGGAAAAGCGCTTCCATTTACTACAATAAAGTTTCCTAGTGGAGTCTTTAAGAGAAGCCACCAGAATGGATTTTACCGGGGATGAAAGACTGGGAGTCCTGGCAATTAACGGAACTGGAGCAACCAGGCTGTCAGCTTGAGGCTGACCAGATCGGGCGGATGTGCCCCCGACAGATGGGAGATTAGATCCGGGCAGGGATCCAGAACCCACGGGGGAGCGAAGAGATGAGACCAAAGGAATGGGAAACCAACCTGATGAGGCCAGAACGGGACAATGAGGATCACTTTGCACCACAGTCGGCAAGCTTTCTGAAGAAACTTCGGAATGAGTGGCAATGGTGGATAAGCATACAGAAGCCCGGGGGGCCAAGCATGAACAAGAGTGTCTCTGGGGACTTCCCCTGGTGAGGGAATCAGAGCGAAGAACTCGCTGCAGTTCGCCTTGGAAGGAGATGCGAAGAGATCGCAGCATGGCTGACCCCATGCAAGGAAGATCTCCTCCGCTACAGACGGTTTCAGAGACCACTCGTACGGCATCAGAATGGCCCAACTCATTCTGTCCGCTAAAATGTTGAAGCGCCCCGGGATGTGCATTGCTAACAGAAACCAACCGGTGGAAATTGCCCATTCCCACACTCTCATGGCCTCGTGACATAGGGGGTAGGATCTGGTTCCCCCCTGCTTGTTGATATACCAGACAACCGACATGTTGTCTGACTGAATTGCAATCAATCCGACAGGGAGGACTGTGTGAAAGGCTTCCAATGTTAAAAGCACTGCCCTCGTATCTAGAACATTTATGTGCAACTTGGTCTCTGACTGGGACCACGTGCCTTAGACTGTCCTTCCCAAACAGTATCCCCCCACCCGAGTTGGGAGGCGTCCGTGGTCACTGTGGCTTGGACTAGAGATGACGTGAAGGGGCGTCGTCCTGATATCTCCGGTGAACTTAACCACCAAAGAAGAGGCATCCTGCAGACGTGACTGATCTTGATCGGAAATTCCATGGGCAGGTCTAGCCAAGACCACTGAACAGCCAGATTCCATTGAAGAACCCACATGTGAAGGCACGCATAAGGGAGAATCGATATGGCGACTTGGAGTTCGTTATCTGAGCTATGTGGGTATAGGATCCTGTCTGTGGAGTTAAGAATACCTTCATCTGGAAAGTGTCTTGCCATGCCCCAATGAAGTCTAGAACTTGTACTGGTTGCAACTGGGCTTTGCGAACATTGACTGTAATTCCCAGTAGATCTGCCAACCGAATGAAATAATCTCTGGCCAGACACAAGTGATGCTTGTTGGGCGCAGCGAAGAGCCAGTCGTCCAGGTATGGAAACACCTGAATACCCTGAAGCCTCAGGTGAGCCGCTACAACTGCCATTACCTTGGAGAACACCCTGGGGGCTGTGGTGAGACCAAAGGGTAGGGCTTTGAACTGAAAATGACCGGCTCCCAGCCGGAAGCGCAGAAACCTCCTGGAGGTCTAACGAGCACATCCAATCACACTCTCTGAGATAAGGTAGAATGGACTGTACGGTGACCATCCGGAATTTCTGTTTGGCTACTGACAGGTTTAATGTTGACAGGTCTAGAATGGGCCTGAGGTCTCCCGTCTTTTTTGGCACCAAAAAGAACCTTGAGTAGATGCCTGATCCGGACTGATCGGGGGAAGGCCTGTTCGATGGCTCGTTTGAGAAGCAGCTTTGAAACCTCTAGAGCTGTGGCCTCCCCTGTGAGCGGGTGTAACATCCGGGAGGTGTTTTGTAGTATTTGGAAGGGCAACAAATGGGATAGAATAACCTCTTGATATTATCTGTAAAACCCAGCGATCTGTCATAATGGACTCCCATGCCGCTTGGTGTAAGGACAATCGTTCCACGACTGCCTCCAGAGTAGGACAGTTGGGCAACCCTCAGGGCTGCTGACCGGGTCTATCAGAAAAAGATTCCCTAGACCCAAAATTCCTGGGACCCCCTCTACCTCTAGGTCGTCGTCAATCCTGTCCCCCACTGCCTCTGGGGGAATAGTTGTCCTGAGAATCCCGGGAAAACTGAGATTTTCGGAATCACATCTTCTTCTGCCCTCTGATTCCTAGAGAAGGACCGCTGAGGGTTAGCGAAGCAGATTCTGACGGCAGACAAAGTCTTCCCATCCTTTTCGCTCGGGACAAGTGTGTCACGTACTGTCTTCCCAAAAAGGGAAGAACCGTCGTAGGGAGCATTGATAAACGACGCACTGAAAGGGTTCGCGAACTGACACAACCTGAGCCAGGCATGATGCCTCATGGATATGCCTGTCCCAGCCACCCTAGCTGCTCCTTCCGTGGCATGGGAAAGGAGTCACATCGATGTGTTTGAGAGTGACTTCAGAGTAGACATTTTCACTGAGAACAACTGTCTGTCCTGCGGCGATAAAGACTTTTGGGGCGACTCAGCGAATTCCGAAGCAAGGTCTCACTGAAGCCAAATCACATGTGCCATATAATTCAGCGCTCAGATTTAAAAAGTCACTGAGGAATAGATGCACTTCCCAAACCTATCCACCGACCTGGACTCCTTGTCTGGACGGTAGACTGAGGAATTCTCCTGTGCTAGTTCCTTCTTTGTGGCTGCTGCAACCAACATAGCATCAACTGTGGCTCCTTTCGACCAAGGTTGTCTGTCGGAAGGGAGAGATAAAATCTTGTCAGGGCATTTGGGGATGGGCTCTATGGTGTCAGGCTCCTTCCATGCCCTCGCGATGATGAGGTCCACCAAGGGGTCCGCTGGTGGGGACACCCAGGAAGTAGATGGGCCCGTGCCAAAGGCCTCCAGGAACACTGACTCATCCCTAAAAGGTTTTGGGGCTGACCAAACTCCCCTCTGGCGGAGGATCTCCATAATTTCTCCGAAGGAGACGTCTCCGGGAGGTGACCTGGGGGAACCTTCTCCTTCATCTAAGTCGGTGTCCGTAGTGAGAGACTCAGGGGAGTCCAAGTGCCTCCTTTTGCACTTGCGCTTACGGTGACCCTCTTCAGTGGGACTTTCAGAAGGGGATTCGTGAGCCGCAGGGGTTTCCTCAGGGAAATTAACCTGGGGATCCTCTGGCACGGGCTGTCCCTGAGACAGGAAGAAGGGAGTCATCGCCAAATCCAGGTGGCCTGGGTGGTATCTGAGAGGATGGGCTGGGGTCTCAATCCCTGGGAGAGAACCCTCTCCACCACTTTGAAGGCCGAGGGAGAAGCCCTCCCCGGATCCGAAGCGGGGACCGGAGCTGAATCCAGGGTAGCCTGAGGTTCGAGGGAATGGATCGGATCCGAAAAGGTTGGAGCCGAAGAATCCATTCACCTGGGTCCGACTCCCTGTCCGCGGCTCCGAGGAACTCAAAAGTAACAGCCGGAGTTGAGGTTGGAGGAACCGTCGGTTCCGACCTACCAGCTCCAAAAAACCTTGGATCCAAGAGCTCCGAAGCGGAAGCACAGATCGGGGAAGGAGAGATGGGGCAGAAAAGAGGCATGGAGGTCCCCCCTCCAGAGGGAGAGGGGCCTGGCAAGTCTCCCATCTGAATTTGGGTCTGAATGAAACTCCGCATCATCCTGTCCATGTCCGATAGGCTCAGAGTCGACCTTGAAGAGGCCACTGATTCCGGATCTGGCTGGTCTGTGCAATGGGGGGGAAGGCCTCGGGTCCAAATGTTCCAATGGCTCCGGTGAGAAATGAGGAGACCGAAGCCATGGAGAAACAGGCCTCATGGTCTTAGAAGGGGGACTAAGAAAGAGCTCCCTGTCTGGGGATCTCTTACGATGTCTGTCCTTTCTCTTCTCCCTATCCTCTCTGCGCCTTTCTTTCTCTTTTTCTTTTTTCTTGTCAGCCATGCTGACTGTATATTTGTCTTTAGAAGACCCATCACCAAAAGAAGAGGGAGGTTGAGTCCCTGTCTGGGTGGGAGTTAGAACACTAGAGACCGAGGCCGAGGCAGACTCCAGCATGGCAGCAGGGAGAAGGCCTTTGGCTACTAACTTGGCCTTCCAATCCCTAAGGGCCCTCGGATTGAAGCCAGAACAGATAGCACATTGAGTGGACAAATGTGCCACTCCCATGCAAATTACACACATAGTGTGACCATCAGCCGGGGAGAGCTTATGGCCACACTCTTGTACATTTTTTTGAAAACAGGCTTCGGCTGATCAGCCATAGTCCTGCACCCAAAAGTACAAACACTACCTACCAGAAAAACCACACACACAGGTAGGGGAAGGGGAGGCCTAACTACTACTCTCTACAAAACTTTTTTTTTTTTGGCATCTACGAACAAGCGAGACACTAAACAAGGGGAGGACGGTACAATATTCACTCAAACACACACTAAATACAAGAAATAATACCACTTACTATCCCTGAGCTCAGAGCAAAGGAGACCATGATGCACACTACTGGCGCGGCAAACGAGATCTGAGGGAAGATATGAGATGGTAGAGCATTATGGCTAAGGGGAGGAGCTCGGAGCTTGGAGCAGATGCTAGAAAAAAAGTTGCCGGTTCGGATCCGATACGGATCCGTATACCCACAGATTGCAGATAAAATTAAGTTAACTACTTCAGATCAGTAAATTAAGAAATGACCAGATCTGAGGCAATTTTTATTTTGGAGCAGTGAGCTCCAAAGTGGTCGGATTTGTGTATAAAACTTTTGGCGGTAGCTCTGAGGAAGGAGCCAGAGAAGTCGTAAGATCTGCAGAGCTCTTCTTAGACTCTGTCCTTTGGAGCAAAGTCGAGCTTCTCTTTGTTAGATTTTTTGAGAGGGTTTGGGCCCCAGCTGAAATAGACGAAGAAGGGGAAGGATGAGGACCATTCAAAGCCAATTTATTATATCTTACTGTGAATGCCCTGGAATTGAAGCTGGCTCAAACTGTACAATTTGCTTCTAAATGGGCAGTGCCCAAGCAGTAGATGCATTCCTTGTGGGCATCAGAATTAGGTATTCTGTGCTGACAGGCGATGTATTTCTTGAAGCCAGTAGGTTCATTAGACATTCTAACATATCTAAAAATAGGAACAGCCCAAAAGAAAAATCAACCAACCGTAAGAAGTTAGAAGAAATGTTTCTTTTTTTTTTTTTTTTAAAGAGTAAGCAAGACTAGCAATGGTAGACAAGAATACCCTGGTACGGGATAGAAATACAGAGTTTTCAGTAAAAGTCACAATGGGAGTTGACGACGACTTCTTTCGGCTGTTCCGTTAGGGGTCGCCACAGAGGATCATCTGTTTCCATTTCTTCCTGTCCTCTACATCTTGTGCTGTCACACCAAGAACCTGCACGTCCTCTCTCACCACATCAATAAACCTTATCTTAAGCCTTTCTCTTTTCCTCTTACCGGGCAGCTCCATCCTTAGCATCCTTTTCCCAATTTACCCAGCATCCCTCCTCAGCACATATCCAAACCAATCCAATCTCGCCTCTCTGGCTTTACACAATGGGAGTTGACTAATGAAAGAAAATTAATGGAATAAGGGAGGAAGGTAACAGAAAACCAGCAGATAGCCAATTGGAAGAGAAAATGTTAAAGAATTCACCGTTTTAACCTAGAAAAAAAACAAGCTTGAGAGCAAGAGGATTCATGTCTGTAGTGATATGGCCGCAACTAATATCTAAGGTATGTTAGATTGGTGGGGCATTATGGGTAAAAGGAAAACCTTGACAGTTTTGGATCCAAGGATCTGGAAGAAGCTGCCGAGCTGAATCTGAAAACCATAAGTTGAAGAATGAATAAAAATTACATCAGATCAAGACATTAACTACTCACATCTGGTTTGCACATGTGTGAATGAAAAGTTGTACAGTTCATCAAAAGATCATTTTAAAGGGTTAAGATAGACAATGAAGTTGTTGTTGTTGTGTCTTTCAGCTTTTCCCGGTTAGGGGTCGCCACAGCGGAACTCCGGTCCATTAATGATTGGCAGCTGATTTTTACGTGCCGAGTTGCCAGCCCTGATGCACAACCTTCAACGAAGGTACGCCCATTCACGCATGTCTCCACGCAGAAGACGCTCTAGCTGAGAGTCGAACCGCACAGAGTCTTACTATAAGGCGACAACGCTACCGCAGCACCACCACTGCAGAGAAGATAGACAATGAAGTCTGTAAACAATATCTGAGCAAGACCAGACATAGCTCCTCTTATACTGCAAAAGCTACACAAGCTAAATTTTGGATATAATATACTAATATAGTTTACGCACTATGTGAATGAAATAACATTTTCAGCTTACAATAATGATCATGTACTCAGCAATGGAGTACCTCAGGACTCACTGCTAGGCTCATTACTGATCCCTCTCTGTTAATCAACAACATTACTCTAGACTTGCTTAACATGTGCACAGATGAAGCACTAATGATGGACTCCTGTAAAACTCGCCACAGCCTACAACCTAACTCCATGCATCCTTAATAAAATGATCTAAATGGCTAGTATATAAACTCTTTCTGAAAACAAAGATGACAAATATGTTTTTTGCAACATCTCAGAAACTTGCCACTTGCTCACCTCTAGTCATCAAGGACTCTAAAGGTAACCCAGTTCCTAACAGTACCTCACTCTGGATATCTCTATAAAGTTCTCCTTCACATTGCCAGCATTATTACTGAAACAATTTCTCACATAAAGCTTTGCTACAGAATCTCCTACCTAATACCACCCACATAAAAGCTTTGCTACAGAATCTCCTACCTAATACCACCCACTACATGGACATCCTTAGCTAAAAATATCTTGCTACCAAAACTTGAACATGGTCTATCACTGATCTGCCTAAATTTACCTCAGAATGTACGAAAGCATCAAATGGCAGGAACATTTGTGTATTTACCCTATTAGCCAATATGAGCATGCATCATTGTGAACATCTAAAACAATCCAAGTTTACATGTTACAAACAGAGCCATTCTTCTCCTCGACACATTACTCTTGCACATATACATTACACTGTGTACATGTTACCATGTGTGTATATTTTCCATAGTGTTTTGTTGTATATATATATATATATATATATATATATATATATATATATATATATATATATATATATATATATATTTACATTGTGCTTCTCCACCCTTTCTGCATGACAGTCGTTTTAAGATCATTTGATTAAAAAAATAAATAAATAAAGTTATATACTCACCATAATGCTCCATGTTTGTTGTCCATCTTGTCTTCATTCTTACTGGTTGGGTTCGGAACAGATTCTCGGTTCCGACTCAGCCGTATACTAAAGCTCGAAGTCTTCCACTTGGCTTGTGGCTGAATCCCTAACCCATCATGCACTGGTGTAATTCCCCAGATCTTGTTTACTGATAACCATAGTAATGAGTCTACACGTATAACATTCTGCAGAAAATATAGATAAAGAAAGTCAAAGAACTTCTTTGCCAAAGGAAAAAAAAAAAAAAAGTACTGTTGTGTACACTTACCATAAATGTAGATGTTCGAATGTATTCTCTGTTGCAGTCATCACCTGGGGGTTATCCCTGCTGTGGTAGCCCTCCGCCGGCCGGAATACCAGAGTCTATGTTTTTCTACATCGGCTGCAGTCGCCTGTAGTCTCATGTCAGGTTGTCAGTGCTATAAAGCAAGGCAGCTGATGTCATTACATCAGTTTTTCTTGCCCTAACCCATCAGAAGCACAAGGAAATAAAGTAAAGTGGTCCTGGTGGCTAAAATCACCATGGGGAGCTTATGTCCCCTAGGGGAAGAGGACATAAGGGGATGGAGGGAGGGAAACCAGGACTGCAACAGTGAATACACTTGAACATCTACATTTATGGTAAGTGTACACAGCTGTACTATGTTCTTCGTGTTTCACTGTTGCAGTCATCACCTGTAGGAGGATTCCGAAAGCTGAGGAGAGGGGTGGAAGGATAGGTTAGAGCCCTAGGCATGGGTCAGCAAGCCCTGCAGCACTGAAGAGGCAAACCCTGCCCTAGACTTAGAAAAAAGAGGTAGGTGGTAATGATTTGTAAAGGTATGGACAGAGGTCCACGTGGCAGCTTCCAAGATGTCCCTGGTGGGGACTCCTCTGAGGAAGGCTGTGGAAGTGGAAGCTGCCCTAGTGGAATGGGTATGAATAGACTTGGTGGGGGTTCCCATGTAGTCTGTAGTAGAAATGGATACAGTGTGATATCCATTTGGAAATGGTTTGCTTGGAAATGGGCTTCCCCTCTGCCCCTGGGGCAAAGCGGACAAGCAGCTGGTCTGTTTTTCCAAAAGGTTTAGTATGGTCCAGATAATATCAGAGTTGTCTGTGCACGTCTAGCGAGTGCAGAATTATTCCCCCCTTGTTTTGAGGGTTGGGAAAGAAGGTGGGTAGGTGTATGGCCTGGTTGAGGGTCACATCAGATACCACCTTGGTCATAAAGGAGGGGTTAGTCCTCAGGGAGACCCTGTTTGCATGGAAAATGATGAAGGGCTCAATAGCCATGAGTGCCTGAAGTTCTGAAAACCTACTGGCTGAGGTGATAGCTAGTAGGAAGGTAGTCTTTCCAGGAGAGGTATTTCAATTCTGTTGAAGCAGCAGGTTCAAAAGGAGGCAAGGTTAGTTTTTCTAAAACATAATTCAGGCCCCAGGCTGGTGTGGGAGGTCTTCTGGGAGGTCTGATATTAGAAGCCCCTTTGAGGAATTGTTTAATCAAAGGATGAGAGAAGAGGGGTAAGGTCTGAATTGTAATGGGCTGAAATGGCTGAGGCATGGATGTTAACAGAGGAAAAGGAGAGACCACTTTTGAGTAACTCGGCTAGGTAATCCAAGATAAGAGGGCTGGAAGGATGTGAGGTACTGGCCCCTCTGGACTGGCTCCAGGAGCAGAAGCTTTTCCATTTCTCTGCGCAAGATTTTCTGGTGTTAAGCCTTCTGGCCTCTGTGATAGTGTCTAGGACCTGTTTGCTTAACAGGGAACTCCTTGCTAGCTTTTAAAGTATAAGCCGTGCTGAAAGACAGAGTCTGCAAGTCTGGGTGCAGTACCCCCCCCACACACACACACACCTGGGTCAAGAGGTATGAGGTCAAGAGGTATGAGATCAAGGGAAGCTGATTGGGGGGCTGTAAGGTCAGACTGCGCAGTAAGGGGTATCAATGCTGTCTGGGCCAATCTGGAGCAATGAGGATGGCCTTTAGTCTCTCCTTCCTTATTTTGATCAGCACCTTGGGAATAAGAGGCAGAGGAGGGAACACGTACACAAAGAGGGAGTTCCAGTGGAAGGTCAAGGCATCCACTTTCCACGCTAGGAGGTGATGCTCCCTAGTACAAAACTTTTGCAGCTGGTGGTTGAGGTGCGAAGCAAAGAGATCCACCTCTGGTGTCCCCCACTCCTGAGTATTTGCAGAAAGATTTCCCTGTGGAGCTGCCATTCGTGGGGGTTCAGCAAGTTTCTGCTTAGGTGGTCTGCCAGGGTGCTGTTGACCCCTGGTAGGTATTGGGCAATTAGGTGAAAACCCATGCAGAAGGCTGTCAGCCAGAGGTTCATGGCTAGCCTGCACAGAGGGTAAGATTGGGTCCCCCCCATTTGTTGATATACCACATTACTGTGGTGTTGTCAGTTTTTATAAGGAGAACCCCTGGCCTGAGATGGGGTTTGACAGATGTCAGAGCCTTTTTTACTGCTATCATTTATTTCTGATTGATGCGCAAGGGAAGGTGCTGGGCATCCCAAAGACCCTTGGTGCACCTGTCTGCTAGGTGAGCACCCAAAGCAATGTCTGAGGCATCAGTGGTGATGATCTGGCTGGTAGGGCGAAGGATGAAGGGAAGACCCTTTTTCTTGGCACAGGCCTCTGTCCACCAGAGAAACTTAGACCTTATACATGGGATCAGAGGGAGAGAGGTCTCTAGAGACAGAGTGCTGACACCAAAGGTTCTTTAGATACCCCTGATGTTTCCTCATGTGAAGCCTGGCAGAATTAGAAGGATGCAAGATGCCATGTACCCCACAGGGCTTGCAGGAACTTCCTCGCAATGAGGTGACGTCTGGAAGCCAGCTAAGCTCCGCTTTTCTGAGGAGAGGAAGGTCATTTGGGATGCTGTGTCTAGCAGAGCTCCCAAGAAAATGATCTTCCTGGTGGGAGTTTGCTGTGATTTCTTCTCATTGATGGTGAACCCTAGGGAAGTTAGGAGGGATTTGACAAAGAGAAGGTCCTGGAGCAGCTTTTCTTTGCACTCTGTCTGAATGAGGCAGTCGTCCAGGTAAGGGTAAATCTGTATATTTCTCTGTCTGCATAATGCTATGGCCGGGGCTAAGCATTTGGTGAATACTCTGGGTGCAGTAGATAAGCCAAAGGGCAGCACAGAGAACTGAAAGTGTTGTGATCCTGCTCTGAAGCGCAGGAATTTCCTGCAGGATTCTGTTATGGGGATGTGGAGGTAGGCATCTTTTATGTCTAGGGTCACTAGCCAGGCATTTTTTGTCAGCAAGTGCCCTCCTTTCTGGGAACAAGGAACAGTCTGGAATAAAAGCCTTTGCCTGTTTGATCTGAGGGGACAGGTTCTATTGCCCCCTGGGATATGAGAGTTTGGACCTGTTTCAATGCCTCTGCCCACTGATTTGGAAGCAAGTCTGGGTACCCTCTTGGAATTGGGAGTTCGCTGAAGGAGAACTTGTATCCCTGAAAAATTATCTTTAAGACACATTGGTCCTTTGTTACAAAAAGCCAATTTTCTTTGAAGAGGGAGTGCCTTCCTCCTAGCTTTTGGTGAGTGAAGGGGGGGCAGAGGGAGAGTCATTAGGAGTTTTTGCCATAGAAGGGTGGCTTAGAACTCCCTGCCTTTGGGGCGGAAGTGGTCTACTGTTTGCTTTTCTGCTGGCCCTGGGATAGAGCCCTGGATGGTCTGTCCCTGCGAGGCTTACATTGGCCCTGTCTGCTAGGTGCAGGGAAGGACCAGTGCTTAGAGGGAAAAATTCTGCTGAACCTGGGAGGTTGAAACTGAAATAAATCTTTTACTGTTTGCATAGATTTTGCTTTGTCTTCCATCTTTTTAGGCACCTTTTCTGCTTTTACTTCAAACAAGCGGTCTTTATCCAGGGGTGCATCAATACGTTTAGACTTGACATGATCAGGGAGAGGTTGTTCCTTCAGCCATGCATGTCTCCTAATGACAGATCCTGACACTGCTGCCCTGCTAGTGGCTTCTAGGGCATAATATCCACAGTGTAATGAGTGTCAGGCCACTTGACAAGCAGAGTGCAGTAAATCTGCTAACTCTTTTGAATTGGCACAGTTAGGAAAGGTAGAAATCTTTTGTTCCAAAATGTGTTGCAGATATTTTAACATATGGAACTGACAACTGAGTGCTCTGATAGATAAAGTTGCAGAGGTGTATACTTTTTTTTACCCCATCTGTCCAGAGCTCTGGAATCCTTGCCAGAAGGAATAGGATTCTTGGCAGAACTAGTCTTAGCTCCTTTAGGTCCCTGTGTAATGACCTCTGCGTCTGCAGCAGGATTTCTGTGCAAGTATTTGTGTGAATCCGGTAATCTGAAATACCTGTCAGGTTTACTGGGAGCAGGTGGGAGGGCATCAGGGGCTAAAGCTGGATTCATGGAAATCATCATCCACCACTTCTAAAATGGGGGGGGTGGCCAGGGGTCTGTGCTGGGGCAGGTCCAGAAACTCTCTAAGTCTTTTCTTAGACTGGGGGAAGTCCTGAGATTCCCACTGGAAATGTTCCCCGAGGGTGTGAAGGGTTTCCCCAAATCAAAGCTCATCTTGGAGGGGAGGCAGAAGGGATGGATTCCTCTGCATCTGAATCCTCATAAGCAGTCAGATGTTGCTGTTCCGATTCCTCAAAATCCAGTTCTGTCAATTTCTGGAGAAGAGTGCCTTTTCCTTTTAGAAGTTGTGGCCTGACTACCCCGGATAAGGGAGGTGAGATCCTCTGCCATTTTAAGCATTTGTGCTTGGGGTGGTGGAGCAGGAGCAAGACGGTGGCTACAAGTAGATTTTCTAGGGATGGCCTGGCTTCTAGGCCTGTGAGAATCCATCGGTCTAAGAGAAATAGTAGTCGGATGAAAAGACATCGTTTTTGGTCTAGATTCGGTAGTGCGAAAGGCCTCCTCGGAAGCTGGTGCCTGCATTGCTGCTCCAGACAGAACTGAGGCAGAGACAGCCAAAGGCTCGGAAGACTAAGAAGATTTCTGAGGCATACCGGACTCTGAAAGGGTCTCGGTTCAGGCCTGCGTAGGTATCAAATTGGGCACCAGGGGCTGCGAAAGCACCTCACTGAATTCCAGAGAACGGACGACCTGCTTAGTAGAGTCGTTGGAAGGCTTAACCTTGTGTGGTCCGTCTCTATCTTTATCTCTGCGTTTTTTTCAAAATGTCCACAGATTGTTGGCTGACTGACACCATATCGGAATATGAAGACGGAACACAAAAATAAAGTACAGTTGTGTACACTTACCATAAATGTAGATGTTAGAGTGTCTTCACTGTTGCAGTCATCACTGTAGGGTTCTTCCTGCTGGCAGGCAGTCTTCAGTCGGCCAGAATCCCAAAGTCTGGGTCTGGCGTCAGCTGTTCAGTCATGCTCCCTGATGTCAGAGCGCCAGGAGTACAAAGCTGCCAGCCGACGCCATGTTCTCCAGTTTTTCTTGCCCCAGATGTCAGGTGCCCAAAAGTGAAGGCTAATAGTAAAACAAAAATGTAACATACAACAAAATCCCATACTCTGTAGCAAATACACCTCAGAAGAAGGGTGAAGTAGGAAACCACAGTAATGAAAGTGTAAGAGGGGATAGGAGGGTGGGTAACCCAGACTGCAATAGTGAAGACACTCGAACATCTACATTTATGGTAAGTGTACACAACTGTACTATGTTCATTGTGTTTCACTGTTGCAGTCATCACTGTAGGGTTGAATCCCAAAGCTGAGATAAAGGGTGGTGGTTATAGAGTAGAAGGGGTGGCTAGAAGGCCCTGCAAGACTGCAGAAGCAAAGCCTGCCCTAGACTTAAGAGTAAAGGGGGAGATTATAGTGCTTAGAGAAAGTACGCACTGAACTCCAAGTTGCAGCTTCCAGAATATCTTTGGTAGGTACTCCCCTGAGAAAGGCAGCTGAAGTAGCAGCAGCTCTGGCAGAGTGAGTTCTATTTTTTCCTGGGATTTGCTTTCCATGATGAGAGTAACAAAATCTGATTCCATGAGCAATCCATTTAGAAATGGTCTGTTTTGAAATAGCTTTGCCTTCAGAATTTGTTGCATAAGAAACAAACAGCTGCTCTGTTTTCCTGATATCCTTTGTTCTGTCCAGGTAAAAACGTAGTTGCCTGTGTACATCCAAAGAATGCAAGATACTCTTCCCCTTATTTTGTGGATTAGTGAAAAAAGTTGGCAGGTGAATAGTTTGATTTAAAGCCACTTTGAAAACCACTTTAGTCATGAAAGTAGGATTAGTCCTTAAAGACACCCTATCTTGGTGAAAAATAATATAAGGTTCCACAGCCATGAGAGCTTGTAACTCAGAGACTCTTCTGGCTGAAGTCAAAGCCAGTAGGATAGCTGTCTTCCATGATAAATACTTAATGTCAGATGTGGCAGCAGGCTCAAAAGGAGGCAGAGTGAGTTTTTCCAGAACATAGTTGAGGTCCCAGGGAGGTATGGGTGGTGTCCTAGGGGGCCTTAAATTCTTTGCTCCTCTGAGGTATTGTTTCAGAAGTGGATGCGAAAAGATTGGAGGATCTGTATTATAATCTGCAGAGATAGCGGAGGCATGTATTTTTATGGAGGAGAAGGATAAACCCTTATGTAGCATGTCTGTCAGGTAATGTAAAATCAATGGGATATTAGAAATGAGAGGATCCGAATCCTAAGCATGCATCCAGGTGCAAAATCTCTTCCATTTACCTGCATAAGATTTTCTAGTGCTAGGCCGTCTGGCTTCTAAGATGACATCCATGACCTGTTTGGGAAGGGTAGGAATAGTCATAGACCCTGAATTCGCCAAGCTGCCAGGCTGAGAGTTTTGATATGAGAGTGCAGAACCTGGCCCTGGTGTTGGGACAAAAGATTTGGTATCCGAGGAAGCTCCTGGGATAGATTCATCAGTGTTGAGTACCAAAATTGACGAGGCCAATTTGGGGCCAGTAAAATCATCTTGGGTTTGTCCTGCTTGATCTTTAATAACACCCGTGGAAGAAGAGGTAGTGGAAGAAAGGCATACCCCTAGAGGTTTCTCCAACTGAAAGAGAGAGCATCCACTTTCCATGCTAGTTTGTGAAATGTCCTTGTGCAAAAAATCTGTAACTGGTGGTTGAGGGGGGATGCAAATAGATCTATGTCCGGGCAGCCCCAGGCTTCTGTAATCATCTTGAATATTTGGGTGTCTAGCATCCACTCGTGTGGGTCTGACAGGTTCCTGCTCAGGCTGCCTGCCAGAATATTTTGTTTCCCTGGCAGGAACTGAGCTTGTAGATCCACTTTGCAAGCTAGAGCTGTGTTCCATAGAGTCATGGCTAGTCTGCAAAGGGGGTAGGAGTGTGAACCCCCTTGCTTGTCTATGTACCACATAACTGTGGTGTTGTCTGTCCGTATCAGTAGTTGTCCTGGCTGTAGAAGATCCCTAAAAGCCAAGAGGGCATTCTGTACTGCTAACATCTCTTTTAAATTGATATGTAGGTGCTTCTGATCCTCTGTCCAATAACCTTGCAGGCCTTTCCCCTGCAAGTGAGCTCCCCATGCGTAATCCGAGGCGTCTGTGGTTAACACTTGGCTGGCTGGAGGCAGACTAAAGGCTTTCCCTTTGTTGTGAAGACATGCCATGGTCCACCAATGGAATTCCTTTTGTAGGCAAGGCAAGACAGCAATCTGTGTGTCTAGACTGTGGCAATGCTGGGACCATACACTTTTTAGGTACCATTGTATTTTTCTCGTATGTAGTCTTGCATTTTTTTTGAGAAGGATGCAGGAGGCCATGTAACCCAGAGCCTGCAGGAATTTCCTTGCAGTTAGCGGAGACGTTAATGCCAAGGTTTTGAAAGTTGAAGCCAGCTGTAGTTGTTTTTCGGATGTCAGGAAAGCCATCTGGGTTGTTGTGTTTAGAAGCGCACCCAGAAAAGTTACCTGTTGTGTGGGTGTCAAATTTGACTTTATGTTCACAGTGAATCCCAGGTACTTGAGTAGATTTTGAACAAATTCCAGGTGCTGGAGTAAGACATCCTTGCTGTCTGCTTGAATAAGGCAGTCGTCCAGATAAGGGTAAATTTGAAATCCCTGGAGTCTGCAATAAGCTACTACTAGTGCCAGGCACTTGGTGAAGAACCTGGGCGCAGTAGACAAGCCAAAGGGCAGCGCAGAGAATTGGTAATGTTTCGAACTGGCCTTGAACCGGAGGTATTTTCTGCACTCCTGTCCGATAGGGATGTGTAGGTAAGTCTCCTTTAAATCCAATGTCACCATCCATGCATTTTTGCTCAACATTGGCAGGAGCTGCTGCAGAGTAAGCATCTTGAACTTTGGAATCTCCAGGAAAGTATTTAAGACTGACAGATCCAGGATAGGTCTCCCTGAATTTTGTTTTCTGGGAACTAGAAAGAGCCTTGAGTAAAAGCCTTGCCCTGCCTCTGATTGTGGAACCAGTTCTATGGCCCTCATAGCCATAAGGGAACCCACCTGGTTTAATGCCTCTGCCTATTGGTGTTTTGGTAGGTCTGGCCATCCGTTTGGTCTTGGCAAGGTATGAAAGTGGAATTTGTAACCTTTTGAAACTACATTCAGAACCCAAGTCCAATTTTGTTGAAAAAGAGAGTTTTCCCCCTAGAGGGGCTTCCAGGAGAGAAGTTCCTGGAGCCATGCAGGGGGAGTCACTGAGCCTGTTTTCTATAAGATTGAGGTCTGTCTTCTCCACCCCTGGGGGTGGAAGCACTCCACTGTCTAGGTCTGTAAGAGGTCTGTGCTTGGGCCCTCCCTCTGGAGGGCCTATATCTACCCCTCTGAGGCCTGTCCGAGCTGGGAAAGGACCAATTTTTAGTTGGCCAATTTCTGCTAAATCTAGGGGGCTGAACTTGTAAGAAATCCTTAACCGTTTGCATGGATTTTGCCTTATCCTCCATTTTCTTTATCACCTCTTCAGCCTTAGACACAAAACAAAACATTATGCTGAACAGGAGCATCCAGTAACTTTGCTTTCACTTGATCAGGTAAATTTTGTTCCTTTAACCAAGCATGCCTTCTAATGACTGTGCCAGTGGCAGCCGCCCTGCATGAAGCCTCCAAGGCATCAAAACCACAGTGTAAACCATGCTTCCCCACTTGCTCAGTAGCATGCATCAAATCGTGTAATTCCTTATTATCTGCACATGCAGAAATGGTACTTAGCTTTTGTTTCATAACAGACAGCAGGAATTGCTGATATTTTAGCATATGAAATTGGCAGTTTAAAGCCCTGATAGATAAAGTAGCAGAAGTGTACACTTTTTTGCCCCATCTCTCCAAAGCTCTGGAATCCTTATCTGTCGGAATAGGGTTTTTAGCAGAGGCGGCCTTAACACCCTTAGGATCCTGAGGAATGGTTTCTGGATCAGCAGCAGGATTTTTGTAAAGGAACTGGTTGGGAGTCAAGGACCCTGTAATATCTGTCAGGCTTAGCAGGGGCTGGAGGAAAGGAGTCAGGAGTTAAATTAGCCTCAGAAAAGGCATCATCCACAATATCCAAAATAGGAGGAATAGCCAGGGGTCTATGTTGGGGAAGAAGAAGGAAATCCCTAAGCCTTCTCTTAGATTCAGAGTACTCCTGTCCTTCCCAGTGAAAATGTTCCCTCGTGTCATGTAAAGTTTCCCCAAAAGAAAAATCCTCAGGGGGAGAAGCTGATGGAATGGATTCCTCAGCATCAAAATCCTCATAAGGAGGGAAAGTATATTCCTGTTCAGAGGAAGACACTGAAGAAATAGATGCCTGATCAGAGGATTCAAGATCCAATTCTTGCCTTGGCCTTTTGTCTGGAGGGGGATGTGAACCCCTAATCATGGTTAGTAAGTCATCCGCCATTTTAAGCAGCTGTTTCTGAGATTTGGGTCCCAGATCAGAAGAGGCCTGGGCTGGTGTCTTTGATTTAGAAGGAGTCTTTGCCTTTGTCTTTGGTTTTGCCTTAATCAGAAGCTGTGTAGGCCTGAAAACCCCCTCGGAAGCCGGTACCTGCACAGCGGCTCCGGACCCATCCGAGGGAGCATTGTCCGAAGGTCCTGCAGCTGGAGTACTCAAAGGCCTAGTTGACTCCTCGTGGGAGTCCGTTTCGGCAATCGGTTCTGAAATGGCCGACGACAGGGGCTGCGAAAGCGCCTCACTGACGACGGCCGAACCTGGAGCTGGCTCTGCTTGTAAACCGTCATCTGATTTGGACCTCGGAGGCCTGCCCTTATCCTTGCGTCGTTTGTGAACTCCGGTAGTCGGAAGTGTGTCCGACGACATTTTATAATTAAATCTCCTGCCAAAGTAATGAAAAGCAAAATCGTACCTCCGCCTAATCGTGCGTTGGTTAAATCTAGCACAAAACCGACAACTAGCTACGTCGTGGTCAGGGCCTACACAAGGAATACAGTAAGAGTGGACATCCTTATGAGGTATTTGCTTCCCACAAGAAATACAATTATTAACTTTTTCTACATCAGACTGGAGCAAGAAAAAAGTTTCCCCAACGGGGTACTTAGCTTTGAGAAGAAGAAGTAATTCTTCGGACTGAAGTATGAAAAAATATCAGGAGTCAGCCGACCGGCACTTGCGAACTGCTTCCACCACACGGCAAGAAAGACTGGAGAACATGGCGTCGGCTGGCAGCTTTGTACTCCTGGCGTTCTGACGTCAGGGAGCATGACTGAACAGCTGACACCGGACCCAGACTTTGGGATTCTGGCCGACCGAGGGCTGCCTGCCGGCAGGAAGAACCCTACAGTGATGACTGCAACAGTGAAACACGATGAACATCTGCCTACAATAACAGCTCTACGGCAAATGGTTCTCACATTGAAGAGGGCACAGAAACGGCAAGGGGACGTCATGGTCTGGGCCTAAACAAGTGATGCAGTAAGAATGGAAGTCTCGGTGTGGGATCTGCTTTCCACAGGGGGAGACGTTTGTTATTTTTTTTGGATATCGGTTAGTGCAAGAAAAAAGGGTCCCAACGGGGTACTTGACTTTAGACGTTTTCAGCTGAAATTCAAACTCTGGTAGCAACCGGCCGTCATTCATAAGAACTGCTTCTGCTACAGGCTCCACGGCATTGACCACCTGACATCAGACTACAGGCAACTGTAGCTGATGCAGAAAAACACTGACTCTGGTATTCAGGCCTGCCGAGGGCTACCACAACAGGGATAACCCACAGGTGATGACTGCAACAGTGAAACACAAAGAACATCCTCTAAGCCCTCCAGACACTTTGGGCTGGGGGAAGATGGGAGGGACATAAAAATGAAGGGAGATTGACAACAAACATGGAACGTTATGGTGAGTACATAACTTCTTTATGTTATGTTGTCCTATCTTGTCTTCATTCTTACTGGTTGGGAAAGCGCCCCTAGCACCACATTTCCTGGGTGGCTCATGGGAGTACATTCTTCAGGACAGTGAAACCAAAGGAGGCTCTGTCCCTGGAGGCCAAATCTACTTTGTAATGAATGATAAAGGTATGGGGCCTTGCCCACATAGCAGCAGCACAAATGCTGTCCAGTGACAGTCTAGCTAGATAAGCAGATGTTGCTATGGCCCTTGTGGAGTGTCCCTTGACTCTAAAGGGTAGATCTCTGTTATTAGTAGTGTAGATAAAGGTGATACAACTTAAAAGCCAGTTTGAGTGTGTGACCTTAAAAACACGCATGCCTTTTTTTTTTGCTTCTAAAAAAGAGATAAACAGCTGATCAGAATTCCTAAAATCTTAGGTTCTGTGTAAATAGAAGCACAGTTGTCCATCTACATCTAATTGGTAGAGCTTCTATTCTGCCTTGTTGCCATGATTAGGGAAAAACACTGGCAGCTCAATAGACTGGTTTAGATTAGCCTGAGAGCATACTTTAGGTAAAAAGGATGGACTAGTTCAAAGAGATACTCTATCCTTATGGAAGATCATATAAGGAGAGTTGATTGATGAGGCTTGTAATTCTGAGACTCTCCTTGCAGAAGCAATGGCAACTAATAAAATTGTCTCCATGACAAAAATTTGAGATCACATGTTGATGCCGGCTCAAAGGGACGCAGAGTTAGGTGTGATAGGACAAAATTCAAATCCCATGGTGATAGAGGGTCTTTAATGGGAGGGCTTGATAAACAAGTGCCTTTTAAAAACGCTTCGCACAATCTGCGTGACATCAAATTAGGAGTCAAATCACCTATACGAAAACTAGAAATTGCAGCTAATTGGACTTTTATAGTAGCTGCAGTGAAACCTTGATTAAACAGCTTTGTTGGGAATTCAAGAATAGAGCTGACTGGGACAGAGAAAGGATCAATGTCTTTCGGTGAAGCCCAGTACGAAAACCTTTTCCATTTACTGAGACATAACTTCCTGGTTGAGGCCTTGTGTGAAGATATTAGAATATGTTTCACTGCTGGCATGAAATTATGATGCCTAACTAAATTTGGAAATGGAGCACCCACGCTGTCAACTTGAAGGTTTGAAGAGAGGGGTGGGGTGTTCTGGACGTACGAGTCAGAAGGTCTTGACTAGGTCCAGAACCCACGGTTCCTCCTTAAGATAAGGCCAGAGAAAGGGGAACCAAATCTGATGAGTCCAGTATGGGGCAATGAAAATTAATTTGCTTCCCAATGACTTGGCTTTCTGAATGACTCTGGGTATTAGAGGAAATGGGGGAAATGTATAAAGTAGTCTCGAGGGCCAATTGTGAATAAGTCCATCCCTTGGTGACCCCCGGGAAGGGGGATAAGGGCAAAGTAGCTGCTGCATTTGGTATTCATGGGAGTGGCAAAGAGGTTACAGCAAGGCTGGCCCTATTTTCGGAATATCCATTCTGCTATCTCTTGCTTTAGGGACCACTCATGAGGCATTAATATCGCCTTGGTGAGCCTGTCTGCTATCACGTTGGATTTCCCAGGGATATGCGTTGCTACCAGAAAACGTTGGGAAGAGGTTGCCCATTGCCATACTCCGAGTGCCTCTCAACAAAGGGGGTAGGACCTGGTTCCTCCTTGCTTATGTACCAGACCACCGACATGTCTGTCTGAACTGCAATTGTCCCTAGCGGAAGAGAGTCCTGAAGTGCTTGCAATGCCAATAACACTGCTCTCATCTCTAGGACACTGATGTGTAAATGGACCTAGTGTTCTCGCCAGGTGCCTTGGACCATCCTCCCCCAATCTGGGAGGCGTCCGTGATCACTTTCACCACAGGCTGTTGTGGGATAAAGGGCCGACCTAACGTCACGTGACTGGAAAAATGCCACCATTGTAGATCCTTCTTGCATGACTCTGCAATCCTGATCTGGTGGGACATGGAAGTTCTTGTAACGACCATTGAGAAAAAAGGAGCCACTGAAGAATTCTCATGTGCATATGCACTAGGGGAACCAGGGTTATCGCTGCTGCCATAGTTCCTAGGACATACAGAACTGTTTTCACCTTTACTTTGGTCTTTGGCAGAACACTGAAAATCTGTTGTCTGAGTAGAGAGACTCTTTCTGCAGGTAGCTTTGCCATCATGGAGACTGTGTCCAGATCTGCTCCTATAAAAGCAATATGCAGAGATGGCAACAAGACAGATTTTTCTGAATTTATCTTTATCCCCAAGTGAGAGCAAAGGTGCAATGTGGCGTCTTCTTGCTTGCTGTAGTAGATGCCTGGTGGTGGCAGTCAGGAGCCAGTCATCTAGACATGGAAACACTTGGAATCCTAGCCACCTCAAGTGAGCCGTGACTACTGCCATGCATTTGGTGAACACTTTGGGGGCTGTACTGAGACGAAAGGGCAGAGATCAAAATTGGTAATGACTGGCTCCAAGCCAGAAGCACAAATGACTCCTTGATAGCCTGTCCATTTTGATGTGGTAGTACGCATCCTGGAGGTCTATCAAGCACATCCAATTGTCTTTCCCTAAGAAAGGAAGAATTGACTGCAGTGTCACCATCCAGAACTTGGTCTTCTTTATGGATTTCTTTAGTTTGCTGAGATCCAACATGGGTCTCCAGTCTTCTGTTCTTTTTGGCACTAAAAAGAATCTTGAGTAAATTCTGAATCCTATTTGGTCTGCAGGGACTCTTTGGATGACTCTTTTGTCCAACAACTTTTGAATCTCTATAGTTGCTTGCTCCCTTTGACTGAGATGCGTCTGGGATGTTTTTGACATTTGGGACGGGAAGGCAAAAAGGTATGGAGTAACCTCTGGATATTATGCTTTGTACCCACTTGTCTCTTGTGATCTCTCACCAGGCTTCTGGGTACAAAGATAACCAACCCCCAACTGCCGCCAGAGGAAGGCAGGCAGGCCTCCTTTCAGGAGTGCTGAAAGGGTCGGCCGTGAAAGGAATCACGATCACCCTGGTTTTGTAGACCCCCTCTGCTGCGTGGATGGCATCTGCTATTATTACTTCCCCCTCTGCCCCTGGGGAAAGATTCACCTTGTGCGTCTTGAAAAACTCCCTGGGATTTTGTGAACCAAATATTTCCCCCCTTCGGACCTTTGGGTAGGATCCAGAAGGTGCGGAAAAAACGTACTCCAATGGCTTTCCCTTCTTGCTCGCATCTGGTGAGTGTCTCTCTTACTTTGGGTCCAAAATGTGAGGAACCATCGAAAGGGGCATTGACAAAGGTACACTTAAAGGGTTCCACAAAATTACAAAAGCGCATCCAGGAGCATCTCCTTAGGGAAACTCCTGAACCTGCTGCCCTACTCGCTCCATCTGCTGCATAAGAGCTCAGTTTCATCGAGGAGTTCATTACGGAGTTTAAGGTGGATAGCTGAAAGGATACCTTACCTGAGGACCTCTGCAGCTAATGTACCTTGTAGAGTATCTTCTAACTCTTTCAAGAGATCTCTTTGAAGTCTTGTGAAGTGTGTCAAGTAATTCAGCGATCTAAGGGCAAAAGTCACTGACAAAAAAATATGCTTCCCATATCTGTCCATCGTTCCAGACTCCTCCTTTGGTGGATGAACAGATGAAGCTGTTTTGGAAAGTTCATTCTTAGTGGCTGCTGCTGCCACCACCACAGCATCTACAGGGATGCATTTTTGTAAGAAATTCCTTGTCTGTTGGAGCTGTAATAAATTTATTTAGCCTCCGAGGGACCGGTTCCATTGCATCTGGTGACTCCCACACCTTTCGACTAACTAGCTCCATGAGATCGTCGGAAGGCTTAGATACCCAGGTGGCTGAAGGTTGAGATCCAAAGGCCTTTGGGTACACTGACTCCTTATCAGGAAGGTTGATAAGGTTCCAGCCGCCTCTCTGTTTAAGGATTCCTGGGATATCTGCAAAGGAGATATCCTCAAAGAGCGGCCGTGGGGACCCTTCTGACTCCTCGAGGTCAGTGTCTGAGGTGATTGACTCGTCTAGGGAGTCCAGGTGCTTCCTCGTCCAGAGTCTCTTCCGGGGAGCCTCCTCAGAAGGGTATTCTGGAGAGGTCTCAGAAGAGTGTTGTTCGCCCGATGGGGCACCCTGAGGGCCAGAATCTCCACTGTCCTGTGGCTGGGGTGGGGCAAAGACAGAAGACGGTGCTTTAGGGGAAGAATGTCAGAACTTTTGTGTAGAGCTGTATGGGAAGACAGCGCACTCCTCATCAGCTAAAAAAGCTCCTCCCCCCTCATCCGAAGACACCTCCGGTTCCGAGGAAGCAGAGGAGACCCCCAGAGCCAAGGGGGCCGGCTCCGAAGCTGACATAGGAGCCAACCTCACCCACGCCGAGGCCCCAAGAGGCAAGCTCGGAACCATCAGGTCCAAGCATCCCCTCTGGACCCGACCGGAGAGCTTCGGCTCCTAGACATCTCGGACGGCACAGAGGATGTTGGAGCAGACAACAGGTCCGAAATCCCCATGGTGAGTCTCGGCACCGAAGTATCTACTACAACTAGTTCCAGGCATTCTGGCTCGGATGTTCCAGATGGTCTCAGAGGAGGAATCGACATGGATGAAAAAGTCTTTGGTGGCTCCAAAACCGACTAGGCTGGAGCCGACAGGAGTTTTGTCAGTGCCTGCATCTTCAGCAGTCTATGCACCACCCTATCCATATAGTCATCCGATAGGCTTCTGGAGAACCTAGAGGAAAGGGTTGTTGAGTGAGAGCTCTGCAAAATGGGAGATCACAGTGTAAAGGAGACCGGTACCAATTCAGGTGACCGGCTCCAAATCTGAGTCTCTCTCTCGGCTCCGAACTCTCTGGCACCAAGTATACTGATTTGTCTGATCCAGTAGGCTTTGGGTCCGATGGAGTTATCTTTGCTATCTTCTCTGGCGGTTCCGAGTGGCCAGAAGAAGATGAAGAAGATCTCTTGGCAGGTTTGTCAGTTTTAGCAGATGGGGACTTGGACTTACTGGAGGTTCTCTGACCTTCTAAAGTTTCAGAAAAGGGAGTCTTCAGAAGTCCTCTTACAATCACTTTGTTTTTCCTCTCTAGTAAAACCCTAGAGCTAAAAGAATGGCAGAAAGTACATTACTCTTGCAAATGGATGACTCCGCAGCAGTATACGCATATACTATGTCCATCGGTTATGGACATTTTCTGCGAGCATTTCTGGCATTTCATAAAGCTGGATGGCTTTGTTTCCTTCTGGTCCTTAGACATTATCACAAAATGGGCAACAAGACACAGCTATTTTTATACTAATTGAATATTAATACCACACTATAAGAGTATACAATTCAAACACACACACACACACACACATATATATATATATATATATTTATGCACACCACACACTAATATAATATATCTAAAGATTTTCAAAAAGACTACAATAAACCTTTAATGATTTACAAGAGAAAAAGAAAGGGAAAGGAAGTTAGCTTTGCCCTCTAACTTAAATGGGCGCTTGGCCCTCTAACTCAAACGGGCACGAGCTAAGCTAAATACAAGCTTAGAAGAAAAGGATTACATACAGTGAGTTGGACGCACTTCTAACTTAAACAGTGCGACAACAGGAGTGTTTAACAAAACCCTAAAACCACAGGTTAGGAAGTTTAGACGGGATAGAAAGAGGAAGGCCTGATGGGAAAAAGGCGACGGACAACCACAAGTGCAATGACTGTTAAATATATGTAAACAACACGCACACCAAAAGTGAAGTAACACACTATAGAAGTTATATAACTAACTATGTGTAAAAAAACTAAGAATAAAGACAATTTGTTTGAAAAAATTCAACACTTAGCAACGGCCAAGATGAAGAGCCTCCGAACTGTTTAACGGCAAACGAGATCTGGGTTAATTACACCAGTGCATGATGGGATAGAGATTCAGCCACGGGCCAAGTGTAAGACTTTGAGCTTTAGTATACAGCCAAGTTGGAACAGAGAATCAGTTCCAAACCCAACCAGTAAGAATGAAAGCGAGATAGGACAACATAACATCAGTACCGTTGCACATTTCTGTTTATGTCTGTATTGTCTGTTCACTATCATAGCATGGTACAGCTACTTAATGTAACATATGTGATGAAAAATTATTCTGACTGTAATAATTTGTACTGCTCATCAGTATGACTGAAAACGGTCAGCAGCCCAGCTCACCTAGCCATTAAACTAATGGAAATAAATTCTGTTTATCCTAAAATACTTCTGATGAGCTTGTTTGACACAGGTTACTATCATAATTCCTGTACACTACGATATATAAATGAAGTCGATAATAAAACATGTGCCTGCTTAATGCAGTATGAGCAGTAACCTATGAAGATTTTTTTGAAACCCATTTAGTGAGTGTTCCTGAACCGAACTTCAAAAGTCGTTTCAAGAAGAAAGATCACTGCTTGGTGAAATCTGCATACTTACCTTTCATACCACTGCCCTCCTCCTGAAATGTGTTCCGAGAGGTGCCCTGCTCCTCTGTCTGCTCACTACCCGATGATGCTATGCTGCTCTGTGGAGATAACGGTGCATGATCAGATGGGACAAAAGCAGGTCGCGTACTAAGTTCCTCTTGACTTGTCCAGTCACTAGGAGCTTGTTGGTTTGAAGGAATCAAAGACACAGAACGCTTTAATGGGCTGGGATGAATTTGGCATGGATTAACTGCAAAACAAAGATATTTAGTTTGACTTGGATTCTTTCCTTACCATTAAAAATGAGGCAAGTACATTTCACTTTCACTAACCAGAGCAAAAGATAACCAAATATCAGCACTACAGTAAATTTGCTATCTAGTGATGCTAAAAATAGAATCTGAAAAACAAAATGTCAACAAGAAGAGCACTACAACAGATTTTACTTCCTGGTGGCTGAATCTCATCACATCAGAGTCACCTGTTCAGTGTACTGTACACATGCACATGCTTGAAAAGTGGAATATTGCACATTGATAAAACATGATCTTTTAAACGTTGTGTATGCGCTTACATTTTGGTGAGGTTTATGTTATCGCTGTTTACCATGTGAACTTCAAAAATATTATCTGTTTAACATTTAAGGCATCTCATGGGATATGTTTTGCTGCAGTATCACTATCATGCATTTCAAATCAGGCAGGAGTTGGCACTACCATCACAGTTCCTTTTTTTTTTTTTTTTTTTGGTTTGTTTATTCTGGGGATTGGAAAAATCCAATTTTTTTTTTGTCCTCCTCCTTCATCCCCCCCCCCCCAAAAAAAAAAAAAAAAGGTACTTCCTTATTATAGCAGCCCTGACAAAATTCAAAGTGGCTTTGGCAAAATCTGCATTTGCACTTGTTTGCTTGGGAGAGATGAGATTTCCAGGCTTAAATAACCTTGATAATCACGTCTTAATGATGAACAGAAAGAAAAGTAAGGCCGCTATAATAAGGAAGTAAGCCCGGCGGAAATGTCATGGCTTAATGAAATGTAAACCAAAGAAATCCTGCAGTATGTAATACACTCCAAGCGAACAAGTGGAAATGCAGATCAACGGACACGATAATGCAATGGCTTAATTAAATATAAAGCAAAGAAATCCTGCAGTGTGAATACACTCATTACGAGTAGAGTCTTACATACAGCAGGAGTTCTTTAAAGTATACTTCAGTGAATCATGTCATTTTACATTGTAAGTAACGTTACTCAGTAAAGCAAATGACACTTGTGTTACATACTGGCCGAATTGCTGAAATTATTACTGTCCTGTGAATTGTGATAGTGAATGCCGCAAGAACATGAACCGGCTTAATAAAATATGGTACTTCTTTACTGTTACCAAAAAAACTAATGCTACTTGTGAATGATGTAAAGGGTACCACCTCCACTGCAAATTCAGTGCATGACAAAAGATATACATCAATCCTACTACCTCTAAAGCAGAGGTTTTGGCCACGAATAGGCCTCAGGCAACTATGCGTCAACTAGGGGCCTGAGAAATAGAGAAGCTGGCCAGAGAAATATGGTACTAAGCAGTCAAAGCCAATCTGCTCATCCCAGAGAACAGGGACACCCATCTGGGTGTCCAAGAAGTGCATATCCTGTACCTGTGACTCAGGGATGCACAAAACCCACACTCACAGGTACCTGGGAACATGTCCTATTTTGGGATCAGCATAGTGGACAATGCACCACTTTCTGACCAGTGGGGAAGGTAGATGTGAAGAGCATTTAATGAAAAATGACCCGTGCAGTGTGGCTGCAGTTTAAGGCTTGTACCTACCTTTCCTGGTACCCATACACAACAGGGGTCGGGGGTGTATGGGTTCATATAGCATGACAGCTTGAAGGTTGACAGGGAGGGTCTCTTCAATCAGAAAATAGAGGGAAAACAAGGCAATCCTACACTACATTACAATCAGCCTAAAAAGAGAAAACACTGAAATAGAGAATACGAAGGTCAAGAACCACAGATGAGCAGATTCTGTCAGAAAGCAGTAAAAAATAATATGGAAAGATGAAAATTAGTCTTAGTGAAATAAATGTGGGAAACAAAGTGAGGAACTGAATACAGTACTCTAAGAAGAAATGGAAGAAAAAAGAGACAACCAGCATGGGAAGCACTGAATTAAAATAGAAATGTATGAATGAGAATGAAAAATGGTGGAGGTGATAAAAATGGCTATGAGAAGGAAAGATAAAGTGTGTGTAATACAGCAAAATACTGACGGTGAATAACAGCTGAAATTCTTCAGACAATAGTGAAAAAGAGAGTTTTGTAGTATACTGATTTTCAAAGACACATGGAGAAAGTCTAACAATGCAAAAGAAAAGCAAAAAAAAAAAAAAATTAATAGCTCAAACAGAATTAATTGAGTAAAATGGGATAGTACGTCAGACTAAAAATTTGGACAGACAAATGGACAGAATGGAAGAAAAGAAAGGGAAACCATGGAAAAGGAACCAAGGGCTGCCTGTCCTTATCCTTGCGTTTTTTTTATGAATTGTGGTTGTTGGCTGCTCCGACGGCATGATATAATTAAATTTCCTACCAAAATAATGCCATGTGAAGTCAAAATGGCGTTTGATAGTGCGTTTATTAAACCTAGCACAAAACCGACAACCTGTGATGTCGTGGTCTGGGCCTAGGCAAGGCATACAATAGGAATGGAAGTCCTTAATGAGGTATTTGCTTCCCACAAGAAATACAATTGTTAACTTTTTCTGACATCGGACTGAGGCAAGAAAATGTTCCCCAACGGGGTACTTAGCTTTATTGAAGACTTCGGACTGAAATTCAAATCAAAAATCTCAGGAGTCGGCCGACCGGCACTTGCGAACTGCTTCTGCTTCGGGCACCGCGCGTCAAGAAAGACTGAAGAAAATGGTGTCGGATGCCTCTTATATACCCCTGGTGCACTGACGTCAGGGAAGAAGCGACAGCAACCAACGCCAGACCAACACTTTGGAATTCGGGCCGACTGCGGGACCGCCTGACTGCAGGACAACCCAAGTGTGATGACTGCAGCAGGGTAACACGATGAACATCCAAGGATACTTTGGGGTGGCTAAGCTACAAGGTCCATGCTGCTTATATCACTAAATGGTACAAGAGTTGACAATAGTTGTGTAGAGAACCATCAGATGAGCTATACAGCATCTCTGTTTAAAAAGAAAAAAAAAAAATCAATGCTGCATAGCTGGACTTTGGTGGGGCGAGTGTGTAAGGAAAGGGCTCAACAAGCTTAAACGACAGAAGACAAAGTATGCAATTCAAGCATACTGCATTGTCAGATGGCAAGAAGGAGAGGAGAAACTGACTCCGGGAAAATAAAACGAAGGGGCTCCTACAAAAGAGATGTTACGACAAAACTAAATGCAATAAAATTGTAGTTCCTTTTAATAACAACATAACATACTTTGCTGTGTATTATGCATTCATTTCTCTAAGCAACAGTTTTGGACTGGTTACAACAGTAGATCTTCAGAGAGAGTACTGCAACACTAAATCATAACACCTGGGTTACTTTTCACCTACCTTACTTCACACCAGCAATCTTTTCCCCTATAAGCAGTTCCTGAGAAGACTGGCAGTGGTCTCACAACAGTGTTCTCAGATCTGTGGCTGATGCATAAAGGCTCCATTTAAAAGAAGTGCCCTTGGGGTTTTCTTCAGTCCTTTGATCCACTTCATATGGAATATCAGTGTTAATAATTCATTCTTGTCAAAGTTGACTTTTTTTTGTTTACAGCTAAATCGCTGTGAAGTACTTTAATATAACAGATAATGAGTTACATATTGCTTCTTAAGGGGGATGATGAGGGGACTAGCTTTACTGTTACTATCCTGAAAGACCTGCTTTTATGGCAAATATACTTACCCAGAACTATACTGTCTTCATAATGGAGAATCCCTGTGATAACAAATAACATTTGTGTAGTATGTCAATCAGTATCATAAGTATTTCACAGTAAGAAAGAAAATCTCTTCAGAAAAATCAAAAGCCTTGTAACTTTCAAAAAGATGGTGCCTGTGTATTATGCATGAATTTCTCTAAGCAACAGCCAGTGGTCTTCCACAAACTAGAATATAAATTTCACAGTGCCTAGGTAAGACTTGAACAATGTATCGAAATACATTCAAAGAATCTGCCATCTCCACTGCCACAGAAGAATGAAACCCTGACTGCAACCCAAATGACTGGAGTTTCATTAACAGCTTGGGCACATGCTGGAGCTAGCGAGTGATGTGGCTTTGTCAACTCGCCTTTCCTCAGTGATTTGTGTGGAAGCGCATACTCAGGGTGTACATTCCTATGCTTAAGACCCTGGTAGAGACCAGAGACCCCACGGGTGCACTGGCTTCAAGGGGATCAGTGTTATCCTACTAAGTTCAAGTCACTGATGGAAGTGACTCACCTTCATGGACACACATTACATGCACAGCCCTGGGTGTGTTACTAGGTATATGCAGTAGAGTAGGGGGCTACAAAAACAGCCCAACCCCCAAAAGCTACATACATGACAGCTCCAACCCCAGTATACTGGGAATGAATGGGCCAGCCGAACGAGAAAGATTCTGATAGCTGGCAGGCAGCAGGGCAACATGTTTCAAAATTTATTGCTCAAAGTACTTAAGCTTTACTGCCGTCACCTTTTCTTTAAGTTAAAAATGTTCACATAAAATGGATTTATGTAACAGTGGATAAAGTCTTACAGCCTGTATAACAAAGTCTACCAAAACAGTGAATATTGCACAAAAATGTGTGCATCCAGATGTATTAAATTATCATAGTTAGTACAAAATGCAAAGAATTACCAAAGGTTGCAGAAAATGTCATATACGACCACCAATGGTACCTAGGGCTGTAGATTATTAACTCGTTTACAGCAAGTTTAGAGTGATCTCTGTGTCTTGGGACAATAACAATTATAGGTGCAGTACAAGTAAAATTACCCCCAGCATCTTTCCATTCTATTGGATGGAATTTGGAACAAAGTTTAAGACATTGTGTCATTCATCAGCTTGACTTCTCACTCCCAACTCTCCATCACAAAGTAGCAAGCTACTTTTCACCTGTACAACAGACAGCTCAGCTGCTTACTTTTACTGATCTCTTATTTTCACACCCTCTGGCACTCATTTCTGAGAAGACTGCAGAAGTGCATGGAAGGAGAACAGGTGTCTACAAATCAGTTATGTCGGATTGATCAGATAAGGAATCTTGGTCAGGGTTGGGGGGGGGTTTGTATACAAATGCTAATGTTGAATTTTAATTGGTGGTTCAGATGATGTGCAAGGAGGTAAATGTATTTAGAAGTTTTTTTCATTTTAAATGCTATAAAGTTCATGCTCTGCAACTCCTCGCTGTAGCAGTTTCTTCATTTTTTGTATACTTTTGAGGAATTATTAATAACTGCACTAGGTCTGGTCTACATTTTACTTCATTTTTCAAGCTTTTTTTCCTGTGTGTGTCATTGTTGAGAGGATGTTTCTGCTCAGATGTGAAATCCCCCAACACTTCCGTCACCCTCCCTCCATTGTGTGAAATGAGGTTGGACTCCCAAATGCAAGGAGGACAGGTCATTCTTTGTATAATGGTACACCTCGCATTCATCTGCATGTCTTTTTCCCCTGACTGATACAAACAGAATACCACTTGCTGCTGCCAGAATAAGTGCATAGTTAAACAGAGATCTGCTGAAAAAAGAGAGGCCAAGTGGGAGTAAAGAATAGTGAGAAGAGGCATTTGTTCATAAGTCTGACTCCTGGAACAGAATGGCTGGAGAATCTGGAAAGTTTTTCTTCAGAACATACACTGAGTAGTAACACAAGTTTGTTTGTGTCTTTCGGCTTTTCCCGGTTAGGGGTCGCCACAGCGGAACTCCGGTCCGCTAATGATTGGCAGTTAATTTTTACGTACCGGCTTGCCAGGCCTGACGCACAACCTTCAACGAAGGTACACCCATTCACGCATGTCTCCACACAGAAGACGCTCTAGCTGAGAATCGAATCTGACAGTGTCTTACTGTGAGGCGACAACACTACCGCAGCACCACCACAGCGGGTGAGTAGTAACACAAGTATACCTGTTAAATATTAGTTAGTGAAATACTATAAAATGCTGTAAAAGATTAGGCTATTACATTTGGTATGCAACTGTTTCTCAAATACTTATGGTAAGTTCTGCAATGTAAAGGCTGTGATCAAAGTTTGTAAAGAAGTTATAAAAATACAGAAGTATAGCTAAGGCAGGACAAAGCAAAAGAGTTGGGCTGTCCCAAGTGAAATATGCTATGGGGCACTACTAGTAATTGCTGACTGGGCAATATTAGCAGAACAGGTATTCAGAAATGAATGCCGATTCTGCATTAGCATTCAGGGCTGAAGTACTTCATGTGTGGTACTCTTAACTGTAACCAAAGTTTACTACAGTTTCAAGTAGAAACCCTACTTTGTTCACAATTCAAGGAGACAGAACTTTTTTTTCCCTTCCACAAAACTTAGTTGATGGAAACCAAATAAGGAAACTACACTTGGCAACTGAAAGGTTAGCTATGGATCTGACAAAAAACATATGCTCACAGATTTACACTACGCTATTGATCTAGTGGACCATTTGGAGCCTAGAAACAAAATCTCAAATCGTAAGCACCCATTGACATGGACTAATACCTAGTTTTGACCCCTTTCAATAAGAGCTTGAGACACCAGACTTGGTGCACAATTACAACTGCCCATCCATTCTTCCATGTTACCCTTGGATACAGGGAGCTACTTTGCTTTATGTCCAAGAAAAGTCTACTCCATAAAAGAGGTATTTCCTTGTAAAGATTTCTATCTCACCAGTAGACCATGTTTATGTTCCAATGGAAATTTAGATCTCCTGAGTAGGTGTTTAGGGTGTTTGTTTTGTGGATAAGCAGGAGGTCGCACAAGACTGGATCCATTGAGGCTCTGTAGGCTAGACATAGAGCCTATTACAAGAGGGGGCTCTACAGTCATCTGCAAACTTGATCTGTCACAGGCCCACGATGTCAGCTTTGGTATCAGAAAAGTAAATACCAATCAGAAGTGATTTAAGGACCACATAATGGGTTCTGTCAGTAAATTCGTTTGCTATGCAGTGGGTAATATAGGTGTTTGCATTTAGTTCGATTAGCTCATCAATAATGCTAGAATGTGGAACAGTATCAAAGGCCTTGGTCAGTTCCAGGTAGGCAGAGTGAACCAATTTGCCTGTTTCTAATGCACTTGTTCAAAGAAGTCCATCAGATTCAGGAGGCAAGATCCACCTGTAACAAACCCAAAGTGGCTTGGGGCCAGGGCATATAGACTGCCTATGTCCATGTTAATAACTTTCATAATGATGGCGTTCAGCTGCCCTACAGATAAGGCTGGTGAGGCTTGTAGGTCTGTAGTTTCCAGGATCATTAGTGGGTCACCCTTGTGGAGTGGGATAGCTACAGAAAGGTTGATATCTTTTCCACAAAGACAGTGGGCTGAGATTGAAAAGGCTTAGTAATAAGTCTACCAGATAGTGTCTACTGCTGACTAGAAAGTTGCCTGGTGCATCATCATGACTGATGAATGTAATGATTTTGGACTTGGAGAGAGAGAGGGAGAGAGAACGCACTCCAGAGACATATCTGGAAGTGATCAGAAGGGTTGGTGTGGGTATGCTAAGGTGATGGGGAAAGTTAGGAGGAGTAAACTTTGAGCTAACTGTGTCTGCTAATGTGTTGGCTATGTCCTTAGGAGATAAGTGTTGTTGTTATTATGTATTCGCTCTGAGCATTCCTGGACATTACCTCTACAGTTTCTGACACAGCTGAAGGCGGCCTTACGATTGCCCACAACACAGATGGCAATTTTTAATTTGTACTTGCATTGGGGGAAATTTGATTTTGTTTTAATGTTCTTTACTGATCATTTTGACTTCACCTCTAGATGACTGGATATTGTTTGCTCTTACATGCTACTAATTTCTTACTCTTACTATGAAGTTTATTTAAACTGTGGTGCCACCATAGAGGTTTGTTCCTGCATTAGGCATTGTATTTATGTCTTGTAGGGACCAATAATAATTCAATGTGTGGTTTGAAGTGAGCACAAAAGTTATCTGCAAATGTGGCAATGTACAAGATGGGTCAATGAGTTGAGGATGGTGTCTAAATTTCCTCAGGTCATTAATTAGCTGGAGTAGTTCTGACTTATAATAGTGTCTAAAGACAGAAGGGTTTATGACAAATCAGATTTTACCCTCACAGTTGACGTTGTTAAATACTGGCCAGAAATGACCAGTGATATGGTTAACTGTAGGAGTTGAGCACAGGGAGCTATAATAGAGAGAGCCAGATCCAATATTTTTGAACCCCTAGTTGGGACTTGAATCATTTTGTCTAAAAAGTTGGAATTAATAAAGTCTAGGAAAATTTCTGAATAGTTATCTGTTGTTAGTGGTGTAGGTTCCCATTAAATTGAAGGATAATGGAAGCCTCCCAAGAGAGTATCATTGGGTCTTTGGGGGATGTCAGTTTGTTTAAACAAGTCTCAACGGCTGCAAGTGACATGGAGGGGGTATGTGGTAGTTTGCTCTGATGTGTTATATGGTTTTACTTATAAGAAGGACATGGAGCAGTTTAAGGTTGTTGTCCTGCCTTAAGAGGCTGGAGGTTAATTAGCTTCTTAGGAGCATGAAAACACCCCCGCCAATAATATTTCAGCATGGAGTCTGAAAGAGTGGTATGTACTGAAACCCTGCAATACAGGGGTGCCAGAATTGTTCTGAAACCAAATTTTAGCAACTATGCAGATATCTATATTTTCAAGAGTTAGGAATGCCTATAAGGAGTCCAACTTCTTGTTTAGGCTGCTAAAACTGAACACTGTTGCCTTTACACAGTTTTGATTTTGTTGGGCTACATAGGTAATTTGAGGAGACTAATTTTGTCTAAAAAGGCACTATGGGGGAAGAAAAAAAAAGTTATGGCCTACATACAGAAGCCATGAGGAGAGGTACAGGCCATCTTTAGCAAAGCAGCTAGAGTTGTCAATCATCTCCTCCTAAGCTGCTATATGTTGGATCACCTTAAAATAACACCAACAGCTAAGCTAATAATTGAAGTAAACTAACCTGTCTTTATATTTGTAGCAATCATTCTTGTAGATGGTAGGATATTGCTCTATGCTAGTTTCACACATCATGTCCTCCTTCAATAATCCGAACAGGTGGTTCTCAAGTCATTCATTCCCATGTGCTCAATGACCACGTCATGTGTGCACCTAGGATGAAGGAACTTGAGGGCCCTAGTGACACTGCAGATCCTGGCACCTGAAAGGCAACTAACAGTTAAATTTTTTTGCTCAGCCAGGTAAGTGGTATATCTGCATGTCTGACTATGGCGTCCCCTATGGCTAAAACATAATCAGATGTACTGGCACGGCCTTGATGCCTTAAAGGCTTTGGCTTACCAGATGAGCAATCCCATTTTCCAGTTATGCATTCTGTAGTTTGTGTGCACGTTGTTTACCTGTTAATGTGATACTGAGTTTCCAGTCTACCAAACCTTTGTCTAGGAGGCCTTTGTGGTACCATCAAGAAATGTTTAAGTACCTCACTGTAAGCAGGCTTGTTAGTTTAGGACATGACTGTGCAAGTTAGGTGTCAGAACTCAACCTCAAAAAACAAGCCACCCAAGCGGAATCCCAGCATCAATAGGTTGTACAACAAAATAAAGAAAATCGTGGCTGAAAAAGTAGACAGGGCTATGCCCAGCAAGGCAGTAACTCGAGCCTCATCAATTTAAACAAGCAACTCAGGGAACTAATCAAGTCTTCTTCTTTTGGCTATACCTGGTTAGGGGTCGCCACAGCGGATCACCTGTCCGCTCATGACTGTCAGTGGAGTTTTACGGTGTCGAGTTGCCAGCCTGGCACCCAACCTTCCACAGAAGGCACACACACACACACACACACACACACACACACACACACACACACACACACACACACACACACACTAATGCCTAGGGCCAATTTAGAGTGTCCAATCTACCTACAGCATATCTTTGGGATGTGGAGGAAACCAGAGCACCAGGAGGAAACCCACACGACCACAGGGAGGACATGCAGACTCCACACAGAAGGCATCCCAGCTGTGGATCGAACCGGAGAACCTCTTGCTGTGAGGCGGCAATGCTAACCGCTGCATCACTGCGGCCACCCTAGGGAACTAAAAGTCTACCAAAGCCAAATTTAAGATAAAAATGACAACCCATGCAAAGGACAAACGCAATGCTTGCTTCAGCTATGTCCACAACCTCAAACGCAACACAAAACAAAGTGCCAAACTAACTGAGAACAGAGCCACTTATATAAGCAGACTAATTTAGCTCCAGTTTTTCCCTTCCTACCAGTCACCCCTCAGGAAATACTATTAACCATAACTGCAACAACTATCACAAGTGAGCAGGTCTTCAATGCACACTCCAAGGCCAGGAACTCTGCACTGACAGGCAAAGATACTATCCCAGAATGCCTCCTAAATAGCATGAAACATGGCCTATCAGGTCCACTACAATCACCATTCAACAACAGCCCTCAGACAGGCTTCATGTCAAGCGAATGGAGGACTGCAACTGTTCTCTCTCTGCACAACAGAAGGTAACATCATAGAGCTATTAAGTCTGTCTAATCTCATATTCAAAGCCATGGAAAGAATAATCATGAAAATGTTAAATAATGACACACAAAACAAAGTCATAGGATCCAACCAAGTTTAGTTTTGTCAAGGGCAAGTCATGCCTACTCCACCTGGTGGACATATTTGAGAATGTCACTACAGCCATGTACAAGGGCAAAATGGTGAACACTGCCTACCTCGAACCAGCCAAAGCATTCAATAGAATACCTCAAACAGACATTGCATATCAACTCACTGAACGAAGCATAAACATATATTAAATCACTCAGTCAAGACGCAAGGAGATAGAATGGGGCAGGTTGCATCCACAAACAGGCCAGTCACTAGCAAAATCCCTCAGGGCTCAGTGCTGGGGACACTCCTTTTCAGCATCTACTTTTCTGAAGTCATGACCAATGTCAAAGGCCTCTGGCTGACAAACATTGCAAATAACTGCAAACTAGACAAAGTCAATGAATCCCCCAAAGACAAATACCCCTAGAGTAGGCCTGGCACAGACAAATAACTGGTGCCAGAGCCATGGCCTAAAACTTAACGCAAAGAAATGCATAATAGCATCCTTTGGAAAGATGGCTAAATTGATAACACACCCATAAGAGTAGACACAGAGGTCAGGGATTTGAATACACATGTACACAGTAACCTGGCCTTTCACCACAATGAGGCTGCGTTAGTGAGAAAATCATTCTATGCTGAAAAACTTATAAACAAGGGGTATAACATCTAGCGCCAAGGACGCCACTGATCCTCTGAACATGTCCCTCCTTAGAACAGTCACAGTACAATGCACCCTTTGGTATACATCTGACCAGGCATTTGCAACAAGTGGCATGTCCACAACGGGTCCTCACAAAAAGAACACAGAGTGTGAACAGCATGTTCCATCTGGGTCGCCTCAAAGCCCTATCCTTGTACCTATGCCTCTTACAGACAGAGGCAGCCTATAAATGCTTGACAACCCATTCTCAAAGTCTATATCCAACCTTTAAAATTACCCTGGGGATCAAAGCATGCAAGATACATTTGGGAAAGCATGACTAGGTTAAAAAGGCCTCTAGAGCAACTAGCCTAGTAAATCAACTAGGAACCTATGAAATGACGTATACTAAATTGCAGGCAATATTAACAAATCCACCAGGATGGCAGTAGCTCAACTAGTGTGGAAAATAGAAGTCCAAGCTACTAATTAAGAACCATGAGCTGGAAACACCAGTGTTTCATATCAGTAAACAAGGACAAACTGGGAACAATATATCTAAAGTTCAGATGGTGAGCCATAGACGGTGAAAAATAAATGAGCTTTAAGCAATCATGACAAATCCATTAGACTGACATGAACACAGCCACTTCAGAGGCTAGGAGTCTCATTTCTGTTAAGAAAGAACTGACAACTGAACATCTCCTCAATGGATGAGAATTAAATGTTATAGTCAAAACTGCACACGATAAACAGTGCACTTCTGCAGAATGACCCGTCTGGGAATGGACAAGGTTAATGTCTATAAAAACAAAAATCACAGACAGGTCTGCAGGAAGCTTTGAAGGAATGAGTATTATAGCGGAACAGAAAAACTTTACTGCCATAAATTTTCTTGGCTAATAAACTTCTGCCAATTAGAAATAGAGCCAAGACCTAACATACAGTGGCTGCTGAATTAACAAAGATGTGACCATGGAATAACATGTACACGTACATTCCTGCTTTTCATTAAGTAATAATGATCTGTAGGTTCAACTGCATACAGGCTAGTACAGACACAGGTATATGTTGAGATAAAGAAAAATGTAAGCAGTTTGCCACCTTCAACATTCTCTGAAGCAAGCACTGGTGACAAAACAGATGACGAAGCCAAAGGGAAAGGCAGAGAAGTGAAAAGTCAAACAGTACCCAAAAGGAATATCTAATGAATAAAAAGACTGCATTAACAAGGCTATGAATGCAAGAAGGTGACCCACTGATAGGTAACACTAGGGGAACTGATCATCTTATTTAAAGCTACATCTGAGTTATGGATAATACTGACAGATGCATCATCTCCGAGAAGCACAGAAACCTGATGAAGAAAATGATTTAAAAAAAAAAGACGAGAGAGAGAACTTTGCTCATCTCATGCAACTCTCAAGTGTGGGAAGAGACGGGACAGATCAAAATGTTGAACTATGAGGCAATATCGCAAATTCTGAGCATTCAAAGTGCAAGCCATACACATGGCCCGATTGTGTGTGTGTATAAATGCATTATATATATAGCTATATCTATATACACACACACACACATGTATATATATATATATATATATATATATATACATATATACACACACACACACACACACACACATAAATACCTGGATTCACTTTAGAAGCTCGAAATACTGAAATATCGAAATTCAGTATTTCGAGCCCATAAAGTGTAATCCTGAAAAGAACGAAAACTCAGAAGCACGAAATTCAAAACTTCGCATACTGGTGATTTTGAATTAGCGCTTCTGGTGTTTCCCTGTGGTTATGGATGACAAGTGTTTATGTGTTAAGGATTTTGGGTAGTGGCTGTGGTGTGTGTCAGTGTGTTTTGTTGCTGTGATGTGTGTGTGCGAGGAGAATGTAGCTTGTGTGGTGGTGTTTTGTGTGTTTTTGTATGTAGTGTGACCTCGGAGTTAGAATATTTAACTGGGGGGTGCAGGGGGGCTTGTCCTTCTTTTATGTAGGACAGAGCTTGTGTCTGTGTGTGGGGAGGAAGGTGTGTGTTTGTGTACAGCTGAAGCGCTAATTCAAAATGCGAGATTTTGAATTTCGCACTTCTGAGTTTTCGTTCTTTTCATGATTCCTCTATGGGGTCAAAATACTGAATTTCAATATTTCGAGCTTCTAAAGTGAATCCATATCTTTCTCTCTCTCTCTCTCTCTATATATATATATATATATATATATATATATATATATATATATACATACACATATATATATATATATATATATATATATATATATATATATATATATATATATACATATATATATATATGTAGATAAATATATATATAGGTGTATGCATAAAACACACACACACACACACACACACACACACACATATATATATATATATATATATATATATATATATATATATATAAAATATTTCTGATCACCAGGAAGGAATGGTGGAAAATGAGGTAAATAGACACAATCTGAAAAGCTGGCCTCAGCTGAGAATTAAAACACTATGGAGTCACACCAAGTCAGAACAAGAAAAGGGTTGAAGGATTCATGCAGGCACAAGATTCATGAACAAAAATTCCACCTCCAGTCAAAAAAGGAAAAAGGGTGGAAAGGTGGTACCATGGCACAGTGAAAATTTCAGGCAAAAAGTACAATTGTGTGAGTAGAGTACCACAATAGTAGATAAGATAGATCACTGCTGTATCGGTTCTTAATACTTGGTCTTAGCCACTAATGGCCTGCATGTTTGGCATGATTTCCAGACCTCAGGATCCTTGCCGATGCATGTAGTAGTTCCAACCCCTGGTTTATCTGAACATTCCAGTACAATGAGGACAATTACTCAAATCATTTTAGAGTTTTCTTGCCCAGAACCCCGGCAAGGGCTCTAAAGGTAACCACAGCAGAGAGTCGATTATCCGAACTAATTGGAACCTAGGGTAGTTTGGATAATCAAATCTACATTGAACTGGATTAAAAAAACTTCTACAATCTTGTTTTTTCTGCACACAGGAAATAGACTTTTCAACCCATTCAGTGATTCCAGTGCACAATAGTGAATATTTTTCACACATGAGCAGGCTACAAGCTTAAAAAACATGCAGAAGCGAATATGTATCACATTTACAGATTCAGACTGTAAGAATTTTCATATTCAAAAACTCTGGAAGAGTGTTCGGATAACTAATGTTTCGGATAATCGACTCGCTACTGTATGAGGCTAAGGTAAGACACAAAAGGTCCATGCACCATCTTTAAGTTTCGAATATGGGAATGGACACAGTAGGGAAGTGTGTGCACTACCGTCCCCAGTAATCCATTATACCTTAATTTCTGTAAAGGTGAGTGAAGGATAACAAAGGATAGGCAAAACACAGGTACCTCATCCCAGACAAACTGGGTGCAACTGTGCTGGAGACCAACAGTAGTACTGACAAGACAGAGCGTGGGTTCTAGCACTATAACAGTGATCTCATTTATTGCAGCAACTTGCCTATACAGCTGTACTATATTCTTGATTTATATCTTACAACTGGAATGGGTTATGACAGAAGAGAAAATAAGGATCAGCATGCATGCTTTGTAAGATTACTCAAAGTATCCCACCCTTCTCCTGCAGTGAATATCTACCCTGTAATCTTTGGAAAAATGTGTGAAGTGACGTCCACGTGGCAGCCACCAAGTCAGCTTAATTATCTACTCTTTTTAAGAATGCCACTATGGCTGCAGCGGGGCTCTACTACCATGAACTCTGACTGGGTCTACCAGGGACTTCCCTTGTGATGAGTAACAAAACTAGATGCACTGTGAAAGCCATTCAGAAACTGCTTGTTTGAACACTGGTTCTGCTGTTTCTTTTCAGCAAAGGAAAGAAAAAGCTGGCCAGATGTTCTTCGTGTTTCACTGTTGCAGTCATTACATTTGGGTAATCTGCTGGCAGGTTGCCCTCAGTTGGCCTGAATATCAAAGTCTTGGGGCCTGCGTCGGTTGCTGTCTCCTCTTCCAAGACATCAGGTCATCAGGGGTATAAAACATGCAGCCAATGCCATTTTCTTCAGTCTTTCTTGCTGTGCGGTGCCTGAAGCAGAAGCAGTTCACAAGTGCCAGTCAGCCGACTCCTGAAATTTTCGCATTCGAGTTTCAGAACTGAAGTCTTCAATTAAAGCTAAGTACCCCATTGGGGAAACTTTTTCTTGCTCCTTACCGATGTCAGTAAAAGTTAATAACTGCATTACTTGTGGGAATAAATACCTCATAAGGATTTTCATTTGTACTGTATTCCTTGCCTAGGCCCAGATCATAACACGTGCCTTGCTGTCGGTTTTGTGCTAGATTTAACCAACGCACTATTAAGCATCTGTATATCTTTGCTTCAAAATATTTTGGACACAGATTTAATTACCCTGAAATGTCGGATTGCAATCAGACTACCAGAGTTCACAAAAAAATGCAAAGAAAAGGACAGAGACAGACCGTCGAGGTCCAAAACAGACGACGAAGCTTCTCCTAAGCCAGTCGCCAGTTCGCCATTACTCAGTGAGGCACTTTTGCAGCCCCTGATACCCACTACTTTCGAGTCAAAGGCCTCAACCGAGACCCATGTGGATTCCGGCATGCCGCAAGATTCTCAGAGTATAGTACCCGGGGATGTCTCTCCCTCGGATGGGTCCGGAGCTGCTGAGCAGGCACCAGCTTCTGAGGGTGTTTTCAGGCCTCAACATTTCTATATAAAACCGATGCCAGCTTCAAAAACAGACACAAAAGCAACTTCTAAGGCTAAAAAACGGATGCATGAGCCACGTGCTCAGGCCTCTATGCCTAAAAAACAGATGATCAAAATGGCTGAAGACAATTACCTTGATCAGGGGTTCCCAAACCCCCCCCCCCCCCCCCCCAATAAGAGGCCTAGGCAAGACACTGATTATGAATCTTCAGATCAGGTTTCTATTTCTTCTGACTCCTCTTCTGATCAGGAATTTTCTATAGCACCCTATGAGGATTCAGATGCAGAGGAATCCATCCCATCTGCATCTCCTCCTGAAGATTATTCTTTTGGAGAAACCTTGCATACTTTAAGGGAACATTTTCATTGGGAGAGTCAGGATTTCTCTGAATCAAAAAAAGAGGCTTAGGGATTTCCTCCTTCTTCCTCAGCATAGGCCTTTGGCTATACCTCCTGTATTAGACATTGTTGATAATGTGTTTTCAGAATCAAGCATGGCTCCAGATTCCCTACCTCCAGCTCCTAGTAGGCCAGACAGATATTACAGGGTTCCTGACTCCCACAAATTTTTTTTCAAAAATCCTTCTACTGACCCTGAAACTATCTCACAGGATCCCAAAGGTGTAAAGGCCTCAACAGCTAAGAATCCCACCCCCTCTGATAGAGATTCCAGGGCGCTGGATAGATGGGGAAAGAAGGTTTATACATCTGCAACCTTGGCAATTAGGGCCTTAAACTGCCAGTTTCATATGCTTAAATATCAACAGCATGTTATGGGATTATTGAAAAAGAAAATGATGTTGATTTCTGAATGTGTGGAAAATAAAGAATTACAGGAATTATTACATGCAGCAGAACAAGTTGGAAAGCATACTTTGCAATGTGGTTTTGATTCCTTGGAGGCCTCTTGCAGGGCCGCAGTTACTGGATCTGTGATTAGAAGGCATACCTGGCTCAAGGAGCAAAATCTGCCTGATCATCTTAAAGCTAAATTGTTGGATGCACCTTTACAGCATGATACTCTGTTTGGTAATAAGGCAGAAGAGGTTTTAAAGAAAATGGAAGACAAAGCTACGTCTATGCTAACTGTAAAAGATTTCTTACACGTGCAGCCACCAAGATTCAGTAGACACTGGCCTACAAAAAAGTGGTCCTTTCCTGTGTCCGACAGAGCCTCACCGGGCAAATCCAGGTGCTCAAAAGGCTCTAGATACCAATCACAGGGTTCTTACAGGTCAAATCAATGGGGTGCCTCTACCTCCAAATCTGGAGGAAACAAAGCACAACCCTACAGTAAACAGTCTCAATGACTTCCCTCTGCCATCACCAAGCGCTTATGTTTTGGCAGCCCCCTTAGGTGGAAAATTTGCACTTCATGCTCAAAATTGGCAGTTAATAACCCAGGACAAGTGGGTATTAAACATAGTATCCCAGGGATACAGATTTCATTTCCATATCTTGCCAATTCCAAACGGTTGGCCAGATCTGCTACAAAATCAATGGGCAGTGGCACAGAAACAAGTTACGTCCCTCAAGGATATGGGGGCTATTCAACCAGTACCAGAACAGGAAAAAGGACAAGGGTTTTATTCAAGACTGTTCCTGGTACCCAGAAAAGACAATGCCTGGTGCCCAATACTGGATTTATTGATTTTGAACACATTCTTGGACATTCCAAAATTCAAAATGCCGACTTTGCAACAGCTTCTGCCCATGCTGGGCAAGAACACTTGGTTAGTGACTCTAGACTTAAGAAAGGCATACCTGCATATCCCAATAAGGGAATTGTGCAGAAGATACCACCGCTTCAAGGCTGGTTTTATGCATTATCAATTCTCTGCACTGCCCTTTGACTTATCTACTGCGCCCAGGGTCTTTACAAAGTGCCTGGCACCAGTAACTGCATTTTGCAGGCAAAGAAGCATACAAATCTATCCTTACTTGGACTGTTTCACTCAAGCAGAAACAAGGACATTCTTCTTCAACATCTGGCATTTGTAAAAAGGCTTCTAACATGCCTAGGGTACACAATAAACGAAAAGAAATCACAACTGGTACCATCTCAAAAGATTACATTCCTAGGTGCAAGTTTGAATACAACTGCCCAGATGGCTTACCTTATGCCAGACAAGCAAAGGCAACTGACTATTTACTTCAAACAGATGGCAACAAAAACCCAGTTATCTGCAAAACAAATTCTGCAGGCTTTGGGGTTCATGGCATCCTGCGTTCTACTAATTCCATATGCAAGACTGCATATGAGGAAACTACAGTGGTATCTAAAAAGTTTATGGAGTCAACATTGTCACAGTCTGGAAACAATGATTCCTCTCATTCCCGGCCTACAACAGGAGAGTTTTTTTGGTGGGCAGAGACATGTCACCAGAACATGGGATGGTCTTTCACTCTACCCCCTGCCACCCAAACCCTAACTACAGATGCATCAGACTATGCTTGTGGGGCCCACCTGGTGGGGAGATGCATTCAGGGCATATGGAGCCCAAAACAAATGCATCTGCATATCAACCAGAAAGAGATGTTAGCTGTTCAGAATGCCCTGACAGCCTTCAAGGACTTACTTCATCCAGGACAACTACTGATAAAGACGGACAACACCACGGTTATGTGGTACATAAACAAGCAGGGGGTACACATTCCTACCCCCTTTACAGACTAGCCATGACATTGTGGGACGCAGCCTTGACTTACCAAGTACATCTTCAAGCTCAATTCCTGCCAGGAAAACAAAATACTCTGGCAGACGACCTAAGCAGAAATCTTATGGACCCTCACGAGTGGAAACTGGATCCACAAGTCTTCAGCATGATAACAGAGAAATGGGGGAGTCTGGATATAGATCTATTTGCCTCTCCCCAAAATTATCAACTGGACAAATTCTGCACAAGGACTTATCACAGACAAGCATGGAAGCATGGAAAGTGGATGCCCCATCCTTCAGTTGGAAAAACCTATCAGTCTACGCCTTTCCTCCTCTGCCTCTTCTTCCCAAGGTCTTACTAAAGGTCAGACAGGAAAAACCAAAAATGATCTTAATTGCCCAGGACTGGCCTCGCCAGCACTGGTACCCAATTCTAAAGAATATGTCTCAATTCCCTCCTTGGTACTTGCCTCAAATACCTCATCTAGTGTCTCAGCAGAGCAATCAAGTTCTGCACAATCGGCTCCAAACTCTGAACCTGGCAGCATGGCTGATCATGTAATTATTCAAACACCTCTCAGTAAATCTGTGATGATGTCATTTTGGAAGCCAGAAGGCCTAGTACTAGAAAATCGTATGCTGATAAATGGAAGAGATTCTGTGCTTGGAACCAAGCACAAGGGACGAACACAGCAAAGCCAAATATTCCTTAGATTTTACAATACTTGACAGATGCTTGACAAGGGCCTATCTTTTTCATCAATAAAAATCTATGCCTCTGCCATCTTGGCTCATTACAACACAGAGCCTCCCATCTTTTCTCATCCTCTGCTAAAACAGTATCTTAGAGGGGCCAAAAATTTAAGGCCTCCCAGAAGATCACAAACTCCTGCATGGGACCTCAATTTTGTGTTGGAAAAACTCACCCTGCCTCCATTTGAACCAGCAGCTACTGCGGATATAAAGTTTTTATCTTGGAAAACAGCTTTCTTTCTGGCAATCACTTCAGCAAGAAGGGTTTCAGAACTACAGGCCCTCATGGCTGTGGAGCCTTTTATTACATTTTACCTGGACAGGGTGTCCCTCAGGACCAATCCTTCTTTTATGCCTAAGGTGGTATCCAGTGTGGCCCTTAACCAAACTATTCACCTGCCAACTTTTTACCCAAATCCGCAGAACAAGGGGGAGCGGATTCTGCATTCTTTGGATGTACACGGGCAACTAAGATTCTACTTAAACAGGACCAAATCTCTAAGAAAGTCTGAACAGCTACTGGTGGCATTTGCTGCAGGATCAGAGGGGAAGGCTATTTCAAAGCCGACTATTTCAAAGTGGATAAGCCACTGCATTCGTTTCTGCTATTTGCATCATGATAAACCGGTACCCAAGGGAATCAGGTCACATTCCACCAGGGCTGCATCTACCTCAACAGCTTTTCTCAGAGGGGTGCCAACCAAAGACATTCTAGAAGCTGCTACTTGGAGCTCTGTTCATACTTTTACAAAGCATTATCATTTGCCTCTCCTCTCTACGTCCAGGGCAGCTTTGCCACTGCAGTTCTGAAGGGCCTTATAGCCGCTCCTAATGCTATTTAGTTCCAGCCTCCCATCCATAGCTTTGGGATTCTACCCAAATGTAATGACTGCAACAGTGAAACACGAAGAGCATAGTACAGTTGTGTACACTTACCATAAATATAGATGTTAAGAGTGTATTCACTGTTGCAGTCCGGGTTACCCACCCGCCATCCCCCTTTTTTCTATAACTTCTCTTTCCTATATATATATATATACATTTTTTTTTTTTTTTTTTTTTTTTGCTCCCCATTTGGGGGCACTTGACATCTGGGGCAAGAAAAACTGAAGAAAATGGTGTCAGCTGTATGTTTTATACCCCCTGACGACCTGACATCATGGAAGAGGAGACAGCAACCGATGCAGGACCCAAGACTGTGATATTTAGGCCGACTGAGGGCAACCTGCCAGCAGATTACCCAAATGTAATGACTGCAACAGTGAATACACTCGAACATCTACATTTATGGTAAATGTACACAACTGTACTTTTTTCTGACCTTCCTAGTTCTATGGAGGCAATCTCTGCATTGTCTGTGAACATACAGGGAAAGGAGGATTCTTTCACCTTTATACTAAAGATTAGGAAAGAGATCTGGAATCTGAGTAGTCTCAAAGTGGACACTGTGATCATTTAAGGCACAAAGGAATTGCAGGCTTAGAGAGTCTATGTATCTTTGCTGAAGACTGGAAAGGGTTCTGTGCATATCAAAGCCTGTAGTTCTAATGGGCACCAACAGAGCATTTTAGAAGCAGAAGAGGTTTGTTCAAAAGGAGTCTGTGTGAATTTTTCTAGCACACAGTTCACATCCCATAGAGCTGTATTTTTTCTAGGTGTTCTCAAGTGCTATACTCCCTTCAAGAATTGCTTTATTAGTCAAAGGAAAGACAAGGGTGATCTAGAGAAGGCAGCCTGAAGTGTCCTGAAAGGTATAAACAGAGTAAAATATAGCCCCAAACAACTCAAATAAATATTGGGGGATCAAAGGAACACCTGCTATGTTTGGGTTCGGTCCTCTTACCCTGGGCACAAGTGGGGACAATTTGGATATGTAAAATTCCCTAGTGGTCAGCTCCTTTGCCTCCAAAATTATGTTGAACATGTTCTTACAGTACTGGTACAGGAAAGGAATCAGGATGAAATCATCCACTCTCAGTCAGTATCATCATATTTGGGTGTATTTGGGATCCCTTTCAAAGGGTCAGAAGGTCCACCACTGTTAGAAACAATGAGGGGTTAGAAAAAAGTTGCTCCTATTACCACGGAGAGTTAAAGCTGTCTGGACCAAAGCGTACTAGCAAAATCAATTCTAGGCTTCCCTCTCCTCACTTTTTGGGTCATCCTTGATGGGGGAGGGGGGCAAAGGGAGTACATACAGATATAGGCCTTTTCTAATTTACGGGAAGTGTCTACTGCCCAAGATCTACTGAAGAGACACCTGACAGAACTGATTCATACATCTGTTGTACCGTCTTGCAAACAGGTCTAGCTGGGGAACACCCCACCTGTGAACTAGCTACAGAAAGACATCCTTGTTTAACATCCACTCATGTGAGGCTAACTTTGATACGCGTAAGTCATCTGCCACAGAGTTTTGTTCTGAAGGTATATATACTACTTTGAGGGTCATTCTGTGCTGAACAGCCAGTTCCCAGGCAGTCACTACTAGTCTGCCCTTGCTTGGTGCTGTACAACATCACAGCAGTATTGTCTTTTAACCCCCTATAGGGTATCTTCCTTTCACACTTGACTAAAGATGCTAAGCCCCTGGACTGCACTGAGGGAACCCCAACAGCTGCAGAGAACATGGCTAACCTCCAGTCCATACTGGCTGTAGGTGTTACACCAGAGGGATCCAGAGTAAATTAGTGATCCAAGTTACAAGAAAAGCCACAGCTGAGTCACCCACCTTCAGCTAAGGCAAATTGCTAGCCTATTGTGGTGGCAAAGGCTGTTTACTCAACTTTTTGTGTCTGGAAGAAGGACTGATAGTTTGTTCCACGGTCAAACAGAAAATAGTGTCTTTTTCCCAGGGAAGACAAGTAGCAAATGTCAGTAAAAACCGCAACTGTTTAAAAGACACTTTTTTTCACAGAAAAAGACAGCAAAAAGTGCCTTAAAACACTTTACAAAAAACAAAAAAAAAATTCTCCACAGAAAAAAGGAGCACTCCTGTTCAAAAGTACAACACAGTGCTGTGACAGTCCATTAAAACACAAAACTCCTAGCTTTAAATTAACTTTCCTGAAGAGGAAAGTGATAAAACACAAAAAAAGAAGTTATGTACTCACCATAATGGTCCATCTATGTTATCTATTTTCATTCTTCCTCAAAAGTTGGGAGTCCAGATCACACTCTGGTATTATTTTAGCTCATAGCCACCAAAAAACTCTCAAGCTCCTCCATTATCCATAATGCACCAACCCCTAACACACCTCAGATTTTATTTGCTGGTTGACAAAGTCGGAAGTACTAATATAATATTCCTGACAGAAGAAGCCATATCTGGAGCTAAACATCAAGGACAGTAGTGCACTTGGACACTCTTGTTCTTCCAGAAATTAGTTGTGAAAAAGGTTGGGGGTTGGCAGGTGGGGAGTTGAGGAAGAATGAAAATGGACAACACAGATGGAATGTTATGTTGAGTACATAACTTCTTTATCTAATGTTGTCAATTTTCATTCATTCTTCAACAGCTGGGACAGAGTCCCCAGCCACCTAAAATCCTGGGTGGACTCTAAGGAAGGATATTCCTGAGCACAGCTGAGCCAGTGGCTGCTCTTTGCCTTGAGACCAGATCCAGTTTGTAAAGAGTAATAAAGGTACAAGGACTGGCCCAAGTTGCGGCCGCACATTGTTGTCCATGGTAGCCCTAGATAGAAACACTGAAATAGCAACCATGGACCTAACTGAATGGGCTCTTAAAGGTTTTGGTAATGACAGACCCAACTTATTGTAGACAAATGATATACAGTCAGTCAGCCATCTGGCTAAAGTTATCTTTGCATCTGATTTACCCAATTTAAAATATGCAAACGAAAACAAATAATTGATCAGGCTTTCAAATTTCTTTTGTTCTATGCAAGTAGAAACTTAATTGTCTAAGCACTTGGGCTTCAGACCAGTTGTTTTACATTAGGAAGGTTTGTGGCATGCACTGTGGTGGCAGGGCAGGTAGCTTTCATCCTTCTAAGTTGGGAACTGCTGATTGAGAGCCCAGTGTCTGTTATTCTTAAAGTGCATTAGTTCTGGTTTAGGCACTTGGGCTTCAGGCCAGTTATTTTACATTAAGAAGGTTTGTGGTCTGCACTCTTGTGGGAGAAGAGGCAGGACTCTGCCCTTCTGAGCTGGGAATTTCTGGTTAAAGGTTTATAGTGCCTGAATATTTGAACTGTATCTTACTGAAATTGGTACACCTTGTTTGCTGTAGCATAGACTAGATCCAGGCCTGCTGAATATAGCTTTGTTTATATGCTTGTTGTTTGTTTGCTTGTTATTTCCCTGGAACGCTAATTCCACCTAATACTGGCTTCTCAGTGCTTCTGTGGCTCACTAGTGATATCTGCATTGCTTACTGTACTTATTTCCTTGTTTCACTTGAAAGAAAGTTACTGTTTGTCGTTTTTGCATTTAAGTTACCTGTAACACATTGCACTTAAGTTACCTGGCACTTGCTCACAAAAGCAATTATATAAGTCAGCACTAAAAATTAAAAGCACTACACCCTCACTCCCCACTGGCCCTGGTTTTCAATTATTAAGGAATTCCCAATATTATTCTAGCATGTCCAAAGGTCAGTTGTCAATCTCCTCTCCGGTCCAGCTGGTGAATCTGGGAATCTTGAGGCAATGTTACAATTGCCTCATGTACACAGACAACCCTCTCCTCCTCCCAACAAATTCCAACAAATGTGAGAGATGCAACCATATAGCCAAACTGGAGGCTAAGCTCTCTCAACTCAGTACTGGCATAACCAGTCAGGAGGAGAAGGAAACCATACTCACTACAATTCCAGTCTCACATAGACCTACCACGACAGCAAACCAAACACATAATCACACAAAAGCATACTCAGAGGCTCTAAATAAAGATCTGCCGAAGCAGCAGAGACCTCCAAAGCAGACACCCAAGCAGCCGCTACCCCAAAACAAAACACGTGCAACACATATCTCACAAAGCCAGTGTGCCAAACAGTCACAGCCCTTAAGACTAAACAACACACCTGATACACTTGTAATAGGTGACTCTATCGTCAGGCACACTGCCGTCCCGCTCACCAGGCTGAACAAGGAGAGGGTCACGGTGAGCAGCCTGTCGGGTGCTAGGATCCGCCACATAACACAAGCACTCAGGTCACTCCAAGGCAAGTACAAATATGACTCAGTCATTGTCCATGCTGGTGTGAATGACCTGAGACGTACCTCCCTGGACTACATGAAAAGAGACATAAAGGAGCTCTCTGAGCATGTAGCCCAGGCCGGTATGACCCTGACCTTGAGTAGCATCTTACCCTCACCAAGAATGATGCCACAATATGAAGACAAGATGATCAATTTCAACAATTGGCTTAAGTACTGGTGTCATTCAAAGGGGATCAATGCCTGTCAGCTTGGGATGATATGCTCGACAAGCCACGATGCTTCGCTAGGGACGGCTTGCACCTGTCACCCCTGGGCTTTCGGATATTGGCAAAGGCTCTTGCTACCCCATAGTGCCTTTTTAGGCAAGGCTCAAAAGACAAACCCACCTCCATAGGTATCACAAGGGATAAGAAACTAAGAGTAATGCTACTCAACGCCAGAAGTCTAAACCTCAAGATGCACTTTTCGAAACTCTCCTTAGCATGGAGAACATCAATATCTGTGCAGTAACAGAAACCTGGTTCAGGGCTCCCGAGAGCACCCCAGCACTACCAGGTTATACCTCATACCATGCTTTTCGGCCCCAAAACTTGGACCGAACCACAAAAGGAGGGGGAGTATCGATATTCATCAAAGATACCCACACCTCCAGGTTGGTGGCAAAGCACGAAGCATCAGAGACTATCCATGTGCAACTAACAGTGGGTAAAACTGCCTTCCAGTTTATAGCCTGCTACAGACCACCCTCCCAAAACCAGTAACCCCACTCGGCCTTCCTGAGAACACTGGAAAATATGAAAGTCTCTCCAAACACCATTATATTGGGCGACTTCAACTACCCAAACATAGACTGGGAGCATTACTGTAGCTCCAACACCCTAGCCCAAAGTTTCCTAGAATTTATAAACTCAAATGCTATGGAACAACTTGTTACCACTCCCACAAGAGGGGAAACCATACTGGACCTGATCATCACCAACATGGGGACTCTAGAAGTGTATCCCTCACTGGTAAGATCAGACCATAAACTAATCTCACTGGATATTCACATCCCGACCCCACCCCCTGCCCAGAAAACCACAGTGAAAAACTTCTCTAAAGCAAATTTTACACTCCTCAAAACTGAGGTGGAATCCTTCAAAGCCCCCGGGCCTGTGGAAAATACGGCCCAGACCGCAGAATCCTTTATAAACGCATTCTATGAACACCTTCAGGAATGCATGGATCATGCGATCCCAAATAAAACCAAGACCCAATCCTCCAAAGGCAGACGTCCTGTCTGGTGGACCCCAGCCATAAACAAACTATACAATAGAAGGAGGAAGCTACTAAATGATAAAGCAAAATCCCAAAAAGGGAAGGCATCACTGATCAGTATTAGCAAAAAACTACGGGACTACGGGCACACATAAAATTGTCTAAGGCCAGCTTCGAGAGAAAAATTGCACAGGACACTAAGGATAATCACAAGGCTTTCTTTAGTTATGTTAGGTACCTGGGTGGCAATTCCCAGATATGCTCAGAATTAGTCCAAAATGACAAAAAATACACCGAACCCACAGACATTGCCAACATCCTAGCTGACAGGTTCAGCGCAAACTTCTCCCACCAAAAGGGCAAATATCTATCCCAGCAGAGTGCTGCCCCCCTGACATCTCAGATGCTCAGGTAAGAGCCGCCCTCTTCAAAGCAAAAAACACAGCATCAATGGGACCAGATGGTGTCCTGGGCTGCGTCCTACATGAACTCAAAGAAGAGCTAAACCCAAACATAAAACTACTGTTCAATCTCAGCCTTACTACAGGATATGTGCCCAAAGAGTAGCGTACAGCAACAGTGGTCCCTCTCCATAAAGGTGGTGCCTCAACGGATCCTGGAAACTATCGCCCCATAAGCCTGACTAGCTTGGTCTGCAAAGCTATGGAAAGGATCATCATGGACCTCATAAATAAAGATATTGGGGACCTACAAACACTGGATCCTACCCAGTTCGGCTTTGTTAAGGGCAGATCCTGCCTCTTAAACCTGGTTGATTTCTTTGAAACAGTCACCAAGGCCATTGACGAGGGAAGGTGGTCCACACAGCCTACCTGGACCTCGCAAAGCCTTGATACAATATCCACTCGGGCATTATAGATAAGCTCACCAGCTTAAATATAAACCCCTATGTCACTAGATGGATTGCAAACTGGCTCAAGGACAGAACCCACATGGTTAGAATTGCTGGAGCCATGTCAGACTCAAACCAGTTACAAGTGGTGTCCCACAAAGCTCAGTCCTGGGACCTCTCTTGTTCGGTATATATTTCTCGGAGGTACAGGCCAACACGGAAGGACTGTGGCTGACCAAGTTCGCAGATGACTGCAAACTGGGTGCCATAATCGACTCTCCAGCCGACACAAGCATCCTCCAAAAGGGCCTCATAGAAACAGACAACTGGTGCCAGAGCCATGGCCTCAAGCTAAATGCCAAAAGTGTATAGTCATCCCTTTGGCAAAAACAAAGTGCCCACAAATTACCACATAGGTGGAAATCCATTAAGTACAGAAGAAGTAATTAGGGACCTGGGGACCCAAGTTGATAGCAATCTCTCATTTGACAACCACGTGGCCAAAGTGGTTAGAAAAACATTTTATATAGCCCACCTAATCATGAAGGGATTCACATCTAGATCAGGGGAGGTCATCGTGCCTCTTTACTCATCCCTCATCAGGCCCATAATTGAGTACAATGCCCCTTTTGGGATGTACCTTACCAGACACCTGCAGCAACTGGAAAGACCCCAAAAGTACCTCACCAAGAGGATCAAAGGGCTCAAACAGATGCCATATGCTGCCCGGTTAAAGAAACTCCAGCTCTACTCAGTGGCATACCGCCTGTTCAGAGGAGATCTGTGCCTGACGTATAAAGCCATGTCCAACCCGGAATTAATGGACATGCTGCACCTCAGAAAATCCAAATCCCATCGAGCCACGCTCGAGACTTGAACCTCAGCACTGAAATAAATAGGACATGCTGGAGGGACAGATTCATAACCCAGAGGCTCCCTTCACTCTGGAATAAAATCCCAGTCCAGGTTAGGCAGAGTCCCTCATTGACTCTCTTCAAGAGGAATCTTGATGAGTGGATGGGAGATCGTAGGTTTACCCCAGGTATCACTTCTGTGTCACTGTTAGATAGAGGCATAGTATACTAACCTCGAAAAAGGGCATAGCAAAATAAATTTAAAATGGGTGGCGAAAGCCAAACACATTCTGGCTAGGCTTATAAATGCCCTAGGGCAGATAGCCTAGTATGAACCTATGAACATCCAATAAGGGTAAGATATATTCACTTCTGCTTGCAAATGTAGCAAAGAAAACTGGCAGATCAATAGACTGGTTGATGTTAAGATTCTGGCATCACCTTAGGAAGGAAAGAAGGACTGGATCATAATGTTACTCGTTCCCTGTGAAAAATCATGTAGGGAGGTTTAGAAGACAGTGCTTGAAGTTCTGATATCCTTCTAGCAGAGGTGATCAGTCTTCTAGGTCAAAAATTTATGTCACGTTTTGCTGCTGGATCAAAAGGGGAATGAATTACATACTGCAGTATCAAATTTTAGTCCTCTGGAGGAGTTGGATCTTTATAAGGAGGTCTCAAATGAAGGATACCATCTCAAGAAGGCCTTACAAAGTTTCAATGAAGCCAAGGTAGAATTCTCAAATCCAGTGTGAAAATTAGAGATGGCTGCTAATTGAATTCTAGTGGTAAAGGAGCTAGCTCCTTCATTGAAAATTGTTGCCACAAATTCAAGGACACTTTGTACAGGGGCTGAAAAAGGGTCAATACCTTTCTGGTGTACCTAAAAAGACAAACCTTTTCCATTTACTTCTGTAAAGTTTTCTATTAGAAGTTTTATGGGAAGATAAAAGTATACGATGGACAGGGGACGACAGCATAGGTTGTGTGGCTATTAACAGAAGTGAAAAACCATGTTATCAGCTTTAGGATCGAGATATCCGGATGACCCATGCCTGTTGGGTGAGACAGGAGGTCTGGAATCAGATCTAAAATCCAAGGTGGGTACATTAAATGAGGCCAAAGAAAGGGGAGCCCAAACTGTTTGAGTCCAGTAAGGTGCAATGAGGATGACTTTGCTCTTCAACCAGAAGGCTTTATGTAAAAATTTGGGGATTAAGGGAGTTGGAGGAGACCAGGGGGCCAAACGTTTAAGTACAGTGTCGCTCTGTGATCCCCCCAGTTGGGGAATTAAGGCAATGAAGCTGCTGCATTTGTTGTTTAGGGAACATGCAAAGTGTGCAGAAAGGCTGACCCCACTAACGAAAAATCATTTCTGCCATCTTCATGTTGAGAGACCACTCCTGAGGTAGAAAGATGGACTTGCTCAATTTGTTTACCATCACTTTGGACTTCCCAGGAATGTGCATTGCTATCAGAAAACAGTTGGATGAGATTGTCCACTGCCACACACTGAGGCTTATTGACACAAAAGGTAAGACCTGGTTCCTCCTTGTTTGTTGATGTACCAAACTACTGACATGTTTGTCCACCTGGATCACAAATATCCCAAAAGGGAGAGAGTCTTGGAAGGCCTGCAACACCAACAGCACTTCTCTCACTTCCAGGACACTGATATGCATGTTGGCCTCTTAGGGGGACCATGGGCCTCGACTGTCTTTCCCCACCCATTCTGGAGAGCATGTATGGTCACTATGGCCTTGGGCTAAGGGAGAATGAAATGACGGCCTTGAAGAAAGTACAGTTGTGTACACTTACCATAAATGTAGATGTTCGAGTATATTCACTGTTGCAGTCCTGACTTGTGGGATGATTTTCTCAAAGCTGAGAATAGGGGGAGTAGGGAAAGAAAGTCTAGGACAGGAAGTTGGTAGGGTAATAGAGAGGAAACCCTGCTTTGGATAAGTAGAAGGGTGACATTAGTAGTGCCTGTGGAAAGTGTGCCCTGAAGACCAGATGGCAACCTCCAACCACTCTTGGTAGGTACGCTTTTCAAGAAGGGAGCAGCAGACCTAGTTGCCCTAGTGGAAAGGGCCCTTACAGCTTCAGGTGTGTTCCCTCCCTGATAACTGTAACAGAAGGTGATAGAACAAGAGACCTTTTTAGAAACAGTCTAGTTTTAGAAACAGTCTAGTTTGTAGACAGGTTATCCTTTGGTGCTGCTAGCAAAGGCTACAGACAGTTGGGTCAGATATTCTAATAGGTTTTATAGTGCCTAGTTAGAAGGGTAGCTGCTTATGGGTGTCTGAGAAACGCAGAAATCCCCCACCTCTGTTTTGTGGGTTTGGAGGAAAGATGGGTAGATGCATTGCTAAATATAAAGAGGCATCAGTCACCACCTTGGGTCCAAAGGAAGGCTTAAATCCTGAGAAAGGGACTCCCACCAGGACAGAATATGACAAAGGTTTGGACTGCCTAGAGAGCCTGGAATTTCTGAAACTGTCTAGGATGAAGTGATAGCCAATGAGCAGGCAGTTTTCCATGCCAGGAATTTTAAAACTGAAGTATAAGCCTTTCTAGGACAAAGGCTAGGTGGCAAAGTGGTAAGGAACTGCTAGACCAGTGAGTAGAAGAAAGCAGGGGAGAGACCTAAATCCTGAACGATGAGTGAGAAGGGTCACAGTTAGGAAGATCTTCAAAATAGGACCAGCTGATAGGAGTCCTGGCCTTGAAAGGAACCTGATTAGGCAGAGTACATTCACCTTGAAAACACGTTCCATTACCTGACCAGGGTTTCCTGGCAATAGGCCTCCTGGATTTCCCTAGGATGTTCTGCATCTGCTTATGCAGGAGACCTCCCCTAATTATAGTATCCTTCAAACTGATAGCTGGAGGGAAAGGGGGGGGTCCCCTCCAAGGTGATAGGTAGAAGGTTTGTAAGTAGGAGTACAAAGAGTCCCTTCCTCTGAGTGAGAAGGTGAAAAGTCTGGGGTAATATCCACGTTAGTATTGGTCAGACTAAGAATACAAAAGTACTAGCGATGCCTTGGGCAATGCGGAGCTAAAAGTATGGGCCTAGGTGCACTACTTGGGTTTTGGAGAGTACTGCGAAGTAGGGTCTTTGGTGGAAAAGCATAAATAAATAGGTCTGTCCGTATGAATAGGGAAGTCTCTGTATTCTGGGCTGCGAAGGTCTTGCCCCTGAAACCAAAACATTTTAAAAGTGTGCGTTTCCTGGTGGCGAAGGGGTCCATCTGTAGGGTCCCCCATTCCTCGGCTATGCTGAGAGTGAGCTCTCAATGCAATTGCCATAAGTGGGTGTCTACAGGCTGCTGTTGATTCTGTCTGCCTGTTAGTTGAGTGCCCCTGGGAGGTATTGACCCAACAGGTGCCATTCCATGAAGTACACTGTGACTTGCATCCCCACAGCTAGGCAATAGGATAGACAGGAATGGGTTTCCCTTTGTTTCTGTGTCACAGGTCTGTATTGTGATCTGTATTCAAAGCTGGCATACCTAGTTTTAATTTCTCTCCCAGTGCTAGTAAAGCCCCTGGTGCTGTCGGAAGCTACTTCTACTTTATGCGCTTCCTGACTACCATTAGGTCTGTAACTGTTTGAAGAGCGCCCCTCAAGTAGTTTTCAAGGCATCTGTAGTGGAGTTTGTTGCAAACCAGAATGGTAGGTGGAACACCATGTAGACATGCCTTTTGGGCCTGGTGTCAGTCTCATTTTGGCCGATGGTGCTTGTGTATGCAGGCCCTACACATTTCCGAAGCAGCACTGTAACCGCCTCATGTGCAGTCTGGCCTAGGAAAGCATGGGAATGAAGAAGGCCATGAAACCCAGTGGGCGTAGAAATCTCTCTGGCTGTTATAAGATTGCTGTCCAAAGGGTTTTTGAAAGTACTTGGTCAGGAAGGATACTGGTCTGTACCATTCAAAAGACAGGACAAGTCCTCCCCCCGAACAGTATTCTGGTTCTGAGAAGAGTTTGGGATTATTGGTGTAATCCCAGGAAAGTGAATGTGGACTGGGTGGACAGTCTGTGATGAGTGGTGCCAGACTTGTGAGCTGGAGGAGGCCCTCCTCCAAGTAGGGGTAAATTTGTAGCCTTTGTTCTTAGCAGAAGGCAATAGGGGGGGGGTAATAGTTTTGTGACTACCCTGGCAGCATCAGAGGAGACAAAGGGGAAAGCACAAAACTGTAAAGGTTTGGGACTATCAAAAGGCTAAAGATTCCTCAGCTTGATGCTACTATGGAATATGCAAGAATACACGCTTTAAAACTGGTGTCCCCATGAAAGTCCTAAAGAAAAACATGGACAGAAGTTAGCGAAGGGTCAGTATCCTGAATATGGGGCCCTGCAGGAATAAGCAGAGGGCCCTGAGCAGTGTAGAGAAAATAGCACCTTTCTATTTGATGTAGAGGGGCTGCTTCTATTGAGGCCTGTATACTTAGTGATCCCATATGTGAAGGCCTCTGCTTTCCTGGGATGGTGAGAAATCCTGGAAAGCCTGGCTGCATTGTGGGTGTATAACTTAGAGGCGACGATTCCCCTGGAAAGGAGAAGCAGAATTCATTGGTTCAAAGAAATGAGAGTCCAGTTTCTCTGAATAGAGGCAGTCTTTCTTCAGGTCTGGGAACAGGACTGGGAGGGAGGGGAGCATGCCATAATGAAGAAATATCATAACAGCTCCCCACCAGGGACCTGAGTAGTGGGAGTCCCTGGTGTTGGGGGGGTAGGGTGTCCTTGCCTGGGTTGCAGTCGCTGAGTGTGGTCCCTTTACCCGTGGGCCTTCCCTTGACCTGCTTTGGGTTTGGCAGGAAAGGACCAGAGCTTAGTTAGATAGCTTCTACTAAAACGAGGTGGCTGTACCTGCAAGAAACCTTTGGCTGTCTGCATAGACTTAGCTCTGTCCTCCATTTGTTTGAGGACAACTTGTGCCCTAGGGTCAAACAGAAACTCCTTATCCAAAGGAGCATCCAAAAGGTTGGATTTAACCTGCTCCGGGAGGGCTTGTTCCCTTAGCCAAGCATGCTTCCTAATGACAGACCCAGTGGCTGCAGCCCTGCTAGCAGCCTCCAAGGCATCAAATTCACATTGTAGAGAGTGATTGACTACTTGCACAGTGGAGCTCCAAACGTCCAGTAATTCTTTAAGCAAAGTCTTATTTTCAATAGCCAACAGCTTTTGTCTCATCTGTTCCAGCAGTGTTTCTTGGTGTTTTATTATGTGGAATTGGCAGAGGAATGCATTCAGATACAGTGGCAGATGTGTATACTTTTTTGCCATATCTATCAAGAGCACTGCTCTCGATCACTGGGAAGGGGATTTTTGGATGTGCTGGCTCTGGCACCCTGGGAGCCAGTAACAAAAATGTCTGGGTCTGCCGAAGGGTTCTTAAAGAAGTGCTTATGCAAATCCAAAACTCTGTAGAATCTGTCAGGTTTCCTGACTGCAGGAGGAAGGGAGTCTGGTTTCAAGGAGGATTCTTGGAAAACATCAACCACCTCCAAAATAGAGGGAACTGCCAGGGGTTTAAGTTCTGGTAGGTGGAGAAATTCCCTGGTCCTTTTTTTAGCTTGGGGACACAGTGATGCTCTTCCCAATGAAAATGATCCCGCAGGGTATGTAAGGTTTCCCCTAGAGATAGATGCGCAGGAGGGGAGGCAAAAGGCAAAGTTTCCTCTGAATCAGACTCCTCAAATAACCCCTGAGATTGGGCTTCTTTTCCTTTTTTTTTTTTGAGGGGTTCAGGGGGAGAATGTCTGCCCCTAACCAAGGAAAGCAGATCCTTTGCAATTTAACCAAGTCCTGTTTATAGACTTGAGGGTGGGAGCTGGAACGGCTGGAATAGAAAAATGATGGCTTTCTAGAAGTATTTTTTGTTTAGGTTTTGGGACATCAGGGGCACGGATGCCCAAAGATCTTGGAGCTGTAGTGGAAGTGCTGTGTTCATTGGAAGCTGAGGCCTGCAAAGTGGTTTCAGACCCTACCGACAAATGTCGAACGACGACTGGTGAACACGTTGAGGGGCCCGACTGCATATCAGACTCCAAAAGTGTCTCCATAGAGGCATTCTCTACCACTTTGGTCGTGGGAGGGGGCTACGGAGGTGCCTCACTGACTTCCGCAATAACCAGTCTTGAAGGGTTAGAAAATGGCAAATGGGCGAATTCAGTAGGCCTGAGCTTGGGCCATTTGCACTTACGAACATTGATGTTGGGACAAGAAATGGATGCCTTACCTCGAGACTTGCTAATGAACCTAGCTAAAATGTCTGCCCTATGCAAGTTAGTTCGGGAATTGAAATGGGTGGAGAAATGACAGTTAGGGACGTCGTGGTCTGGGCCCAAACAGGTTGCACAAATGGAAGTCTCGGTGTGGGATTTGTTTTCCACAATAGAGACAGTTGTTAACTTTGTCTGACATTAGACACTAAACAGAAAGAATTCTCCAATGGGGTACTTTTCTTTCTGAAGATTTCACTCTAGCGCAGACCAACCAGTGCATATACTGGATGTCTGATTCAGGTTCTGATGGCAAGAAGAACTGGGGTCATGATGGCGGGACTCCACTTATACCCCAGTGTACTGACGTCAGGAAAGGGAGTCCAGCAGCCATAGGAAGAGGGAATATTTTTACTCTGGTAATCAGGGCCACCAAGGGCTTCCACGGCAGGAAATCCCACAAGTCAGGACTGCAACAGTGAAACACGAAGAACATCCTGATCTGACTGAATCCATCACCAAAGGTATCTCTTGTATATGTGAGTGATTCTTATTTGGGCTGACATGTTGGTAAAGAACAGACCACTGCTGCTAACATCCACTGAAGAATTCTCATGTAAAATCTTGCTACAGGAACTTGGACTATAGCTGCTGACATTGATCCCATGGCTTGAAGAATCAGTTGGGTTGAGACTATGGTATTGTGAATTATTTTTCTGACTTGAATCTGATTGTGTGCACTCTTGAGAGAGAGAGAGAGAGAGAGAAAAGCGGTCACTAACATAATGTTGAAATTTGCTCCTATGAATTCCTGTGTTTGACACTGATCTAACATATTTGTTGTAATTTATTGTTAACCCCAGGCTGGAGCAAGTCTGGAGGTACCTGAGCTCGTGCTCTTAGTAGATGCCTGGTCGGGGTGGTAATGAGCCAGTTTTCCAGGTATGGAAACGCTCAGAATCCCTGCATTCCCTCGTAAGCTGCTACTACTGCCATACATTTAGTGAACTCGCTGGAGGCTGTGGTGAGGCCAAAGGGCAGTGCTCTCAACTGGCAAGGACTGGCTCCCAGCTGGAAGGGTAGATACCTTCTGTACTCTCTCTGTTCATTTTTATGTGATAGTATACATCCCGAAGGTCCATCGAGCACATCCAGTCATCCTTGCACAAAAAGGGCAGAATAGACTGAACCATGACCATCCAGAACTCTGTGCATCGAACTGATTTGTTCAAGTTGCTGAGATCCAAAATCAGTCTCAAGTCCCATTTTCTTTAGAACTAAAAAGAATTTTGCATAAGTTCCAGATTTTACCTGGTCTGTGGGACCTCTTGGATGACTCTTTTCCAGCAGCTTTTGTATTTTTAGTGCTGCTGCTTTCCTCCAATTGGTGGAACATCAGGAAATTTGCATACAGATAGAGGTGGAGGTGAAACAGAATTGTATAACCTCTTGGAAATGATAGTCTGCACCCATGTATCTTTTGTGCCATCTAGCCAGGCTCTCTGGTGCTGGGAACATCAACCTCAGATTGCCTCCAGAGGGGGACAATCGGTCCTCCTTTCAGGAAAGCTGGTAGGGTCTTGTCAGAGAAGGAATCTCTAAACCCCTGGTTCTGCAGGCCTCCTTGTGGACGGAATCTTCTTTCCAGTTCCCCCCATCTACCCCTGGGGGAATCATATCCATGTGGATCTTGGAAAGAACCTTCAGCCACCTCGTTGATTCCTTGAGAAGGTTTATTTTGAGTGGTCAAAAAACAAGCACCCACTGCTGAGATTCTTTCCATCTTTTTCACACCTGGAGAGTGTGTCCTTCACTTTAGGGCCAAACAATGAACTGCCATCAAAGGGTGCACTGACAAACAAGGACTTGAAGGGCTCTGCAAAATCACACAAGTGCATCCAGGCATGCCTCCTGATGGAAATGCCACCACCTCTGAGGTTCCTTCAGCTGCATCAGAGATGAGCCTCATGGACGAATTAGAGATGGATTGTACGGTAACCAACTGAGAGGCCACAAAAGTCTGAGTCTCAGCAGTAGTCTTTCCTGAAAGGGAATCTGACAGTTCCTTTATCAAGTCCCTTTGTAGTCTCGTAAAGTGTGCCAGCTAGCTCAGTGACCTGAAGACAAAAGTCACTGAAGCATACACATGCTTCCCCAATCTGTCCAATGCCCCAGACTCCCTGTTAGAGGGGATGGACAAAGGAACTCTGCTCAGCAAGCTCCTTCTTAGTGGCTGCTGCCATGACCATAGCATCTACAGGCACTCCTTTGCTCCAAAATTCCCTACCTACAGGTGGTGCCAGAATCCAATCTGGTCTTTTGGGGATTGGCTCAATTGTGTCCTTCCACACCCACCTAGAGATCAAATCAATGAGCTCAATGGCAGGCGGAGTTACCTAGGAGGTAGAGGGCCAGCTCCAAAGGCCTCCAGGAATGCAGATTCCTCTGGAGAAGGGCTATCAGATAAACCACCCGTTTGCTTAAGGATTTCATGGATGTCTCCAAATGAGATCTTCAGGTGGCAATCTTGGGGACCCTTTCCCTTCATCAAAATCAGTGTCTTCTGTGACTCCTGGGGGCAGTCTAAGTGCCTCCTCTTGCACTTTATCTTCCTAGGGACTTCCTTGGTGAGGTGCTCTAGATTAGTGTCAGAAGAAAAAGATACACCTTGCTGATATAACCTGGAGACTATGGGCTGCCTGTCCCTGTGGCATACAATGATGGGGCTCAAAGCGCAAAAGCACAGGATCCAAAGGGAAGATCCAAGGTGGTAGGATCCGTCCATCCTGTTGGAGCAGAGAACACTCTCTTCACTACCCCAAAGGCAGAGCTCTCTGGGAGAAAGAAGCCAATGGAGCTGAGAAGCCATGCTTCTGCTCCATCAGCTCCCCCTGCCTTGAAGTCAGTCTAGAGGTTGGAGCGGAGATGTCCAATGCCAAGGCTCTGAGGGGAAGACATAGCTACAAAACCTTTGCCGTCGATTCTAATGCCTTGGACCTGACAGGTACACTTTGGCTCAGAGTGTCACCCGGCTCCAAAAATGTCGGAGTTGGTGTACTCAGCGATAGCTTCAAAGCCGAAAATATCAACAGCTTCAGATCTGAACCAGGCGGACCCAGAAGGGTCGGATCTAGGGGCTCTGAAACGATAGGTTGGATCGGTGAAGGAGCAGATATTGTTGGAATAGTAAAAACACGGGCTTCATGACCTGAAGGTGTAGAAGCCGGAAGAACACCCATCTGCGCTGAGACAAATTTCCTCATCATTCTGTCCACACCAGCCTCAATCAGACTTCTGGAAAAATGACAAGAAGCCACCAATGGAGACCTAGAGTGCCAGCATGATTCATGGAAAGGAGAATGCATTCTATAGGGTACTGGGTCTAAAGGAGGAGAATCCCTTGTCCTAGGCAAAGGTCTCAGATCTAAAGAGCTGGGATCAGAGGAAGCTTTTGTCAATCCCAGTGCTGCCTAGGTAGGAGCAATTTTCAGATCTGACCTATGCTTTTTCTTTGATGGTTCCATGGTAGAATCTGACAATGGAGTCAAGGACCCTGAAAACCTTGAAGACTTTTATAAAGGTTCCTTTACCTTGGGTTTGGGGGACTTAGCCCCAGAAACAGCTTCTGAAAAAGAAGAGGGAAGTAAATCCTTTCAGTATTAACTTGTTCTTCCTATCTGCCACTGCTCACAAATTAAACTGTTTGCAGATAGAACAGTCTATCGAAAGATGGTCTGGCCCAAACACTAGAAACATAAAACATGAGGGAGTGGTAAAGGCAACCTGTGCCCGCATTTCTGGCAGGAAGAAAAAGGGAATACCAACTATGGTAGACTATACTATACAAAAAGTGTAAAAAGGGAGGATTTGTAAATAGAAAAATACATTAAGAGAGTTAGAGAGATCAAAAAAGTAGAAATACAGTTATCTCAAATGTCAAGTGAGCGAGAGCTTAAGGCGACCAAGTCCAAACGCGAAAGCGGCAAACAAGATCTGAGGTATGTTAGGGGTTGGTGCATTATGGGTAAGGGAAGAGCTCAAGAGTGTTTTGGTATCCATGAGCTAAAATAACGTCCAAGATGGATCCAATGGTTAGATCCGGACCCCAACTGTTGAGGAATGAATGAAAATTAACATGAGATTATTATTTAGAAAATGGAAAGTTTCTCCCCAAAGGAACTCATCTGCTCGACAAAGGAACAGCACCAAGTCGATCCTCAAAATTCTTAGGAGTGTATTCTTTGGCGGCAATAAAGCTCCGAAGGACTTGGCACCCAAACTGTCTTTTTGTCATCTCAGCTCAAGCGGCCTGACAGTTTCGGCATGTGGAAGGTGCCCTGAAACTTTGAAAACTGGCTAGCATCCTTGGCAAGATATAATCCACATGGTTAAGTTACCACAGCAGTGATCAACCTGACAATCATGTGTTTAGCCCTCCTAGAGGACTTGGTTCTGACAAGGGAGTACTTGCGCTGCCTGTGCATATCCAATGTATGTAAAATCTTGTTCTCCCTTGTTTTTTGGTTATGGGAAGAAAACTGGGAGACTGATGGCTTCACTCAAGGTAAATACAGAAATGTCAGGCATGAATGAGGGATTAGTGCATAATCGGACCCTACCCCTGTGCGAAACCAGATAATCTTCACCCAACTTGACAGCTTGCAGCTGAGATACTCACCTTGCAGATGTCAGAGCAACAAGTAAAACAGTTTTCCAAGTAAGGAATTGCAAGTCAAACTGAGGGTCTGGTTCAAAAGGAGTTTTTTTTTTTTTTTTTTTTAAATAACAAAACTGCCATCTCAATGAGGAGGAGGAATTTACTTTTGAGGGCATCTAATGTGCAACACTCCTTTCGGAAACAGTTTGACCACAAACGCAGAGGAAAGAAGAGGGATCCTTAGGCAGACCAGCTGAGATGGCTGCAAGATACACTTTGAAAGAAGCACATAAGCCATCTTTGAGTAGCTCACACAAGTATTCAAAAATCAGACGTGCTGCTTTTGCTTTCAGGACCCCTGTGGCTGGCAAAGCATCAACTAGAAAATAGCTTTCAATTGCCAAAATAAGACTTTCTAGTTGTAGGTTTTCTTGTCGCCTTTAGTGCCTGATGCACATCCTGGTGAAAGATGCACATAAAAGGCATTAAAATTGATTCATCCAGGTTATCAGCTATAGTTGTTTGATGTTAAGGTGCATCAACCTCCCCTTGTTCTGTGTAAGTAGACCCAGTCTCTGAGAAAGCTTGTGATAATTACCTTTGGCAAATTACATAAGAAGGGAGAACTAATTTTGCCTGAGCCAAAAGGCAATTATCACAATAATTTTTGGTAATTCTTTTGGAGTCTTTAGAAGTACCTTGGAAATTACTGGAAAGGGTGGAAAAGCATACAGAAACATTTCCAACCAAGGGAATGACACCATCTGTTCTCCTTGCATGGCTGCAAGGATGTTTCAAAAATAATTTTTCAAGTTGTATGTTTTACAATGAGATGAGCAGATGTACTTGATGTGTCCCAGACATTTGGATCAAGTCCTGGAACATGCCTGTATTGAGTTTCTACTTGTGAGGGTCAGTCATGGATCTACAGTCTCTCTGCCACAATGTTTTGAGGTGACAGAATGTAGGAGGCCTGAAGAGTCAGAAAAGTTTGAACAGCCAACTCCCAAGACATCAGTGCCAACCAGCAAAGAAGGTATGACCTTGTACCCCCTTGTTTGCTGGGATACCACATCACTGTGGTGTTGTCTGTAACCATCAGCAAAGGGCCCAGAGTCCATAGATGGTGTAGACACTTCAAATCATGAATCACTGTCAGAATTTCCTTTATGTTTATGTGCTTTGGCCTGTCCAAACACTCCCACAGACCTGGCAGTTCTACACCCATGGAAACTGCACCACAAGTACTGTCTGGACAGACTGAACTGGGGTAGGGAGAGAGAAATGGTGTCCTGGATTGAGAGTCATTTGATGCAACCACCATTGCAGTTCTCACCTTACAACCCCCAGCATGAGAATTTGAAAGTCCAAAGGATGTAGATGCTGGGTTTAAGAATGTTTTTAATGTACCATTGCATTTTTCTCATGTGTACTCTGACAGATGGTATCAGGAGGATCACTGATGCCACAAGGCCTAGAATCCTGAGAAATTCTCTTGCAGGAGCTGTTGAGACCCTACACTGCTTATCGTCTTTCTTTGGAACTGCAGCCAATGAGTCGGGAGCCTTGTGAGCTTTAAAAGTGCCTTCAAGAGCTGGCAAAACAGATTAAGTGCATCTGTCAGACACCCCAAAAAAGACAATTTTGCGATAGGGTGTGAGACAAGACATTTTACATTCAAGTGAAATCCCATATGTTGGGCACCAAAATCTGGGAGAAGACTGCAGAAATAACAAAGTCATCTAAATAAGGAAAAATGTGTTATGCTCTGCAATCTGCAGTGAACCACTACTGGGGCTAGACACTCTGTAAGCACACAAGGTAAAGAGAAGAGTACAAAGGGTAACGCAGAGTACTGAAAATGTGATCCAGATGCAGCATACTTTTGAAATTTCCTGAAACTGTGAGCAATGGGTATGTAAGCAATTCTGAGATCCAGTGTTTCCATAAGACAATGGTCTGGAAGCAGTACAAGCATGGACTGAAGGGTAAACATCTTGAATTTTGGAACTTTCACAAAAGTTTGAAAACCAACAGGTCTAACATAGGTCTCCATGTGCACTCCATCTTTGGTACCAAAAATATCCTGGAACAAAAACCTTTGCCCATGTGATATGCAGGTACTGGTTCTATGTCTCCTGCTTCTAATACATACGCTGTAGCACTACTAGAAACGGGTCTAAGTGGTTTGGGGGATATGAGGGAACTCCCCTGAAAGGAGGAGTTTCTGCCTAGTGCCAAGTAAATCTTTCCTGAATCACCTTCAACACCCCCCTAAATATGAAATTATCGGACTCCAAGCTAAAGAGTTGAAAGTCAGTTGATGAGAGAGGTAGGTAAAGTACAGTTGTGTACACTTACCATAAATGTAGATGTTCGAGTGTCTTCACTGTTGCAGTCATCACTGTAGGGTTCTTCCTGCCGGCAGGCAGCCCTCAGTCGGCCAGAATCTCAAAGTCTGGGGCCGGTGTCGGCTGTTCAGTCATGTCCCATAACGTCAGAGCACCAGGAGTACAAAGCTGCCAGCAGACGCCATGTTCTCCAGTTTTTCTTGCCTCAGATGTCAGGTGCCCAAAAGTGAAGGCTGACAGAAAAACAAAAATGTAACATACAACAAACCCCAAACCCTGTAGCAAATACACCTCAGAAGAAGGGTGAAGTAGGAAACCACACTAATGGAAGTATAAGAGGGGACAGGAGGGTGGGTAACCCAGACTGCAACAGTGAAGACACTCGAATATCTACATTTATGGTAAGTGTACACAACTGTACTATGTTCATCGTGTTTCACTGCTGCAGTCATCACTGTAGGGTTGAATCCCAAAGGTGAGATAAAGGGTGGTGGTTATAGAGTAGAAGGGGCGGCTAGAAGGCCCTACAAGACTGCAGAAGTAAAGCCTGCCCTAGACTTAGAGTAAAGAGGGAGATTATAGTGCTTAGAGAAAGTATGCACTGAACTCCAAGTTGCAGCTTCCAAAATATCTTTGGTAGGTACTCCCCTGAGAAAGGCAGCTGAAGTAGCAGCAGCTCTGGTAGAGTGAGTCCTAACTTTTCCTGGGATTTGCTTTCCATGACGAGAGTAACAAAATCTGATTCCATGAGCAATCCATTTAGAAATGGTCTGTTTTGAAATAGCTTTGCCTTGGGAATTTGTTGCATAAGAAACGAACAGTTGCTCTGTTTTCCTGATATCCTTGGTTCTGTCCAGGTAAAAACGAAGTTGCCTGTGTACATCCAAGGAATGCACGATCCTTTCCCCCTTATTTTGTGGATTAGTGAAAAAAGTTGGCAGGTGAATAGTTTGATTTAAAGCCACTTTGGAAACCACTTTAGGCATGAAAGTAGGATTAGCCCTTAAAGATACCCTGTCTTGATGAAAAATAATATAAGGTTCTACAGCCATGAGTGCTTGTAACTCCGAGACTCTCCTGGCTGAAGTCAAAGCCAGTAGGATAGCTGTCTTCCATGATAAATACTTAATATCAGATGTGGCAGCAGGCTCAAAAGGAGGCAGAGAGAGTTTTTCCAGAACATAGCTGAGGTCCCAGGCAGGTATGGGTGGTGTCCTAGGGGGCCTTAAATTCTTTGCTCCTCTGAGATATTGTTTCAGAAGTGGATGCGAAAAGATTGGAGGATCTGTATTGTAATGTGCAGAGATAGCTGATGCATGTATTTTTATGGAGGAGAAGGACAAACCCTTATGTAGCATGTCTGTCAGGTAATGTAAAATCAATGGGATATTAGGAATGAGAGGATCCGAATCCTGAGCATGCATCTAGGTGCAAAATCTCTCTCATTTACCTGCATAAGATTTTCTAGTGCTAGGCCATCTGGCTTCTAAGATGACATCCTTGACTTGTTTGGGAAGGGTAGGATTAATCATAGACCCTGAATACGCCAGGCTGCCAGGCTGAGAGTTTTGATATGTAAGTGCAGAACCTGGCCCTGGTGTTGGGACAAAAGATTTGGAATCTGAAGTAAAATCCAAGGCGGCTCTTGGGATAGATTCATCAGTGTTGAGTACCAAAATTGACGAGGCCAATTTGGGACCAGTAAAATCATCTTGGGTTTGTCCTGCTTGATCTTTAACAACACCCGTGGAAGAAGAGGTAGTGGAAGAAAGGCATACCCCGAGAGGTTCCTCCAACTGAACGAGAGAGCATCCACCTTCCATGCTAGTTTGTGAAATGTCCTTGTGCAAAAAATATGTAACTGGTGGTTGAGTGGGGATGCAAATAGATCTATGTCCGGGCAGCCCCAGGCTTCTGTAATCATTTTGAATATTTGGGTGTCTAGCATCCACTCGTGTGGGTCTGACAGGTTCCTGCTCAGGCTGTCTGCCAGAATATTTTGTTTCCCTGGCAGGAACTGAGCTTGTAGATCCACTTTGCAGAGCTGTGTTCCATAGAGTCATGGCTAGTCTGCAAAGGGGGTAGGAGTATGAACCCCCTTGCTTGTTTATGTACCACATAACTGTGGTGTTGTCTGTCCGTATCAGTAGTTGCCCTGGCTGTAGAAGATCCCTGAAAGCCAAGAGGGCATTCTGTACAGCTAACATCTCTTTTAAATTGATATGTAGGTGCTTCTGATCCTCTGTCCAAAAACCTTGCAGGCCTTTCCCCTGCAAGTGGGCTCCCCATGCATAATCCGAGGCGTCCGTGGTTAACACTTGGCTGGCTGGAGGCAGACTGAAGGCTTTCCCTTTGTTGTGAAGAAATGCCATGGTCCACCAATGGAATTCCTTTTGTAGGCAAGGCAGAAATCTGTGTGTCTAGACTGTGGCAATGCTGGGACCATACACTTTTTAGGTACCACTGTATTTTTCTCATATGTAGTCTTGCATTTGGTATGAGAAGGATGCAGGAGGCCATGTAACCCAAAGCCTGCAGGAATTTCCTTGCAGTTAGCTGAGACATTAACGCCAAGGTTTTGAAAGTTGAAGCCAGCTGTAGTTGTTTTTCGGATGTCAGGAATGCCATCTGGGTTGTTGTGTTTAGAAGAGCACCCAGAAAAGTTATCTGTTGTGTGGGTGTCAAATTGAGTAGATTTTGAACAAATTCCAGGTGCTGGAGTAAGACATCCTTGCTGTCTGCTTGAATAAGGCAGTCGTCCAGATAAGGGTAAATTTGAATTCCCTTGAGTCTGCAATAAGCTACTACTGGTGCCAGGCACTTGGTGAAGACCCTGGGCGCAGTAGACAAGCCAAAGGGCAGCGCAGAGAACTGGTAATGTTTCAAGCCGGCCTTGAACCTGAGGTATTTTCTGCACTCCTGTCTGATAGGGATGTGTAGGTAAAGCCTCCTTTAAATCCAATGTCACCATCAATGCATTTTTGCTCAACATTGGCAGGAGCTGCTGCAGAGTAAGCATCTTGAACTTTGGTATCTCCAGGAAAGTATTTAAGACTGACAGATCCAGGATGGGTCTCCATGAATTTTGTTTTCTGGGAACTAGAAAGAGCCTTGAGTAAAAGCCTTGCCCAGTCTCTGATTGTGGAACCAGTTCTATGGCCCTCATAGCCATGAGGGATTCCACCTGGTTTAATGCCTCTGCCCACTGGTGTTTTGGTAGGTCTGGCCATCCGTTTGGTCTTGGCAAGGTATGAAAGTGGAATTTGTAACCTCTTGAAACTACATCCAGAACCCACTTGTCTTGGGTTATGTAAGTCCAATTTTGTTGAAAAAGAGAGAGTTTTCCTCCTAGAGGGGGCTTCCAGGAAAGAAGTTCCTGGAGCCATGCAGGGGGAGTCATTGAGCCTGTTTTCTGTAAGATTGAGGTCTGTCCTCTCCACCCCTGGGGGTGGAAGCACTCCACTGTCTAGGTCTGTAAGAGGTCTGTGCTTGGGCCCTCCCTCTGGAGCACCTATATCTACCCCTCTGAGGCCTGTCCGAGCTGGGAAAGGACCAATTTTTATTTGGCCAATTTCTGCTAAATCTTGGGGGCTGAACTTGTAAGAAATCCTTAACCATTTGCATGGATTTTGCCTTATCCTCCATTTTCTTTATCACCTCTTCAGCCTTAGACCCAAACAAAACACTATACTGAACAGGAGCATTCAGTAACTTTGCTTTCACTTGATCAGGTAAATTTTGTTCCTTTAATCAAGCATGCCTTCTAATGACTGTGCCAGTGGCAGCCGCCCTGCATGAAGCCTCCAAGGCATCAAAACCACAGTGTAAGCCATGCTTCCCCACTTGCTCAGTAGCATGCATCAAATCGTGTAATTCCTTATTATCTGTACATGCAGAAATGGTATCTAGCTTTTGTTTCATAACAGACAACAGAAATTGCTGATATTTTAGCATATGAAATTGACAATTTAAAGCCCTAATAGATAAAGTAGCAGAAGTGTACACTTTTTTGCCCCATCTCTCCAAAGCTCTAGAATCCTTATCTGACGGAATAGGGTTTTTAGCAGAGGCGGCCTTAACATCCTTAGGACCCTGAGAAATGGTCGCTGGATCAGCAGCAGGATTTTTGCACAGGAACTGGTGGGAGTCAGGGACCCTGTAATATCTGTCAGGCTTAGCAGGGGCTGGAGGAAAGTAGTCAGGAGTTAAATTAGCCTCAGAAAAGGCATCATCCACAATATCCAAAACAGGAGGAATAGCCAGGGGTCTATGTTGGGGAAGAAGAAGAAGGAAATCCCTAAGTCTTCTCTTAGATTCAGAATACTCCTGCCCTTCCCAGTGAAAATGTTCCCTCGTGTCATGTAAAGTTTACCCAAAAGAAAAATCCTCAGGGGGAGAAGCTGATGGAATGGATTCCTCAGCATGTGAATCCTCATAAGGAGGGAAAGTATTTTCCTGTTCAGAGGAAGACACTGAAGAAATAGATGCCTGATCAGAGGATTCATAATCCAATTCTTGCCTTGGCCTTTTGTCTGGAGGGGGATGTGAACCCCTATTGATGGTTAGTAAGTCCTCCACCATTTTAAGCAGCTGTTTCTGAGATTTGGGTCCCGGATCAGAAGAGGCCTGGGCTGGTGTCTTTGATTTAGAAGGAGTCTTCGCCTTTGTCTTTGGCTTTGCCTTTATCAGAAGCTGTGTAGGCCTGAAAACCCCCTCGGAAGCCGGTACCTGCACAGCGGCGCCGGACCCATCCGAGGGAGCATTGTCCGAAGGTCCTGCAGCTGGAGTACTCAAAGGCCTAGTTGGCTCCTCGTGGGAGTCCGTTTCGGCAATCGGTTCTGAAATGGCCGACAGGGGCTGCGAAAGCACCTCACTGACGACGGCCGAACCTGAAGCTGGCTCTGCTTGTAAACCGTCGTCTGATTTGGACCTCGGAGGCCAGTCCTTATCCTTGCGTCGTTTGTGAACTCCGGTAGTCGGAAGCATGTCCGACGACATTTTATAATTAAATCGCCTGCCAAAGTAGTGAAAAGCAAAATCGTACCTCCGCTTAATAGTACGTTGGTTAAATCTAGCACAAAGCCGACAACTAGCTACGTCGTGGTCAGGGCCTAAACAAGGAATACAGTAAGAGTGGAAATCCTTATGAGGTATTTGCTTCCCACAAGAAATACAATTATTAACTTTTTCTGACATCGGACTAGAGCAAGAAAAAAGTTTCCCCAATGGGGTACTTAGCTTTTAGAAGAAGAATTAAGTCTTCGGAATGAAGCACGAAAAAATATCAGGAACTGCTTCCACCGCACGGCAAGAAAGACTGGAGCACATGGCGTTGGCTGGCAGCTTTGTACTCCTGGCGCTCTGACGTCAGGAAGCATGACTGAACAGCCGACGCCGGACCCAGACTGGGATTCTGGCCGACCGAGGGCTGCCTGCCGGCAGGAAGAACCCTACAGTGATGACTGCAACAGTGAAACACGATGAACATCTGGGGCATGAGGTATAGGTAAGGTGATACAATTCCCAGCAAAATCATTCCTTAGCATGAACGTGACTTTTTTGGGGAGAAAGTTAACTTTTTTTTTTTTGTTTGGAAGAGTTATCCTTCTGCCATTTTCTTTTGGGGGCCTGCTTGCTATAAGGATGGCATTTCAGTTTATTCTGTCTGCTAAATCATTGAAAAGTGGCTTTGTTAAAGCAGAATCTGGGTATCTAAAAATCTTATTAGAGATTCTATGCATCAATTTACTTCTGTCATCCCACACTGTTTCAAGATCTGTATAGCCACAGGCCTAACCACCAGATCCAAGTACAGAATTAAGAATTTCAGACTTCAAATCAGAAAAAAATTCTGATTACGCAACCAAACAAATATGCACACCACCACAGAAGAAGCAGAAGCTCTAGAATAGTGTCAGCACAACTGCACACACTTTTCACAGGATGTTTAGAAACTTGAGTGTCAAGTTGTATGACCTGTCTTCTGGAGACAATAAAGCAGCAAATTCTTCCAGACTAGAAGTACATTTTAACACAAACTTTCACATGCAGCCCTGATAATTCAAGATTACAAAGGCTAACACAGTAGAAACAAACAGTTTTTTACCTTGGTTGTCTAACCACTTGCACTCCTTATCAGAGGGTACTGCATTAGAAGAAGGCAAAGACTGCCTGTTGGTGGTTGCTCCTGGAGTCAGCTGACAGTTGAGACTAAAGATATTTAGACTCTAAAGAAACCCTGTGTTGTTTATCGGCATTCTATGGAACTGCTGCAAGTGAGTCAGTAGCCTTGCAAGCAGTTTTAAGTGTCTACAAAAGCTGGCAAAATAGGAGGAATAGGTGTAGAATTATGAACCTCATCATCTAATAGATCATAAAATCTGCGCAATTCCTGGGAAGCACTGCTCCCAAACAAAAACATCCGTCAGTCTAGCAACAATCTCAACAAATGGAGAAAAAAAAAACTGGTCTAGGAATAACTTCAGGTTCACTATCTGAAGTGCCAGAGTACTGGGTGATGGACTCCTGGGGAGACTCTCCCATCTCTGTCAGAATCCTCATACTCTGAAGACACTCACTGTTCTCTGAAAATATCTGCACTAAAACTGCAAAAAGGCAAACAGCCCCCAGAATTAACTGTGACTGACCAACTGCAAAACACTCTGAGCCAAAGTTAACACCTGACTTGTATACAGTAACCACCTGCTCATCTGCCATCTAATTTTGTTTTGTTTCTCTAGGAATATCCCTACTGGGAGAATAATCAGAGGACAACCTAATGCCCCTTTGTAAGAGATCCCGTTCCATGAACAACTCCTGTAGCCTAAAGTGTTTGGTTCTCTCATACCTGTAACAGGCAGTGGAACGGCCCAAGGACATGTCTGACCTCTGTCCACAGTAGTCATTACAGCTACACAAGAGTCGAGATAATAGGCAAATGGTCTGTGGAACAGTCTGGCTATGCCAGAGTCATTAACTTTGGGCTGAAGCAATAATTCTACTTTTTTTTTTAATTTTTAGGTACAAATGGTGTGAAAGAAAACGGAACAGGAACATTATTCCTGCTGCAGCCAGAGAAGAAACTAGGTTACTGGCACACTGTAAGCTCAGTAACACTAGGAGAAAAAGAAGTTATGTACTCGCCATAACGTTCCACCTGAGTAGTTCTTATTCATTTGTCTTCAACCTGTGGGTACCGGATTCGTATCAGATCCGAGTTGGCAACCTCACAAGCATCTGCTCCAAGCTCCTCCCCTTACCCATAATACACTACCTTCCAACCCTCAGATCGAGTTTGCTGCACCTTACACTGAACAACCCGATCCCAATAAACACTTTACACACCTAAAACCAGCTATAAATGCTGTCCATATGGTAAGGCCAGGGGGATGGAGGGAGGGACGGTTGGAGACAAATTAAGTAGAACTACTCAGATGGAACGTTATGGTGAGTACATAACTTCTTTTTCTGAAGTAGTTTACTTCATTTGATCTTCAACCTGTGGGACAGAGTCCCCAGCTACTAAATACCTGTGTGGCCCTCATAGAAGGATACTCCAGAGCACCGAGGAACCAAAGGATACTCTCCTACAAGAAATCAAATCCAATTTATACTGAGCAATAAAGGTATGAGATGAAAGTATCAGCAGAACCAAAACAACTACGAGTGTACCATGAATACCTGGGGTTAAATAAGACGAGAATTTCAACGACAAGTTAAAGAACTGATTTATTAATAAAAAAATAAATGAAATAAAATGGTTTAGCGCTTTCATCTAAAATCAAAGACTTCATCAGAACACACAGTACGGTGACCTAACAGTTTAAATACTCAACTCATCCAATCATTTCACAGTGTTGAATAAATGAATAATTAATTACTGATTAATTCATATGACATCATATCCTGCATACATCCAGGTAAATAAATAAAAACATGACAGAACAAATGATTATGCCTCACAATGTAATGTATAATAATAACTGATGTTAGAAAGTAGAACCATTCTGTAATAAAATTAATCAGCTTTAAACTTCCTCAAACTCTAGCTTGTAATACCGGATTGATAGAAATGTGTTCATTGATTCCCGGTGGTATGGCACACCAGTCAGGGAGTCTAGGTATCGGCAGGATGAATTCAAGTCTTTTTTAGGGAAAGAAGCGTATTGGGGGGACAACAATGGAACGGGAGGGGAAAATCGATGGACACATCAACCACCCACACACAGAAGGTACAGGGGGAGCTGGTAGATGGTTTAAATAAAGATAGTATCATCAAGTAAATTACATTAAATATGGGCAGGGGAATTTCTATATTTACAACTATACTCCCCCTACTGGTAACCAATGAATATTTTGCATTATTCAGGAAGGGTATAAAATTTGTACCCAACACCAGTTTCAACATAGTGGATAACATAACTGAATTCAAAATATTTCTAAGAAAGTTAAATCTATCTGTGCATTTTAATGGGGCTAAGGAGCCGTTGTCTCATTCACCCCTTCGTAGGAAAAGTGTGTTCACCCCTCCCTTACATCCAACTCTGGCTAGTTTTGAGAAAGTAGTTGTGGACCAATTGCATAAATATTTGGACGACAGCAGACATCTAGCAATACACCACAACTTAAGTAAGAAAGAGTATGACACTATGTGTACATTATGTAATAATCCTAATATCAGAATTATGCAGCTAGATAAGGGAGGAGGTGTTGTTTTGTTTGAGACTAATGATTATCTGAATGAGAAGCAACTTATTATACAGGATTCTGACAAATACGAGGTGTCTTCAATTAATGAAGTGAACATAGCGTACCAACGCACTGATGCTCTTTTGGAAGAATACCTTGTAGAGGACAGAATTGATGGGGAATTATATAAATTACTTAAAGTGGAACATCCTATTTTAGCTACCATGGTAGGAATACCCAAGATCCATAAAGACTTGTTCCATCCCCCATGCTGACCTATTATCTCGGGAAACAAGTCTAAGACTTTTCCTTTCAGGAAAGTAGTAGATTGTTGGTTAAAATCCATTTATGGGAAAGTGGATTACATAGTCAGAGATTCTTGGGATTTTCTAGGTAGATTGATTCCTTCCGTATGGAAACCCAATCTGACATTGGTCACCACAGATGTGGTTGATTTATTTTCATGCATCCCCCGTGATAAAGGGATGGAGAGATTTGTCAGCAGCATAAGAAGATATTGTGATCTTAAGTGGGAAAAGATCTCCCTCATAAGTAAATTTATGAGTATAGTATTGGACTATAATTTCATTTTTTGGAAGGAGAATATTACAGGCAAAGTAAGGGAGTGGCTATGGGAGCCGCTAGTGCTCCACTTTATGCCAACCTCGTGTTATTGGATTGGGAAAATGAAGTTATTTTTAACAACAGGTATCACCATAACATCAGATGTTATGTTCGATACCTGGATGATGTTTTCATTTTATGGGATGAAAATATCACAGAAATTGAGACCTTTATAGAATACCTCAACACATACAGTTCCTTCCTAAAATTTACACATCATGTTAGTAGGGATGGTATTTCTTATTTGGACACACACATTTCCCTGACCACTAGTGGGTTCAAATCCCGAATCTATAGGAAGGATACGTTTAGTAACTCCTATTTAGAGTACAGTAGCTGTTATCCCCTCAGGCTTAAGAAAAATATTATCAAAGGACAATGTATACGAGTGGCACGCATGACCTCGGAACATCAGGACATGATACATGAACTTGAATACATAGGTACTATGTTCAGGGAAAGAGGCTACCCACCTACTGTAGTGGAAGATGCTATAACATATGTCAGTAGTGAGTGGGGCAAAAAATTTAAACCCCTGTTAGGGGTGGCTATCAGAAGTGAGAATCCCCCAGTGACAACTACAGCAGTTAATGATTACAGTAGGGCTTGTATTCTGCCATACAATGACCACACTAAACATGTAAAAAAGATTATCAGGAATAATTGGAACATTCTTAGATGCGATGAGGAAGTTTTTTTCTTAAGTGGGAGACGAGCCAAGATTCACACATAGAATAGGGAACAATTTGAAAAAGAAATTTCAAGGTATTAGATCATATACTCATAATGGTAAGGGTGGCACAAAAAATGTGGACATTGTAATCAGTGTCATGCAATTTTGGAATATATTTCTTTAGTGGCTAGTAATAAAAATCACACCTGTATTTATTTTAGGAAAGGGAACTGTCAAACTAAAAATGTTATCTATTTTGCTAAGTGTACACGATGCCCCAGTTTTTGTGCGTCAAACTGGGAGGCATCTCAAAGACAGGATTTGCGATAATCTCTATGCCATCAGGAAAGAAGATGCTAATAATGCTTTATATAGACATATTAGGGACATTATGGGATGTTCTACTTTCAAATTTGCCTTATTAGAAGTTTTGAACCAGTCCAATAGAGGAGGCAATTTGAAGGTATTGTTAAGTGAAAAAGAAGTGAGATGGCAGATACTTCTAAATGTTACCATACCACTGGGAATTCTATGATTTTAGATGAAAGCGCTAAACTATTTTATTTATTTTTTTATTAATAAATCAGTTCTTTAACTTGTCGTTGAAATTCTCGTCTTATGTAACCCCAGGTATTCATGGTACACTCATGGTTGTTTTGGTTCTGCTGATAGAGTTGTACTACGAGGAACGTTTGTTTTTCATGAGGAACAAGTAGCCGCAGAACAAATCTCATCTAATGATACTCCCGACCAAAAGGCCGCAGAAGTAGCCATGGACCTAGTCGAGTGAGCTTTAACCTGACCCGGAGACGACAAACCTTTATCCTTGTAGATCTGAAGGATACACAGGGATATCCACCTAGCAATAGTCACCTTGGAGATATGTTTACCCAAAAAAGATTTAGAAAAGGACACAAATAACTGGTATGATTTACGAAAGGTTTTGGTCCTATGCAAATAAAACCGTAACTGTCTATGAACATCAAACAAATGCAACTTGTACTCCATTTTGTTTGTAAAATTTGGAAAGAAAACAGGTGAATTGATAGTTAGATTAATATTAACCCCCAATGCTACCTTTGGGAGAAAGGAAGGATTGGACTGAAGAGAAACACTGTCCTTGTGGAAAATCATGTATGGAACCTTGACAGACAATGCCTGAAGTTCAGAAACCCTCCTAGCAGAGGTGATAGCAACTAGAAAGGCCGTCTTCCAAGACAAAAACTTAAGCTCTGTGGTTGCTACAGGTTCAAATGGAGGAGCAACCAACGCTTGAAGTACCCACAGTAAGGTCCCACGGGGGAATATGATCTTTGACCGGAGGACACAAGAGAAAGGTACCTTTAATAAAAGCTTTGCACAATCTGGAAGAGGATAAAGAAGCAGAATTTTCACCCACGTGAAAATGAGAAAAGGCGGCTAGTTGAACCTTGACCATAGACGAGCTAGCCCCTTTTTGAAAAATATTTGCCAAAAAATCAAGAATAGCCGGAACGGGAGCCGTGAACAGATCTAAACACCTTTGAGAAGCCCAAAAGGAAAAATGCTTCCATTTGCTGCGATAAATCTTCCTGGTGGACGACTTATGAGCTGCCACCAGAACAAACCTGACCGAAGACAATCTGGGAGTCCTAGCAATTAAGGGAACTGGAGCAGCCAAGCTGTGAGCTTCAGACTGTCCAGATTTGGATGAAGGACCCTCAAGGGCTGCAAAATGAAATCCTGAATGGGATCCAAGGAGGAGCTAGAAGATGAGACCAAAGGAAGGGAAACCATACCTGGCGAGGCCAAAACGGGGCAATGAGGATCACCTTTGCTCCCCAGTCGACAAGCCTTCTGTAGAAACTTCAGAATAAGGAGTAGAGGAGAAAAAGCATAAAGAAGACCAGGAGGCCCAACATGGACTGGAGCGTCTCTGGGGGACTCGCCCGGTGGAGGGTTCAAAGCGAAGAACTCGCTGCACTTTGCATTGGAAGGAGATGTGAAGAGACTGCAGCAGGGCCGACCCACTCTAGAAAGATCTACTCTGCTACTGAAGGATTCAGAGACCACTCGTAAGGCATAAGAATAGTCTGGCTTAGTTTGTCCACTAGAATGTTGGACCATCCCAGAATATGCGTTGCTACCAGAAAACAACCGGTGGAGATCGCCCATTCCTAAACTCTTATGGCCTCGTGAAAAAGGGGGTAAGATCTGGTCCCTCCCTGTTTGTTGATATACCAGACCACTGACATGTTGTCCGACTGGATTGCAATGGTTCCCAGAGGTAGAAAGGCAAAGCAAATTTCACACTCCTCAAAACCGAGGTGGAATCCTTCAAAGCCCCCGGGCCTGTGGAAAATATGGCCCAGACCGCAGAATCCTTTATAAACGCATTCTATGGACACCTTCAGGAATGCATGGATCATTCGATCCCAAATAAAACCAAGACCCAATCCTCCAAAGGCAGACGTCCTGTCTGGTGGACCCCAGCCATAAACAAACTATACAATAGAAGGAGGAAGCTACTAAATGACAGAGCAAAATCCCAAAAAGGGAAGGCATCACTGATCAGTATTAGCAAAAAACTACGGGCACTCATAAAATTGTCTAAGGCCAGCTTCGAGAGAAAAATTGCACAGGACACTAAGGATAATCACAAGGCTTTCTTTAGTTATGTTAGGAACCTGGGTGGTAATTCCCAGATATGCTCAGAATTAGTCCTAAATGACAAAAAATACACCAAACCCACAGACATTGCCAACATCCTAGATGACAGGTTCAGAGCAAACTTCTCCCCCCCCCCCTCTTCACCAAAAGGGCAAATACCTATCCCAGCAGAGTGCTGCCCCCCTGACATCTCAGATGCTCAGGTAAGAGCCGCCCTCTCCAAAGCAAAAAACACAGCATCAATGGGACCAGACGGTGTCCTGGGCTGCGTCCTACATGAACTCCAAGAAGAGCTAAACCCAAATATAAAAATAGAAGTTATGTTCTTACCATAACGTTCCATGTTAGTTGTCTTCTTCTCGCCTTCTTTCTTGCTGGATGGGTTCGGAGCCGACCTCGGCTCCGACTCGGCCACTCTAAAAGCTCGAGAGTTGGTTCCACCGGCTCGAGGCTCCCCTTATATCCCACAATGCTAGGCGGTATTACCTCAGATCTCGTTTGTAAGCTAGGCTCAGCCAAAAATAAATCCAGAAATACTGGAAAAAGGAAACACCACCTCTATAAAAGGAGAGGAAGAAGGTGACCTGAAACCTGATGAAGGGATATATGCAAAGTATAGTATATACATATACAATAGAGGTGGAAGAAAGAGAGGTCACAATCAAACTCCTCTAGGTCTGTCCAGGCTAGGAGGAAGGAGGGTGGGACGCAAGAAAGAAGGCGAGAAGAAGACAACCAACATGGAACGTTATGGTAAGAACATAACTTCTATATGTTAAGTTGTCTATCCCGCCTTCATTCTTGCTGGATGGGACCGCGTCCCTAGCACCTTGTCCCGGGTGGCCTATCGGAACAGACTCTTGAGAACAGTGGAACCAAAATTAGCTCTATGTCTAGAAGCTAGATCCAACTTATAATGAGAAATAAAAGTGTGAGGAGTAGCCCATGTAGCTGCTGCGCAAATGGTATCAATAGGCAGCCTGTCTTGGAAAGCTATAGAAGTAGCCAAAGCTCTAGTCGAATGGGCCTTTGGTTTGTTAGGCAACTTTGGTGTCTAATTTCATACACAAAGGAAATCAGGGATGTTAGCCATCTGGAAAGTGATACCTTGAAACTGAAAGGCCCTTTCTGCCTTCTGCATAAGAGACAAACAACTGGTCAGTTTTTCTGATCTGTTTGGTCCTATCCAAATAATACCTTAATTGACGATGGACATCTAGCCAATGCAATTTTTGTTCAGACCTGTTAGAAAAGTTAGGAAAAACACAGGAGGTCAATGTTTTGATTTAGATTTGCCGCAGAGGCTACTTTAGGTAAGAAGGATGGATTGGTCCGTAAGGATACCCTATCCTTATGAAACAAAAGATACGGTGGTCGACTGCTGAGTGCATGAAGCTCTGAGACCCTTCTAGCTGAAGTAATGGCTACCAGAAAGAGAGTCTTCCAGGATAGCAATTTCATTGAACAGGAGGCTGCAGGTTCAAAAGGGGGAAGAATTAAAGATGTGAGAACTAAATTAAGGTCCCAAGAGGGAGGAGGATTTCTTATAGGAGGTCTAAGAAGAAAAACTCCCTTCAAGAAGGCTTTGCAAAGCTTGTGAGACATGATGGCAGAATCTGAGCTGCCCACATGAAAGTTAGATATAGCTGCCAATTGAACTTTAAGAGTAGAAGGAGATGAACCTGCATGGAAAAGTTCAGCTAGAAATTCAAGGACTATTTGGATGGAAGCAGTGAAAGGATCTATGTCCCTTCCTTGAGCCCAATAGGCGAAACGTTTCCACTTACTAAGATAAATCTTCCGAGTGGAAGATTTATGGGAAGCTATCAAAATATCTCGAACAGAGTGAGATATCTGAGGAAGCCTGGCTAAGGTTGGAACTGGAGGAACCAAGCAGTGAGGTTCAGAGAGGGGAGGGAGCGATGTAACCGACCCGACTGATGGATCAAAAGATCTGGAACTAGGTCCAGATGCCAGGGTTGCTCCAACAGAAATTGATGTAGAAAGGGGAACCAAACCTGTCGAGGCCAGTAAGGAGCAATGAGGATCAATGAGGCCTTCTGAGCGATAGCTTTCTGTATCACTTGAGAGATTAGGGGGAAGGGGAGGAATGCATACAGAAGTCCCCGGGGCCAAACTTGGACTAGAGCGTCTCTGCTGGGCTGGCCTGGTAAGGGGAAGAGGGTGAAAAAATCTTTGCACTTGCTGTTTTGGGGAGTAGCAAAAAGGTCGCAGCAAGGCTGACCCCACTTGAGAAAAATTCTCTCCAAGATAGAATCTTTCAGAGACCACTCGTGAGGCATGAGGATAGCTCTGCTCAATTTGTCCGCGATAAGATTGAACTTCCCGGGGATGTGCGTTGCTATCAGAAACCGATGAGAAGAAATCGCCCATTGCCACAGTCTGAGTGCTTCTCGACATAGGGGGTAGGACCTGGTTCCGCCTTGTTTGTTGATATACCACACTATAGACATGTTGTCTGTCTGAATTGCTATCGTTCCCAAGGGAAGAGAGTCTTGAAGGGCTTGCAACGCTAGAAGCACTGCTCTCATCTCTAGAACATTTATATGCAAGTGGCGTTCGACTGGTTGCCAAATGCCCTGGACTGTTCTGCCCTGATAATGCCCCCCCCACCCGATCAGGGAAGCGTCCTTTGTCAGAGTAGCAACCGGAGGGGGAAGGACAAAGGGTCTTCCTAGGAAGAGCTGGGGGGAAGAAATCCACCAAAGAAGATGATTCTTGCATGCTTGCGTAATCACAATGGTGTGGGACATCGGAAGATGCTGGTATGACCATTGTGTGAAGAGCATCCATTGAAGGATTCTCATGTGAAATCTGGCTAATAGAAGTAGAGGGATAGCAGCCGCCATAATCCCTAGTACTTTTAGAACTAATCTGACTGACTCTGTTGCTGTGGAAGAGAAGGGAGACCAGTTTGTGTATGTCTGCTATTCTTTGGTCTGTGAGCCTCGCAGACATGTTGACTGTGTCTAGATTTGCGCCTATGAAGGTAATAGCACGACAAGGCGACAAAACAGACTTTTCGCAATTTATTGAGATACCTAACTTTTGAAAAATGCGAAAGGTGTAGTCTCTGGCAAGTAGAAGAAGATGCTTGGTAGGAGCTGTGAGGAGCCAGTCGTCTAAGTAAGGAAACACCTGGAATCCTTGACGTCTCAGGTGAGACGCTACTACTGCCATGCATTTGGTAAACACCCGGGGGGCAGTGGTGAGTCCAAAGGGCAGGGCTCTGAATTGAAAGTGACTGGTTCCCAGCCTGAAGCGGAGGAATCTCCTGGAGCGTCTGTTCATTTTTATATGATAGTACGCATCCTGGAGGTCTATAGAGCACATCCAGTTTTCCTTTCCCAATAGGGGTAGGATGGATTGTAGCGTGACCATCCGAAATCTTGTTTTCTTGACAGACTTGTTCAAGATACTGAGATCCAAAATGGGTCTCCAGTCCCCTGTTTTCTTTGGAACCAAAAAGAACTTGGAGTAGATTCCGGATCCTTGCTGGTCTGCTGGCACTGGCTGAATGGCTCTTTTTGCAAGCAACTTTGATATTTCCAATGCTGCTTGATCCCTTTGAGCGGGTGGAAGATCTGGAAGGGATTTTTTTGACTGATTTGGAATGCGAAAGAACGGAATGGAATAGCCTTCGGAAATGATGGACTGTACCCACTTGTCTTGAGTTAGGGATCGCCAGGCTTCTGGGTACAGTGATAATCTTCCCCCGACTGCCTCCGAAGGTGGACAGTCGGGCAACACCTCAGGGGTGCTGGAAGGGCTTATCGGAAAAGGTTTCTCGATTGCCCTGGTTCTGCGGACCCCCCCTGCCTCTAGGGCGACGTCTACCATTATTGTTCCCCCCTCTGCCTCTAGAGGGGAACCGACTCTGTGCGTCAGGCAAAGTCCCTTGAGATTGTTTGCGGAACCACATCTTTCCACTTTTCTGGCCTTTGGGGTAAGGTCTAGAAGGAGTAGAAAAACGGACTCCGACGGCAGAAAGAGTTTTGCCATCTGACTCGCACCTTGTCAAGGTTTCTTTCACTTGAGGACCAAAAAGGGATGATCCATCAAACGGGGAATTAGTGAAAGACGTTTTAAAGGGGTCCGCAAAATTGCATAGCCGCATCCAGGCATGCCGGCATAAGACCACACCTGTCCCTGCGGCTCTGCTCACTCCATCAGCCGCATATGAAAGGAGGCGCATGGAGGAGTTAGCTATAGAGTTTAGGGTAACCTGAAAACCCGCAGCTGTAGGGTCCTTCAACATCTCACTCGCTTCCTTGATCAAGTCTCTCTGAAGACGAGTGAAATGGCAGAGGTAGTTCAGCGAACGCATAGCAAAGGTCGCTGACGAAAACATCCGCTTCCCGTACCTGTCCATAGACCTAGATTCCTTGTTAGGAGGATGGACAGGCACCGAAGGATCAGCTAGCTCCTTCTTAGTGGCGGCAGAAACTCCTTTAGCGAGAAATTCTTTATCTGCTGGTGCTGTGATAAACTTTGAAGGTCTCCTGGGGGTGGGGTCAACAGAGTCAGGAGCCGTCCAAGCCTTTTTAGCTACCACCTGCATGAGGGGGTCAAAGGGGGGGACACACCCAGGAGGTGGAAGGGCGAGAGCCAAACGCCTCAAGATACACAGATTCATCCTCCGAAGGGTTAAGGGCTGGCCAATTTCCCCTCTGTTTCAGGATCTCTAGAATGTCTGCAAAGGAGACATCTTCAGAAGGGGAACGGGGGGAACCCTCGGAATCCTCTAAATCTGTGTCAGAGGTGACAGACTCAGGTGAGTCTATGTGCTTCCTCTTACACTTTCTCTTCCTAGGGGGTTGCCCTGCCAATTCAGGAGAGGCCTCGGAAGAGGATGAGATACCCACAGGGGATTCTTGAGGAGCTGGCTCTCTGCGATGAGGGAGTGAGTAGACATAACCTGAGGCACCGAAGAGGGAGGGGCGGACAGAGCCGACTGTGGAGTTGAACCAGGTTCCAACACACTCCGCATGACCTCGAACGCATCCCTGTCAGGCAGAGCCAGAGGTCCCCGCTCCGAAAAGCTGAAAACCTCCCTCGGCACCGACAGCGATGGCTCCGAGGCCGATGTCGGAGCCGAGCTCACCAGCGCCGAAGCACCGAGAGGGAGAGCGGGGTCGGACAAGGGTCCGATGCCACTCACCCCCTCGGAGCCGATGAGGGAAGTCCGGCGCCGAGATTCTTCCAAGGAAGAAATCGGAGCCGACGACGGAGCCGAAGACAATTGTATCGGCTCCGACGGTACCACAGTCTCGGGTCGGAAACGTCCCGGCTCCGAGCTCAAAGGAGTCGGAGGAGGAACATTTTGAGGGATAGGGTTAAGCATCGACTGATGAGTCGGGCTCTGAAGCATTTGGGCCAGTGCCTCGGACTTAAGAAGTCGACTCACTACCCTCTGAAGGTCATGATCCAAAAGCCTCGATCTAGAGGAGTGAGATCTATGGCTCCGTTCAGACAGCAAGGGAGATGCTGGAGCCGAATGAACGGAGCCAAGGGACGGTGACCTGGACCTCTTTCTAGATGTCGGCTCCGAAAGCCTGATCGGAGCCGACGTAGCAATTTCCAAAACCTCGGCTCCGGCCGGAGCCGAGGGAACCACCGAAGTGGAAGTTAGAGTCTCATCGGCTCCAGCCGGAGCCGATGCAGGAGTAGGTTTCGAAGCCTTAGGCCTCGACTCAGAAGCTGGAGTCGAGGACCTAGGAGCCTTAGAGGGTTTACCCGAAGTAGCAGTAGGGGAACCCTCAGGCTTAAGCAAGCCTCTTAAGATAAGCTTGTTTTTTCTTTCCTGCAGGACTCTAGGGCTGAAGCCATGGCATACAGCACAAGAGTCCTGCAGGTGTAAAGGTCCCAGGCAGTACACACAAGAAGTGTGACCGTCTGTCAGAGACATTTTCTGACAGCACGAGTCACACTTCTTGAAGCCTGAGACCTTTGAATCCTTAGACATTCCTAAGGAAAAAGTGTAACCACCACACACAAAAACACACCGATTACACTGTCCACTAAGGTTAACTAAAAAAAATTAGTTTTTTTTTTTTTTTTTTTTTTTTTTTTTTTTAAATCCCTAAAAAACACATACACTCCACTAATAAGGGGATGGAAGGGCCCGAAGGCCTGAGGGAAGAACTAATAAGTTCAAAGGGGATAAACAGGTATGAAAGGGTCAAAATCCACTAAGTTAAGGGAATTAACTAAAAAAAACTAAATTAAAGGGGTTTAATTTAACTATAGAGTTAATCTATAATAACTGACCTGAAGCCGGTAGAAACAATACACCTCGATCGCTGTAGCGGCAAACGAGATCTGAGGTAATACCGCCTAGCATTGTGGGATATAAGGGGAGCCTCGAGCCGGTGGAACCAACTCTCGAGCTTTTAGAGTGGCCGAGTCGGAGCCGAGGTCGGCTCCGAACCCATCCAGCAAGAATGAAGGCGAGATAGACAACTTAACATCTACTGTTCAATCTCAGCCTTACTACAGGATATGTGCCCAAAGAGTGGCGTACAGCAACAGTGGTCCCTCTCCATAAAGGTGGTGCCTCAACAGATCCTGGAAACTATCACCCCATAAGCCTGACTAGCTTGGTCTGCAAAGCTATGGAAAGGATCATCATGGACCTCATAAATAAAGATATTGGGGACCTACAGACACTGGATCCTACCCAGTTCGGCTTTGTTAAGGGCAGATCCTGCCTCTTAAACCTGGTTGATTTCTTTGAAACAGTCAACAAGGCCATTGACGAGGGGAAGGTGGTCCACACAGCCTACCTGGACCTCGCATAAGCCTTCGATAAAATACCCCACTCGGGCATTATAGATAAGCTCACCAGCTTAAATATAAACCCCTATGTCACTAGATGGATTGCAAACTGGCTCAAGGACAGAACCCACATGGTTAGAATTGCTGGAGCCATGTCAGACTCCAAACCAGTTACAAGTGGTGTCCCACAAGGCTCAGTCCTGGGACCTCTCTTGTTCGGTATATATTTCTCGGAGGTACAGGCCAAAATGGAAGGACTGTGGCTGACCAAATTCGCAGATGACTGCAAACTGCGCGCCATAATCGACTCTCCAGCCGACACAAGCATCCTCCAAAAGGCCCTCATAGAAACAGACAACTGGTGCCAGAGCCATGGCCTCAAGCTAAATGCCAAAAAGTGTATAGTCATCCCCTTTGGCAAAAACAAGGGCCCAAAAATTACCACATAGGTGGTAATCCATTAAGTACAGAAGAAGTAATTAGGGACCTGGGGACCCAAGTTGAAAGCAATCACTCATTTGACAACCACGTGGCCAAAGTGGTTAGGAAAACATTTTATATAGCCCACCTAATCATGAAGGGATTCACATCTAGATCAGGGGAGGTCATCGTGCCTCTTTACTCATCCCTCATCAGGCCCATAATTGAGTACAATGCCCCTTTTGGGATGTACCTTACCAGACACCTGCAGCAACTGGAAAGACCCCAAAAGTACCTCACCAAGAGGATCAAAGGGCTCAAACAGATGCCATATGCTGCCCGGTTAAAGAAACTCCAGCTCTACTCAGTGACATACCGCCTGTTCAGAGGCGATCTGTGCCTGACGTATAAAGCCATGTCCAACCCGGAATTAATGGACATGCTGCACCTCAGAAAATCCAAATCCCATCGAGCTACTCGCTCGAGAGACTTGAACCTCAGCACTGAAATAAATAGGACATGCTGGAGGGACAGATTCATAACCCAGAGGCTCCCTTCACTCTGGAATAAAATCCCAGTCCAGGTTAGGCAGAGTCCCTCATTGACTCTCTTCAAGAGGAATCTTGATGAGTGGATGGGAGATCGTAGGTTTACCCCAGGTATCACTTCTGTGTCACTGTTAGACAGAGGCACAGTATACTAACCTCGAAAAAGGACATTGCAAAATAAATTTAAAATGGGTGGCGAAAGCCAAACACATTCTGGCTAGGCTTATAAATGCCCTAGGGCAGATAGCCTAGTATGAACCTATGAACCTTCCCCATCATCCAAATCAGTGTCCTTGGTGAGGGTCTCCGGGGAGGAGTCCAAATGCCTCTTCTTGCATGTATGCTTGAGAGGAATCTCTCCAGTGGGGCTTTCCAGAGGGAACTCGCAAACCACTTGTTCCCTCAGGAGGAACCGCCTGGGGCTCTTCAAGCACTGGCTGTCCCTGTGGAAAAATGATGGGATTCACACAGAAAGCAGAAAGAGTCGGGCCTCGATCCATTGGAGAAAACCCTTTCCACAAAGTCAAACGCCAAGGGACAGCGAGCTTCCTGGGACACCATTAAGGAAACTGCTCTCCCCGGATCCTAAGCGGGAATCGGAGCCGGGCCTGAAGTAGACGGCGCTCCAAGGAGGGGGCAGTGACTCAAGGTCAGAGCCGATGGAAACAGCTCCACCCCCTCGGATCTGACACCCAGGCTCCGGCTCAGAGAGCCACTCGGATCCGAACTAGTCGGATCCAACACGCTCCAGGCAGCTGCCGGTGTTGAGGAGACAGGTACTGTCTGCGCCGACCCCCTGACTAGGGGCACTCTCCGATCAATGTACTCTGAAATCGGGGGTCAGATCGGAGAAGGAAATATAGGTGTAAAGAAGGGAAGTGTGCTCCCCCCTCCAGAGGGAGAAGGGGCCAGCAAGACTCCCATCTGAATTTGTGTGCAAATAAATCTCTGCATCATTTTATCCACGTCAACTTCAGAGAGACTGCGGGTGGACCGCAAGGAAGCCACGGACTCTGACCTGGCGGCTCCAGAGAAAATCTAGGAAATCGGAGCAGAGGGGAGTCACGCTGCCTAGGCTGAATTTTAGTAGGAGGCCCGGTCGGATCCGAAAGGTCCGGGGACCTCTTTCTCTTCTCAGGTCTGTGCTCTCTCTCCTTCTCTCTGCCTTTTCTATACTCCGCTTCCACAGACTTAGAGGCAGGAGGATGAGTCCCAGCCTGGGAGGGAGGAGAAGGAAGGACTAGAAGGAAAGGCGGTCACAGCAATAGCTGTGACCAAAGCAGAAGCGGAGGCAGCCGCCTCCGTAGAAGGGAGCAGGCCCTTCATAACTAATTTGGCCCTCCGATCCTTAAGGGCACGTGGGTTAAAAACCTGCGTAAATAGAGCAGTCGTGGCTAAATGGGCCACACTCAAACAAAGCACACAAAGAGTGTGGCCATCAGCAGGTGACAATTTGTGGCCACACTCAGTGCATCTTTTGAAAACTTGTTTAGGGAGATCGGACATATCTCACTAAACCACAAGAACAAACTTTCAAGAAACACACTCCACTCACCACACACTCAGACAAGCACACAGAAGGCTGAGGGGGGAACGGGAGACTCACTAAACCACAACAAACTTTCAAGAAACACACTCCACTCACCACACACTCAGACAAGCACACAGAAGGCTGAGGGGGGAAGGGGAAGACTAACTACTACAAACTACCTAACTACCTAAAAACTAAGAAACAAACCCTAAACTCGAAGCACCAGGGAAGGGGAGGAAGAGAGGAAACCTATACTACCAGGCACACACACAAAAAACACTAATCACTTTGAAAAGATCTACTCACAACTTGGAGCTCAAGAATCACGATGCGTTGGATAGCCCCGGCAAATTAGATCTGGAGGTTGGAAGGCAGTGGTGATGTATTATGGGTAAGGGGAGGAGCTTGGAGCACGGAGTAGATGCCTGTGAAGTTCCCGACTCGGATCCGGTACCCACAGGCTGAAGATCAAATTAAGTAAACTAATTCAGATCGTAAGTATTCACCAACACCAAGTGCACTTTCCTTTCTCAAAACAGTAAATACAAGCAGTATGTTGAAAACTATGTCACCAGAATTTAAACTTTTAGCCAGAAATATCACAGAGCATTTACTGTCTGAGAAATGAGAAAATATTCTAATTCTGTTAAAAATATTAAAAGTCGGGGAAAAAAAGGCCTTTGTGAAGCATCTCAGTTAAATATTATAAAATCTGAGGTAAATTGGGTGCTGCTGTGCTCGTCCCTTGAGACTGGTTACAGGCACAGAATCTTTTCCATTTTTCAGTATAAGATATTCAAGTACTAGGCCTCCTTGCCTCTAAAATGATATCCATCACTGGTTTACTGAGGGATGGTAAAGGAGAGATTAGGAAATTAGCCAGGCTGCTAAGGTTCAGAGTTTGAAGCTGAGGGTGCAGAATCTGGTTCTCCTGCTGAGACAACAGGGTAGGAGTCTGAGGCAGGTGCCATGGGGCCAACAGTGACACACTGAGCAAGAGGGGATACCAGTGTTGGTGTGGCCAGTCTGGTGCAATCAAAATCATCCTTGGTTTGTCTTGTTTGATCTTTAGTAGTACTTTGGAGAGTACAGGCATAGGAGGAAAGGCATAAACTGATGGGATTTTCCCAGCTGAAGGACAGAGCATCCACTTTCCATTCCTGTTTGTGGGGAGTCCTTGTGTAAAATGTGTCCAATTGATAATTCTGTGGGGAGGCAAACAGGTCTATATCTGGGCTCCCCCATTTGCTTGTCAACATGTTGAAAATCCTGGGTTCCAGTTTCCACTCATGTGGGTCCATGAGGTTTCTGCTTAGTCCGTCTGCCAGTGTATTTAGTTTTCCTGGCAGGAATTGAGCTTGTAGATGCACTTGGTAGCTCAAGGCTGTGTTCCACAATGCCATGGCTAGCCTGCAGAGAGGGTAAGAATGGGTATCCCCCTGCTTGTTTATGTACCACATAACAGTGGTGTTGCCTGTCTTTACCATTAATTGTCCTGGAAGAATGTGATCCTTGAAGACTGTCACAGCATTCTGTACAACTAAGAGTTCTTTTTGATTGATATGCAAATGCATTTGACTTGGGTTGCATTTGCCCTGAATGCACTTCCCTGCCAGGTGAGCCCCCCCATGCATAGTCTGATGAGTCTGTTGTTAGGGTTTGGGCTGCAGGGGTAGTATGAACGGTAGTCCCTTGTTTTGGTGGCAGGCCTCTGCCCACCAAAGGAACTCTAGACGTAGGCAAGGTATGATAGGAATCATTGCTTCTAGATCCTGAGAATGTTGACACCATAAGCTTTTTAGATACCACGGTACTTTCCTCATATGCAGTCTTGCATATGGAATTAGAAGGATGCAGGAGGCCATGAACCCCAAGGCTTGTAGTATTTGCCTTGCAGACAGCAGGGTTTTTGTGGCCAATTGTTTGAAGTAATTTGTCAAATGTATCTGTTTCTCTGGCGTGAGGAAAGTAATCTGGGAAGTTGTATTCAAGCTTGCTCCCAGGAATATAATTTGTTGACAGGGTACCAGGTGGGATTTATTTTCGTTTATGGTGAACCCCAGACAAGTCAGTACCCTTTGAACAAAGGCCAGATGATTGAAAAGAATGTCTTTGCTTTCTGCCTGAAATAGACAATCATCCAGGTATGGGTACATTTTAATATTTCTTTGCCTGCAAAATGCAATGACTGGAGCTAGGCACTTTGACATCAGAATGGAGCAAGAAAAAAGTTTCCCCAACGGGGTACTTAGCTTTAGTGAAGACTTCGGTTCTGAAACTCAAACTCGAATATTTCAGGAGTCGGACGACCGGCACTTGCGAAATGTTTCTGCTTAGGGCACCGCGAGGCAAGAAAGACTAAAGAAAATGGTGTCGGCTACATGTTTTATACCCCCTGACGACCTAACGTCATGGAAGAGGATACAGCAACTGATGCAGGACCCAAGACTTTGGAGTTCAGGCCGACTGAGGGCAACCTGCCAGCAGATTACCCAAATGTAATGACTGCAACAGTGAAACACGAAGAACATCTGATAGTGCATGTAGCCTGTTTTGAAGCGTAGGTATCTTCTGCAAGATTCCCTGACTGGGATGTGCAGGTATGCTTCCTTTAAATCTAGTGTTGCCAACCAAGCATCTTTGCCTAGCATAGGGAGCAACTGGTGAAGAGTTAGCATCCTGATTTTTGGAATCACCAAAAAGGTGTTTAGGATAAACAGGTCCAGGATAGGACGCCATGAGTTGTCTTTTCGGGGTACCAGGAAAAGTCTCGAGTAGAAACCTTGTCTCTTTTCCTCTTCTGGTACAGTCTGAATAGCCTTTAATCTTGAGAGAGAGAGTACTTGCTTTTGAGCCTTTGCCCACTGATTTGGAGGTAGATCTGGCCAACCGTTTTGGATTGGTAACGTGTGGAAGTGAAATCTGTATACTTGGGAAACTGTGTTTAAAACCCACTTGTCCTGGGTAATGAGTTCCCAGTTTTTTGCTTGCAGAGCAATCTTTCCGCCTAAAGGGGCAGTCAGTTGAGAAGTGCTTGGAAGTTTTAAAGTTAAGTCATTGAGACAGCTTACCATAGGGGGGAGTCTTACTACTCCCTGTTTGGAAGTGGGAGCCCCCCACTACTTAGTCCTGTGCGCACCCTGGGACTGAAGCCTGGGTGTTCTGCTGGTTCTGGGTTTGAACTGAGAAGGCCTGGAAGAGGCAGAAAAGGACCAATTTTTTGAGGGCCAATGCCTACTAAATCTTGGAGGCTGCACTTGTAAGAAATCGTTAACAGTCTGCATAGATTTAGCTTTTTCCTCCATCTTTTTAAGAACAACTTCTGCTTTGTCGCCAAATAGGCAGTCCTGATTTAAGGGATCATCCAGCAATTTAGTTTTAACGTGATCTGGCAAAGATTGCTCCTTAAGCCAAGCATGCCTTCTAAGTACAGACTCGGTGGTGGCAGCCCTGCAAGACGCCGCTAGTGAATCAAAACCACATTGCAAAGTATGTTTTCCAACCTGTTCAGCAGAATGCATTAAATCCTGTAAATCCTTTTCAGCACAATCAGGAATCAACATATTTTTTTGTTTAAGCAATCCAATAACATGCTGATACTTTAACATATGAAACTGGCAATTTAAGGCCCTGATGGCCAAGGTTGCAGATGTGTATACCTTCTTACCCCATCTATCCAGGGTCCTGGAATCTTTATCAGAGGGGGTAGGATTTTTGGCAATAGTAGCCTTAATGTCCTTGGGTCCCTGTGAAATGGTCTCAGGATCCGCAGTAGGATTTTTAAAAAGGAACTTGTGAGAATCAGGAACCCTGTAATATCCATCAGGTTTTCTGGGAGCAGCAGGTAAAGAGAGTCAGGGGCCAAGCTAGATTCCAAAAAGACATCAACAATGTCCAGCACAGGAGGGATAGCTAAAGGCTTGTGTTGGGGCAGGAATAAGAAATCTCTAAGCCTCTTTTTAGAATCAGAGTAATCCTGGCTTTCCCAGTGAAAATGCTCCCAAAGAGTATGCAAGGTTTCACCAAAAGAAAAATCCTCTGGGGGAGAAGCAGAAGGAATAGAGTCCTCTGCATCAGAATCCTCATAGGTAGATAAGACAAATCCTGGTCATCAGTGGAGACAGAAATTTCAGAACCCTGGTCAAAAGTGTCATAAGCAAATTCAGTCCTAGGTCTCTTAGGGGGGGAAGGATGGCTTCCCCTGATTAAAGTAATAAGGTCTTCAGCCATTCTTATCGTTTGTTTTTTAGGCATAGAGGCCTGACCATGCGGTCTGGGCATCGGTTTCCTAGGCATGGTTCGAGTTTTAGGCCTAGAAGAAGAAGATGGCGTTGGTTTAATATGCAAGTCAGTAGGCCTGAATATACCCTCAGAAGCCGGTGCCTGCACAGCGGCTCTGGACCCATCCAAGGTAGAGACATCCGCAGGTTCCACAGTTGAAGCATCTCGTGGCATACTACGAATGGGTCTCAGTAGAGGCCTGCGAATCTGAAAGAGCGGGTATCGGGCTGCAAAAGCACCTCATTGAGTACCGGCGAACTGGCAACTAGCTTAGGAGAAGCTTCGTAGGCAGCTTTGGACATAGGCGGCCAGTCTCTGTCTTTATCTTTGCATTTTTTCAGAATGTCGGTAGTCGGGTGGCTTACCGAAGACATATCTGGATAACTGAACAGAGTACCAAAATATTTAGAAGTGAAAATGTACCGAGTAGTTTGTGGTTTAAATAAGGCACAAAACCGACAGAGAGGTACGTCGTGGTCAGGGCCTAGGCAAGGAATACAGTACAAATGAAAATCTTTAGGAGGTATTTGCTTTCCACAAGAAATACAATTATTGACTTTTACTGACATCGGTTTAGAGCAAGAAAAAGCCTCCCCAATGGGGTACTTAGCTGTAGTTGAAGACTTCGGTTCTGAAACTCGAAAACGAAAAATTCAGGAGTCAGCCGACCGGCACTTGCGAACTGCTTCTGCTTTGGGCACCGCACGGCAAGAAAGACTGATGTAATGGCATCAGCTGCATGCTTTATACCCCTGACTACCTGACATCATGGAAGATGAGACAGCAACCGACGCAGGACCCAAGACTATGATAATCAGGCCGACTGAGGGCTACTGCAAGCAGATAACCCAAATGTAATGACTGCAACAGTGAAACACGAAGAACATCTGAGGTGATAAACTGCCAGTTTGGAAGACAGAGAAAGAGCCGAAAGGACAAGGAAACCTGGTCAAAGGTTTGGGGGGGGCAAAGCTCAAAGAGAAGCAGGCCTGTCAAAAAAAGAAGGCTTCTGAGCCACAGGAGCCTGAGAAGACTTTGCAGAAGGAGCTTGTCCACTACTCTTCCTGCCTTTATTGGCCTAAAAGGCTGCCTGCAAACAAAAGCAGACCTATCAGAATAGTTCCTATGGAATTTAGGGAAAGGGGACACAAAAAAGAAGTTATGTACTCACCATAATGTTACATCTGTGTTGCTGATCTGCTTTTATCCTTTACCTTTGGGGAGTCAGCTCCGATCTCTGGAACCGGCTCTGCTGTTACATTGCTTGCATCAGCCAAAAACCCTTGAACTAAGACTTTTCCCACAATACCCTTTTCCATATTGCCCCATCAGATCAAGTTTGAAGGTAGGTTTGATTCTGATGTAGTTGATTATTCCGACAAAAGCACTTAATCTGTGGACTATCGTGTTTTGAGTGTGGTTTTATTGAGAACCCAATAAACTGTCATTACGAGTACCTGCAGAGTGGTTGTCTGGATACCTTATATTTGTTTTCCAAGTTTGAAGGTACACAGAATGACAAATAAATCTGTAAAGAGGCCATGTCCAAGATCAAACCTGATAAAGTTACCAGGACAAGAGTCTGATCCTCCAGAAAGTCCATAGGAGGGGGGGGGGAATTAAAGGATAACTGAAGATCGAAAAAGTACAGTTTTGTACCTTCCATAAATGTAGATGTTCGAGTGCTAATACAGCTGCAGTCATAACAGATGGGTTCTCCTGACGTCAGGCGGGTCCTCGGTCGGCCGAATTCCAAAGTCTAGGTCCGGCGTCGGTTGTCGTCGCTTCTTCCCTGATGTCAGTGCGACAGGGGTATAAAAGAACCAGCCAACACCATTTTCTTCAGTTTTTCTTGCCCCAGATGTCAGGTGCCCCCAGAAGGAAGGCAATACATAAATTTGTGTAATAAAACAATGCAATATTATCAAAATACAGTAGTTGCAAGCAAATACACCATAAATGAATACCCCAATCAGGTTGTATGAGGAGGTGTTAGCCAATGGACCTGTCCCAAGAGGGGAAGGAGGGAGGGAAACCTGGACTGCAGCTGTATTAGCACTCGAACATCTACATTTATGGTAGGTACAAAACTGTACTATGTTCATCGTGCATACAGCTGCAGTCATAACAGATGGGTAGAATCCCAAAGCTAAGAAAGGGGTGGTAGGCACTAGGTAGAACTAGGAGGAGCCAGGATGCCCTGCAAGACTGCAGTGGCAAAGCCTGCTCTAGTTTTGGAGTATAATGGTAGGTGGTAGTGCTTGGAGAAGGTATGCACAGAACTCCAAGTGACTGCTTCCAAAATATCTTTGGTAGGAACTCCTCTGAGGAAAGCTGCAGAGGTAGCTATGGCCCTTGTGGAGTGAGATCTGATACCTGCAGGTACAGTTTTACCATGAAAAGAGTAACAAAAGCGTATGCAGTGGGCTATCCATCTTGATATTGTCCGTTTGGAAATTGGCTTCCCTTGAGCTCCTGTAGCATAGGACACAAAGAGCTGTTCTGATTTTCTGAAAGGCTTTGTTCTGTCCAAATAATAGCGCAGCTGTCTGTGGATGTCCAAGGAATGTAATAGTCTCTCCCCTTTGTTTTGAGGATTAGGGTAAAAGGTAGGTAAGTGTATAGCCTGATTCAAAGCTACCCTGGATACCACCTTTGGCATAAAGGACGGGTTGGTTCGTAAGGAAACTCTGTCCTGATGGAAGATGATAAAAGGCTGCACAGCCATGAGGGCTTGTAGTTCCGATACCCTACGAGCTGAGGTGATAGCCAGAAGGAAAGCTGTTTTCAAGGACAAATACTGCAAATCTGTTGAGGCAGTTGGCTCAAAAGGAGGCAAGGTCAGCTTTTCTAGAATGAGGTTGAGGTCCCAAGCAGGTATTGGTTGTTTCCTTGGGGGTTTTATATTCTTAGCCCCTCTGAGGAACTGTCTTAAGAGGGGGTGAGAGGATAAAGGTGGATCAGTGTTGTATTCTGCAGAAATGGCTGAGGCATGGATTTTGATGGAGGAGAATGAAAGTCCATTGCTTAGCAGCTCAGCTAGATACTGTAATATCTGAGGTAAATTCAGTTTTCCAGGATTCTGGCCCTTTTTCTCATTCCAGGCACAAAACCGTTTCCATTTTGCGGAGTAAGCTTTTCTAGTAGACGGCCGTCTGGCCTCCAAAATGAAATCCTGCACCTCCTTGGAGAGTAGGGTCTGTTGTGATGTTAAGGAATCTTCCATGCGGCCAGATTGAGTGTTTTCAGCTGACTGTGAAGAGTTTTGCAGCTGTGCTGAGTCAGAAGAAGAGGCATTAGAGGTAGGGTCCATGGAGGGGAATGCGTCAGGCTCCTTAGGAGTGGGTACCAGTGCTGTCTTGGCCAGTCTGGAGCAATGAGAATCATCTTTGGTCTGTCTGCTCTGGTTTTTAATAGAACTTTGGGCAGCAGAGGAAGAGGTGGAAAGGCATAAACTGTCATTGTTGTCCAACTGAAAGAGAGAGCGTCCACTCTCCAGGCCTGTGGATGAAAAGTCCTTGAGCAGAATTTTGTCAATTGGTGATTTTTGTGGGAGGCAAAGAGATCTATGTCTGGCCTTCCCCATGCTTGAATTATCTCTGTAAAACTTGAGGATGCAACTTCCATTCGTGTGGATCTGTCATATTTCTGCTTAGGTTGTCTGCCAGCGTGTTTTCCTTGCCTGGCAAGTACTGTGCTTGAAGGTCGATTTGTAATTCCAGAGCCATGTTCCAAAGTGACATGGCCAGCCTGCATAGGGGGTATGAATGGGTTCCTCCCTGTTTGTTTATGTACCACATTACTGTGGTGTTGTCTGTCCTTATCAATAGTTGACCTGGATGCAGAAAGTCTTTGAAAGCTATAATAGCATTTATTACTGGTGGCACTTCCTTTTGATTGATGTGAAGGTGCTTTTCTTTTTGGGACCATTTGCCCTAAATGCACCGATCTGTCATGTGCGCCCCCCAGGTGTAGTCAGAGGTGTCTGTTGTGATGACTTGATTTGCTTGAGGCTTGCAGAATGGGAGACCTGTGTTTGTTTGGCATGCTTGAGCCCACCACAGAAATTCCTTTTGAAGACATGGAATTAGTGGTATTATTGTTTCCAAACTGTGGCTGTGTTGAAACCATAGGTTTTTCAGGTACCATTGAAGTTTCCTCATATGCAGCTTTGCACATGGGATTAGTAGGATGCAAGATGCCATGAATCCCAGAGCCTGCAGGATTTTCCTTGCAGTCAGCCTGGTGAAATTTGCTAGTTTTCTGAAGTATTGAGTTAGTTGCCCCTGCTTCTCTGGCGTGAGGTAGGCCATCTGGGTGTTTGTGTCCAAGTTGGGACCCAGGAAAATTATTTTCTGAGAGGGTATTAGCCTTGATTTCTTTTTGTTGACTGTGTATCCCAGAGAATTCAACAACATTATTAAAAAAGCCAGATGTTTCAGAAGTATGTGCTTGCTGTCCGCTTGGATCAGGCAGTCGTCCAAATATGGGTATATTTGTATCCCTTGAAGTCTGCAGTAGGCAATTACTGATGCCAGGCATTTCGTGAATACTCTGGGCGCAGTAGATAAGCCAAAGGGCAATGCAGAGAATTGATAATGGGTTGAACCTGCAAGAAATCTGAGGTATCTTCTGCAATTTTGTCTGATTGGGACATGCAGGTATGCCTCCTTGAGGTCCAATGTTACCAGCCAAGACTCCTTGCCCAGCATGGGAAGAAGCTGCTGTAATGTGAGCATCTTGAATTTTGGTGCAGTAAAAATGTGTTTAGGATGGATAGGTCCAAAATAGGTCTCCAATCTTTTCCCTTCCTTGGTACCAGGAATAGTCTGGAATAAAAACCTTAACCTTGTTCGTGAGTAGGTACCTCTTGAATAGCTTTCATGTCCATAAGATCTGAAATTTGTCTTTGTGCCTCTGCCCTTTGATTGTGTGGCAGGTTTGGCATGCCTCTCATTTTTGGAAGGGTGTGAAAATGGAATCTGTAGCCTCTGGTTTATAATGTCCAGGATCCATTTGTCTTTTGTGACAATATGCCAATTTTTTGAAAATAATGCCAGTTTTCCACCTAAGGGTGCTGCCATTTGAGCCTTGCTTGGCATGCAAAGGGGAAAGTCATTGGGCTTGCTTTCTGAATGGCTGCGAACTATCCTCACCACCTCTGTGTAGGAGCTTGCCATTGTCTGCCTCTAAACGATCCTTGAGATTGCCCTCTGCCCCTCGGGCGCCTGTATCTACCTCTTAGGGGTCTGTCTGTGGCTGGAAAGGACCAATTTTTGGAAGGCCAATTTCTACTGAAACGTGGAGGTTGTACCTGCAGAAAATCTTTCACTGTTTGCATTGATTTAGCCTTTTCCTCCATTTTCTTTAATACCTCCTCAGCTTTAACACCAAATAATACATCCTTTTGTAGAGGGGCATCTAGTAATTTAGCTTTGACATGATCTGGTAAGGTTTGCTCCTTGAGCCAGGCATGTCTACATATGACTGATCCTGTAACAACAGCTCTACATGAGGCCTCTAGAGCATCAAAACCACATTGCAAGGTATGTTTACCCACTTGTTCTGCACTATGCATCAAATTCCTGCAACTCCTTCAAGTCTGGTTGTTCAGGTTGTGACATTTTGCTTTTCAACTGTGATAACAGAAACTGTTGGTACTTTAGCATATGGAACTGGCAGTTTAATGCCCTCATGGTTAAAGTGGCCGAGGTGTACACCTTTTTTCCCCACCTTTCTAAGGATCTTGAATCTCTCTCGGAAGGTAATGGATTTTTAGCAGTGGAGGCCTTAATTCCCTTGGGGCCCTGTGAGATAGTTTCTGGGTCAGCCGCATGGCTTTTGTATAAAAATTGGTGTGAGTCAGGAACCCGGTAGTACCTGTCAGGCTTGACTGGGGCTGGAGGTAAAGAATCCGGGTTAAGGCAGGCCTCCGAGTACACACCATCTAGTATGTCTAAGACAGGAGGTATAGCCAGAGGCCTGTGCTGAGGTAGCAAGAGAAAATCCCTAAGCCTTTTCTTGGAATCTGAGTACTCTTGGCCTTCCCAGTGGAAGTGCTCCCTTAAGGTATGCAAGGTTTCCCCAAATGAGTAATCCTCTGGGGGGTAGACAGAGGGAATGGACTCCTCTGCATCAGAATCTTCAAAAGGGGAGTAAGAATGTTCCTGTTCATCAGAGTGCTCTGAAATAATGGAGGCCTGGTCAGAGGAGGGATTCTTCCTCCACTCTGGGCCTTTGTCCGGGGGTTGAGAACCCCTGATAAGAGTAATTAAATCCTCAGCCATTTTAAGCATCTGTTTTTTAGGCATGGGGCCTGGAGAAGGGCCCTGTGTAGCTTGTCTCTTAGCATGCATGGCTGCTTTAGACTTAGTGAAAGCCTTGATGGAAAAAGAAGAGGAAGGTCTGAAAACACCTTGAGAGGAGGCAGACCTGTCTACATTTTTAGATTCACCACCAAAAGTGGCTTCGGTATCTGTAGTCGGGGTGTGGGCCGAGGAGCCTGCGACCTCGGGCACAGAAGACACCGCCAATGAAGTGTCGTCGGTAGGCAGGGGCTGCGTAGGCGCCTCGCTGAGAACCGGACCACCTGTAGTTGGCTTTGGCGTGGTGTCGGTAGAGGCCGCGGACCTCGTGTGTCGGTCCTTATCTTTGCGTTTTTTAGACAAAACTGAAGTCGGAGTATCCAACGACATAATATAGTTAAATTTTTTGCCAAAATAGTGCTGGGCGAACTCCGCCCGACGCTTAATGGTGCGTTTGTTGAATGTAGCACAAAAACGACAGACCGAGACGTCGTGGTCTGGGCCTAAGCAAGGAATGCAGAGGGAATGAAAATCCTTATGCGGTATTTGCTTCCCACACGAAATACAATTATTAACTTTGTCTGACATCGGTCTGAGGCAAGAAAAGTTTCCCCAACGGGGTACTTAGCTTTCAAGAAGACTTCAGTTGCAAAGTTTTCGTAATTTCAGGAGCTGGCCGACCGGCACTTGCGAACTGCTTCTGCTTCGGGCACCGCGTGGCAAGAAAGACTGAAGAAAATGGCGTCGGCTGGTTCTTTTATACCCCTGTCGCACTGACGTCAGGGAAGAAGCGACGACAACAGACGCCGGACCTAGACTTCGGAATTCGGCCGACCGAGGACCCGCCTGACGGCAGGAGAACCCATCTGTTATGACTGCAGCTGTATGCAAGATGAACATCACAGATGGAACATTATTGGTGAGTACATAACTTTTTTATCTTATGTTGTCAATCTTCACTTATCCTTTACCTTTGGGACAGAGCCCCCAGCTACTTTAGGTGCTGGGTGGCCTTATGGAAGGATATTCCTGAGAACCATACAGCCAAAGGATGCTCTTCCCCTGTAGACCATATCCAATTGGTAATGAGTAATAAAGGCATGCGGAGTAGCCCAGGTTGCTGCTGTGCAAAATTAATCCACGGAAGGCTTGGAATGGAAAACAGCAGATGTGACTACTGATCTAGTGGAGTGTGCTCTCACTGGTAAACTTGAGATGCTTTTTATTGTACATGAAAGTAATACAGTTTCTTAGCCATTCAGACAATGTAACTTTTTAAACAGATTTTCCCAGAGATGGACCGGAGAAAGATACAAATAACTGGTCTGATTTCCTAAACTCTTTACTTCTGCTGAGGTAGAAATGTAATTTTGAACATCCAGCAAATTTAAGCAATATTCACCTTTGTTGGAAAATTTAGGAAAGAAAACAGATAAGTCAATGGTTTGATTAATATAAGTTTCTGAGACCATCTTAGGGAGAAAGGATGGGTTGGTTCTTAGCAGAACCCTATCCTTATGAAAAACCAAATAAGAGGGTTTTGAAGATAATGCTTATATCTCAGAAATTCTTCCAGTGGAAGTAATGGCTATCAGAAAAATAGTTTTCCATAAAAGAAACTAAGTAACGTGGCTGCCGTTCAAAGGGAGGAAGCACTAAAGACTGCAAAACGAAGGTCAGAGCCTAAGGAGCTAGAGGGTCTTTAAAAGGAGGTTTCAATTGCAAAGCACCTTTCATGAACACTTTGCATAATCTACGTGAAATGGTCTTCTAAGCCATTATGAAAACTGGAAATGACAGCTAGCTGGACCTTAATACTGGAAACAGAAGCTCCTTGATCAAAATGCATAGCTAGAAACGTTTTCAACCGGTGCAGAAAAAGGGGTTAAGACCATTATTGCACATCCAAACAGAAAATCTTTTCCGCTTGCATAGGTACAGTTTCCTGGTGGAAGGTCTATGAGAATCCAGTAGAATTGTTTGGACTGGACAGGATACATTTTTCTGCCTAGCGACTAGTGGAATTAGAGGAGTCAAGCTGTAAGCTTGAGGTTCAGAAGACTGGGGTGTACCAGTCCTTGTGGATAAGACAGAAGATCTGGAACTGGGTCCAGAATCCATGGACAGTGAACTAGATGAGGCCACAGAAAGGGAAACCAGACCTGTCGAGGCCAGAAGGGCACAATGAGGATCACCTTGCATCTCAACCTGCTGGCTTTCTTTAAAAAGGGAATCAGAGGAAAGGGGGAAAGGCATAGAGAAGACCTGGGGACCAATCATGAAGGACAGCATCTCTCAGGACCCCCCCAGAGTTGGAATTATGACAAAATAGCTGCTGCACTTGTTGTTTTGTGGTGAAGCAAAGAAGCTGCGGCAAGGCTGGCCCCAGCAACAGAAAATCTATTTTTCCACTCTGGGATTAAGAGACCACCTGTGAGGCAGGAGAATGCATCTGCTCAATCTGTCCACTATCATGTCTGAGCTTCCCGGAATGTGCATTACTATGAGAAAGCAGTTGGGAGGATACTGCCCATTGCCGCTCTCTGACTGCTTCTCGACACAGGGGTTAAAATTTTGTTCCTCCAAGTTTGTTGATGTACCAGAGTACTGACATGTTGTCTGACTGAATTGCAATCGTTCCTAGAGGGAGGGCAGATTGGAAGGCTTGCAACTCTAAGAGCATTGCCCTCAGTTCCAGAATGCTGAGATGCAGGTCGGTTTCTATGGGGAACCAAGTGCCTTGGATTGTTCTTCTCAGACAATGACCCCCCTGCCCCATCTCGGAAGCATCCATGGTCACTATGGCCTTGGATTGAGGTGGGACAAAGGGGCACCCTAAAAGAACTTCCTCGGATTCCATCCGCCAGGATAGGTCCTTGTTGCATAGACTGGTGATGAGAATTCGGTATGTCATTGGATGGGTTAGGTTAGACCATTGGGATGATAGAAGCCACTGTAGATTTTGCATGTGAAATCTTGCTGGTGGAACTAAGGTGATGGTTGCTGCCATGGAACCCAAAGCTCGAAGGACTAGAAGTACAGGAGCCTTGTCACTGGAAAGGATAGCCTGTACTTGGGATTTTATTTTCTGTAGCCTGTGAAGAGGAAAGGAAGCTACACAAGAGATGGTGTTCATGCGAGTACCTATGAACTCTAGATCTTGAATGGGACTTAGGTGAGATTTTGAGCGATTTACAATAAAGCCCAGATGGGCGAACAGGTGTAGGATGAAATCTGTTGCTTGAAGCAGTAGATGCCTGGTGGGAGTGGTGATGAGCCAGTCATCTAGATAAGGAAACAGACGGAAGCCGTGCAGTCTCAAGTGAGCTGGTACTGCCGCCAAAGATTTGGTGAACACCCTGGGGGCTGTAGTGAGACCAAAGGGCAGCACTCTGAACTGGAAATGACTGGCTCCTAGCTGAAAGCAGAGGAACCTTCTGGAGCGTCTGTCCAATTTTATGTGTAATACATGTCCTGAAGGTCTACAGAGCACATCCAATCATTTTTCTCTAGAAAGGGAAGTACAGACTGAACCGTGACAATCTGAAATTTCGCTTGCTGAATAAACTTGTTCAGAATGCTGAGATCTGATATTGGTCTCAAGTCTTTTTGGCACTAAAAAGAACCTTGAGTAAAATCCGGATCCTATCTGGTCTGGTGGGACTTCCTGGATGACTCTTCTTCTAGCAGCTTTTGAATCTCAAAGGCTGCTTAGTCCCTCTGATTGGGTGGAACATCAAGGACTTTTCATTTTAATTTTAGAAGGAGAGTGAAGGGAATATGGTAACCTCTGGCAATGATCCTTTGCACCCAAGCATCTTTAGTTATTTGTCACCAGACTCTAGAGTGCAGTGAAAATCTTCCCATGACTGCTTCCAGAGATAAGCAATCAGCCTAATTTTGAGAAGCACTGACAGGATTGTCCAGAGAAAGAATCTCTGGAACCCTGATTTTGTGGGCCACCTCTGCCATGGGGTTGGACTCTTCCACTGGAGTCTCCCCTCTGCCCTGAGCAGAGCCACTACCACGTGCCCTAAAAAAGGTCCCTGGGATTTTTTGAAGAACATCTTGCCACACCTGTGATTCCTAGAGTAGGACCGTTGGGTAGCAAAAAAAACATATGCCCACTGCAGGCAGGGTCTTTCCATCTTTCTCATGCCTGGCTAGAGTCTCCTGGACTTTGGGGCCAAATACGGAAGATCCGTCAAAAGGAGCACTGATCTGCTCCACAAACTCACATAAACGCATCCAGGTGTGACGTGGTCGAAAAACTGGAGACCAGCTCCGAACCAAAATATCCATGACCGGCTCCGAAAGGCTGAGAGCCGATATGGACTTAGTCAAGAGACTACCTTCTTTCGGCACCAAGGGCAATGGAACCGAAGAAGGAGAAGCTGTTTTAGCAACTTTCTCTGGCGGCTCCGAAGAAACAGATGGAGCCGGAGAGTGCTTCTTGGAAGTCTTATTGTCCTTTTTAGCTGGAGAGGATAATGCACTGGATGACTTAGCCAAGTCTTCCTTGTTTAATCAGTCCTTTCAAAATGAGCTTGTTCTTCCTCTCCTGTAACACAAGGGGACTGAAGGAATGACAAAACAAGCAGGACTTTTTGAGGTGAATAGCCCCCAAGCAGTACACGCACACAGAGTGCCCATCAGTTAAAGACATTTTATTGCTGCATTCAACACACTTTTTAAAACCCGAAGGCCTGTGTTCCTTAGGATCCTTGGACATGCTGAAAGGAACAAATTAATACGTACACACACTTGACCCAACTTACAAGAAACAGAGCCTCTAACTCAAACCGCCAAGAAACTGGCAGGAAAACAACAGGGAGGACTAGGCCTTCTAACTTAAACGGGCCTAGCCCATGGGGAAAGGAAAACGAACAGGATACCCAAACAGCCAGACAAGGGCACAAAAAAAAAAAGCCAGAGAAACAAATACAGGCAGTAAAACACCACTACCACACACACAGAAGCTTAATTTGTTGCTACATAATTCTGACACATATGGAAACAAAACAGTCACTATATAGAACTAATTGGAGTGATGCGTTCAGTGGAAAAACTACAGAAGGAATGAGGAAAGTTTTTGAAGAAAAACTGTTTGAATGCAAAAAAAAAATCCTTAACATCAGGATCTACTGTCACACTACCAAAAGGATATATTTCAATAAGAACAAGATACTTGATCAAGGTGAGAAACAAAAAATGTAAGAAATGGAAAACAGGGAGAGCTACAATTTTGAAAACTAAAATAAACAACCTGGACACACAAATTAAGCTTAGTGCAATACATGATCAAGAAAAATTTGAAAAAATGTATATAAACATATTGAGCATAATAGGAAACCATTTTATAGATACATAAGATGAAGGCGTAAAGACATACAAACTGATAAACTGTAGATTCTACAATTTATTCTCAAGACACAACAAATCATAGATATATTTACAAAATCTTATGCAAACAGTTTGGCTCCACAAAGGGGTTGATACAGTTGTCCTAGTGACATCTAGGTAACTCAAGACACTGAAATCAAATTAGATTACACTGAAAAAGAACTATGCAAATGGGACGCAAACAAAGCACAGGGAGGGGACAGAATTAGTAATAACAGCTTGAGAACACTTCAGCAATAACTTGCAGTGCCAAAGTTGTAAAATATGGGGAGATTCCTCAAGACTGGAGACACGCACTTACTAAACCTGTCTTTAAAGGAAAGGGGAGTAGGACAAACCCAGAGCCATATAGACCCTTAAATTTGCTTTCATGTTGTGGAAAAATAATGGAGAGGGTAATACTGTATAAATTACTGTCAGAATTAGAAAGGTTGGGACTTGAAACCATACATCAATCAGCATGTACATGTTGAAAATAGATATACTACCACCTGTAGCATTATTTTGTAAAACATAACAGCCATGACTGGAAAAGTGTGCTGTGATGTAATTTAAACAGCTTTCACTTTAGAGTTTGACAGGGTCATACACAGCACTGATCAATAAATTAAAACAACTAGTTAATGATGCACTCTTGATAAGATGGATATCTACATGGCTTACAAATAGTACATGGCAAGTGTCATACAGCAACTGAACAGGTGAAATTCTTGGTTACATTCAGGGTGTCTACAGAGCTCAGTCCTAGGCCCAAACTTGTTTAGATTGTATCTTTCACATTTTTTTCATCTGAGGTATTCTACAGTCTATAATGCAAATTATTTGAAATTGGGTAAACTGATTATATGTGTTACAGATAAGGCATGTCTGCAAAAGAACTTTACTAAATTGACCATTTAGGCACAGGAGAACAATATGTGATAAATGCATCAAAAACTAAGCATACACGATTTAGGAGACAAACTGAAAGGTAAATATTTAATACACTACACAGTGACTGAAACTGTAGATTCATTTAATCCAAACTTGAGAATGGAATAAAAATAAGAAAACCTTATCAGAAAAGGAGCATGAATAAACTGGAAAGAGTACAGCGGAAATATACCAAGGGCATCCATGAATGTGAAAACTGATATTATTATGAAAGACTAAAATATCTGAACTTGCAGTGTCTCATACAGGCATTTAAGAGGACACCTTATTCAGGTATACAGGGCATTTTAGACACAACTACCTCTGCGAATGCTTGAGGTTATCAAAAATAAGTAGAGAATCATCAGACAAAATATGCAGAAGATTCTACAGGATTGAAAAGCATAATAACTGGCTATCAGACAGCAGGTGAAGCATGGAACAGACTACCAAACTGCATTAAAGCAAGCACTAGTTTAGATATTTTTAACAGCAGCCCAGACACTTGTTATTGGAACAACTGTTTTGGTGGATTGGCAGGCTAGAAGGGCATTAATGCCCGTGCTTGAAATGCATGTATGGAAACAAACATTATGCATCAATAATATCCAGACACCAACATTGTTTGTAGTACATAGGCTACTACAACACTGAGCCAGCTAGGTACTCTGTAAAGGCAAACTGCCCACTATACACCACTAAAAATTTGTCTTAATTTGATAAGAACTACATTAAAGATGCTGTAACATTTCATTCATTCAACACTGTCAAGTTTCAATCGATTGCTACAGCAACCTCATGCACATGCACCACGAGAGACACAATTTTTATTAGACAAGAGGGGAATGGGAAGCTGAATGCCAGGACCTTTCTTCTGACTGGAACACCACAAATGCCTTTACAAGTGATGACAGCTTGATTCTGTTTATGCAGAAGGTATTGCTGCTGTGTGTAAAATCCTGGCTAATACTCCAGAATACATCATTCTGGGGGTCTGGGCACAGCAGTAACATGAATGAATCATTGGTCTCAGCAGATCTGTACAGTAGAAAATGTTTACAATAGGCAAAGTAAAACAAAAAAAAAATAACTAGAACTGAACCATCTCATTAGTTCCCTGATTAGAATTCAGCACCCAAGCACACAAAGACCAGTCAGAATAGGAAGGAAAGCACAGTTAGGTGCGTTAAGATATTACCATCAAATTTCCTAGCACTGAACTGTCTTTAAAAAAAAAACTCAGATTGATTTGTAAGGAAAGAGCTCTAATGATGACTGTGTATCACAATTATATCCTCAAAATCCATGCCCTAATGGGCATTATATTTAGTCCACCAAGCCATCTAGAAGAATATATCACAGCAACCACCTCTACGACCTAACAAGTCATCAGTACTGCACCAAAGCACCAAACTCCACCAAGATTGTGCCAGAGAAATATACAGATAATCAAGAATACATGGCTCAAATCACATTTGTGTGAAATCAGGGGGAGAAATTAGGTATAACAATCATGGATACTACAAATGCATGATTTGAAGGGCAAAAGGAAACATGAGAGTTCTGCTGTGAACTGTTTTAACAATAGCCTTATGTTGCTGAAAGATATTTACAACATTCAATAAAAAACTATGATCACTCATTTTTAACACTGTATGTCTTCTTTTAGTATACTATCAGAAATCACATTACTTTTAAAATATTTTTACAAGGAAAGCAAATTCAGGTACAGTATGCATCTATCAATGGTGTTGTTTCTTTATAGTATCAATAATGGCCAAAGATCTACTACTAGAAAATGGAAAGAGGACTGCTCAACTCAAAAGGCAAGGGTCCACCTCAGACTACAAAACGCAATTAAAGGATTCAAACAGCAGCATGAGTTAAAGACAAAATGCCTCTTAAGCTTCCGTTCCCTTATCATCAAACGCAGTCCTTGGAAACAGGAGCAACTTAGTGTCTTAATGAACAGGCCCTTTCTTACCTGTATTTGTATTACTTCCAATACTGTTCATAGCTGATGGCACAGAGGAGGAGGGATGAAATGATAAATGTCCATTCTCTCTAGAGGGTGTTTTGTCCTGCCAACTGTGCCCCATATCAATCACAGACTCTGTCTGGCTCTGCCATTCATCAGAGCCCTGTCGTACATGGTAGACAGTTTCTAATCTCCCCCTGCTCTGAGATGAATAGTTACTGGACATCCGTTCCTCCAAATGGTTCAGCCACAATGCCAGAGAGTTGCGGTCCTCCAGCGTTGTGGCAGGATGAATCAACGCATATGACAAAAGTTGCCGACTCTCTTCAATAAACAGATTGCTCTCAATAGAGTATGTAAGCACTTTCCGAAGAAGATTCATGTATTCAGATTTTGCTTCTGTATTCCTGGGTTGAAGAAGTGGAAGGTGCGACAGCAGTAAAGACACTACCTTCTCCTTTGGCTCTTGATGCCACTGGTTCACTATTGCTGCAGAAATGAAAACAAGGACACAAATTAGAGAGCTTAACCCGTATGCCTACCACTACACTAAGCCTATCTACAGCTCTGAGCCTCAGTATAATGTGTCAAAGAAATGCATTAAATAAAGGCAGGAAGAACAAGAAATGCCACAGTTTATTATCCAGCCTACCTCCCTGTAGTACTACTACTACCACATTTCAATTCTATCACGTCAGATCTACATTTTCTCGTCCAGAAAGGTAAATTAACAGAAATCTGTACATATTTTGACAAACAAATACTTTTGGATTGTTAAAGCACTATATTATAAGCAGCACCATCTCTGGCAAGGGCGCTACTTTCCCCCCATAAGGGCAGCCATGATGTACAATTAAGCATACAAGCATATCCTAAATTTGCAACATGCATGCAGTAATATCACTGCAATAAAATACTCATACAGCATTTTCTTGTCACAGTCCCTCTACCCATGGACACAGGGTTCAGTTATTAAGCATAACACCTGAAGAGTCAAGAAGGTGGAGCAGGGTGCATAGCAGCATGTTTGCAGGCTCTACTATAATGTGGGGTAGGAATAGGGTTTATAAACAAAGACTTGCAGTAAATGGTGGGTGACCAATGATACTAGTCCATAGGTATATGCATGTAATGCCTGCTGAAAACTTGGCATGACAGAGAGTAGAACATCTGTACACTCCCCATCTCCTGGGTCTGTGCACACTAGTGTTTTCCCAATTCATGAGGCAAGATGAATCAGTGCTGGAGCAGGTGCCGCAGAGTATCAAGGAGGGGCTCTGAGATTTGGCTGAAGGCAAACAGCTGCAGATGGAACAAAATGAAAAGTAACAGTCCATTCCAACTCTGAGCAATTTCATTCCAACAAACTCAACATTCAAATGATTCAGGTATTCTGAAACATACACATTAATTGTTCCTAATAAACAGCCCAGGCAATATTTTTAGCTTTTTTATGGAAATGCACATAAGTAGTATCAACTAATTCAGACTACACCAGTAACCAGCACAAAAAGCCTCAAGTTAGACTATTCTAACTTAAAGTTACTCAGATACAACTGCCTTACATGTCCGATGATAAAGCACATTTCCCTGCTATATAGCACTGAAGTGCACTATACTGCAACCTGCTTACTGATGAGTATTGTGCAAAATATAATACTATTCCTACAAAACTGCTATGCCTACCCACTGTATAAGATTTTAATCTATACCACCGCTAACAAAGTCATCATGACAGTACACTTTAATAAGACATCATCAATGAGGAAAAAAGACTAAGAAGGAAGAAAAGGCAAAAGTGATCTTTACTTTTCCATCTCTGTACATTGTGAAATGTAAATTTCTGTTGATGTTCTATATTATATATATATATATATATATATATATATATATATACATACACACACACAGACACACACACATACACATATATATCGAAGCATTTTAAATTTTACAATCTGTTGTTGGCCATATTATATAAGGACTACAAGACCACCAACAAAATGACTTGGCTATGGGCAGAAAGTCTCAAGTTGCTTGAGGACATTGGCAGTCTCCCCAGCTGTTCCCTATATTACAGTTAATTTTTTTTTTAGATCAGACAAGGATTTTCAACATAAACTAGTAAAACTAGCCAGTGCAAAGATCTTCATGTTTGAATGATGACAGGAAAAAAACAGAAACCCTGACTCCTGGAATGGGGCCACCTGGGTGAACATGCATGGTTTGTGGTTCCACTCTCCAGTTTGAAAAAATAAATTACTGACGCGGAACTCAAGTGTTCATTGATTTTTTTTGAAGGAAAATTATCTGAAAAAGTCAAAGTAGTAAGAAGTTGTTCAACTAACTGAAGAACAAAGGAATGTCACTCATACTGGCAGCTGACAAAGTGGGTACTGATATGCTCCGAGGTACCCAATGCTAAGCTACGGTTATATCTGCAAAGGATGAGATAAATGTAGGGGAACAAGCATCGCTTTTCCTAATATACAAGTTGCAAGTGATAAATTCTAAAATCCACGGTATGGATTCACGATCTGAAAAACATATGGCTGCAACAAGTGCCAAACAAAGAGAAACAAGGAAAACACATTTTTTCCAGGCACTCGGATATAATTTAAAAAGTTTTTGGGAATCCAAGACCTTGTAAAAACGGTCTGGCTTCATGGGCACAGGCGGTTAGGATTTAGGTTGCAGGGAACAGTCAAGCTTGACATCATCCACAACCTCTAGAAATGGAGAAATAGCAAAAGATTTATGCTCAGGGAGTTACATTTTTTTTAACCCTTTCTTAGGCTGACAGCAGCCCTGAGCTTCCAAAATTATGAACTCCCTCATTTTATAGTGTGTGCTCCCAAAAGTGACATACTTAGGTGGTGATGCTGAGGCAAATCAGCATATAAACTAGTGGATATTGGTCAACATATGCTAATTCATCGTAGTCCTAGAAATTACTGGAGTCCTGGGGGGGGGGGGTTGTCCCCCCCCCCCCTTTTTGTTTTTTTTATTACCATGACATGATCCTGTACAAGGAGTTAAGGCAAGGCTGTGCTACTTGGATCTCAATTTGTATGGGATCCTCAGCCAGTCTAACTATATCCGGCTGATAGGCTTGGTGAGGTTGGGAACCAGATGGCCTAGGCTGTGGCAAGCTGGATGCAGCCTTTTTAAGCTTGGCCTTTAGCTTGGGCCTAAGAGTGGCATCCGATGCATGGTAGCTAGGCTGTAGGTGAGCAGCCACTGCCTACACTTGCTCCATTAACTCTTCCTCTCTAACCTGGGGGATTATGCCCACACCCTTTGGAAGACTTGGTACAGGCGTCGGAAGCAGAGGCTTGCAAAGTGGCCTTGGACCCAACTGACAACTTATCCCCTTTGACTTGTGCAGATATGGAGGCAGCTGCTGGTATACTGAACTCCAAGAGGGTCTCAGTAGAGGCTCCAGCCATAAGCTCAGTTGTCAGAGGGAACTGAAAAAGCATCTCCTCTCCTTCAATAATCATGAATCTGGGTGGACCAGTGAAACACAAAGAACATAGTACAGTTGTGTACACCTACCATAAATGTAGATGTTCGAGTGTATTCACTGTCGCAGTCTTGGTTACCCTCCCTCCAGCCCCCTTTTCTTCTTTTGGCTATACCTCTACATCTGCTTGCAGTAGCCCTCAGTCGGCCTGATTAAGTCTGTAGAGGTAGAAGCAGCCCTGGTTGAATGGGGTCTGATGCCCTGTGGGATAGGTTTTCCATGGTGCTTATAGCAGAAATGCAGTGGCCTATCCATTTTGAAATGGTTTGTTTTGAAATAGCTGATGGACAGCAAGAGACCATCATCCCACTACCCTAACATGCTTAAGATGCTTCTCCATTTGTTTATTAGAAGGACTGGAGTCAGCATAAAGTACAGTTGTGTACAATTACCATAAATGTAGATGTTCGAGTGTATTCACTGTTGCAGTCATTGCATTTGGGTTATCTGCTTGCAGTAGCCCTCAGTTGGCCTGATTAACAAAGTCTTGGGTCTGCGTCGGTTGCTGTCCCTTCTTCCATGACGTCAGGTCGTCAGGGGTATAAAACATGCAGCCAACGCCATTACATCAGTTTTTCTTGCCCCATATGTCAGGTGTCCCCCTAATGGGAAGCAATTAAATCTATAAATACAAGTATATACCTCCAACAAAAAAGCAAATACACCAAAAAGCTTTCAGAGCATAGTAAGTGAGAGTAGACGTATAGTCAAAAGAAGAAAAGGGGGCTGGAGGGAGGGTAACCAGGACTGCAACAGTGAATACACTCGAACATCTACATTTATGGTAAGTGTACACAACTGTACTATGTTCTCTGTTGCAGTCATTAACATTTGGGTAGATTCCCAAAGTTAAGGTTGGAAGGAGGAATTTAAATAGAATTAGGACCAACTGTAAGGCCCTGCAAGACTGCAGTAGCAAAACCGGCCCTGGATTTAGAGAAAACTGGCAAATTATAATGGTTGGTGAAAGTATGTACAGAACTCCAGGTAGCAGCTTCTAGGATGTCCCTAGTAGGGACGCCCCTGAGAAAGGCTGTAGAGGTAGAACCAGCCCTGGTTGAATGGGGTCTGATGCCCTCTGGAATAGGTTTTCCATGGTGCTTATAGCAGAAATGCAGTGGCCTATCCATTTTGAAATGGTTTGTTTTGAAATAGCCTTCCCCTCTGTCCCTGCAGCAAATGCCACCAGCAGTTGTTCAGATTTCCTTTGAGGTTTAGTCCTGACACAGTAGAATCTAAGCTGTCTGTGCACATCTAAAGAGTGCAGTATCTGTTCCCCTTTGTTCTGTGGGTTAGGAAAAAAGGTAGGCAAATGAATGGACTGATTAAGAGCCACACTGGATACCACCTTGGGCATGAAGGATGGACTGGTTCTGAGGGTCACCCTGTCCGCATGAAAGATGATGAAAGGTTCCACTGCCATAAGGGCCTGTAATTCAGAAAACCTTCTTGCAGAACTGATTGCCAAAAGGAAAACTGTTTTCCAGGAAAGAAATTTTAAATCTGCAGTAGCAGCTGGCTCGAAAGGAGGAAGAGTGAGTTTCTCCAAGACAAAGTTAAGATCCCAGGCTGGAGTAGGAGCTCTCCTGGGTGGTCTTAAATTTTTGGCCCCTCTGAGGAACTGCTTGAGCAGTGGGTGAGAGAAGAGGGTAGGCTCTGTGCTATAATGAGCTGCAATGGCTGAGGCATGAATTTTGATGGAGGAAAAAGACAAGCCCTTATGAAGCATCTCAGTCAAGTACTGTAGAAGCTGAGGAAAAGTGGGCACTGCTGCGTTCATTCCTTGAGATTGGTTCCAAACACAGAATCTTTTCCATTTTGCAGCATAAGATTTTCTAGTACTAGGCCTCCTTGCCTCTGAAATGATATCCATCACCAATTTACTGAGGGATGGTAAAAGAGAGATTAGGTAATTAGCCAGGCTGCTAGGTTCAGAGTTTGCAGCTGAGGGTGCAGAATCTGGTTCTCCTGCTGAGACAACAGGGATGGAGTCTGAGGCAGGTGCCATGGAGGCAAGCGTGACACACTGCACAAGAGTGGGTACCAGTGTTGGCGAGTCCAGTCTGGTACAATTAAAATCATCCTTGGCTTGTCCTGTTTGATCTTTAGTAGTAACCTGGAGAGCAGAGGCAGAGGAGGAAAGGCATAAAATAGAAGTTATGTTCTTACCATAACGTTCCATGTTAGTTGTCTTCTTCTCGCCTTCTTCTTGCTGGATGGGTTCGGAGCTGACCTCGGCTCCGACTCGGCCACTCTAAAAGCTCGAGAGTTGGTTCCACCGGCTCAAGGCTCCCCTTATATCCCACAATGCTAGGCGAGAGTTACCTCAGATCTCGTTTGTAAGCTAACCCCAGCTTATAATAGTAACAGAATAACTCTAAAACAGAGTCCACCTCTAACAACAGGAAGAAAGAAGGGTGACCTACATCCTGATCCAGGAAATATGCACAACAGCATATGCCTAAGAAAGAGGTGGTAGAAAGAGAGGTCACGATCACAACTCCTCTAGGTCTGTCCAGGCCAGGGGGAAGGAGGGTGGGACGCAAGAAGAAGGCGAGAAGACAACTAACATGGAACGTTATGGTAAGAACATAACTTCTATATGTTAAGTTGTCTATCTCGCCTTCATTCTTGCTGGATGGGACCGCGTCCCTAGCACCTTGTCCCGGGTGGCCTAACGGAACAGACTCCTGAGAACAGTGGAACCAAAATTAGCTCTATGCCTAGAAGCTAAATCCAACTTATAATGAGAAATAAAAGTGTGAGGAGTAGCCCAAGTATCAGCTGCACAAATGGTGTCAATAGGCAGTCTGTCTTGGAAGGCTAAAGAAGTAGCCAAAGCTCTGGTGGAATGGGCTTTAGGTTTAATAGGCAATTTTTGTTGTCTAATTTCATATACCAGGGAAATCAAAGATGTTAGCCATCTGGATAATGATACCTTTGAAACTGAAAGTCCCTTTCTGCTTTCCGCATAGGAGACAAACAGCTGATCAGATTTTCTGAATTGTTTTGTTCTATCCAAGTAGTACCTCAATTGACGATGAACATCCAGGCAGTGTAATTTTGTTCAGACCTATTGGAATACTCTGGAAAAAGACAGGGAGGTCAATGCTTTGGTTTAGATTTGATGTCGAGACCACCTTAGGCAAAAAAGACGGGTTAGTTCGTAAGGATACTCTGTCCTTATGAAACAAAAGATAAGGAGGACGACAACTGAGTGCTTGAAGCTCTGAAACTCTTCTAGCTGATGTAATAGCTACCAGAAAAGAGTTTTCCATGATAACAATTTTAAGGAACAGGAAGCTGCAGGTTCGAAGGGGAAGAATCAAAGAAGCAAGAACTAAATTTAGGTCCCAAGGAGAAGGAGGATTTCTTATAGGAGGTCTGAGAAGAAAAACTCCTTTCAAAAAGGCTTTGCAGAGTTTGTGGGACATTAGGGCAGATTCAGAAATACCCACATGAAAGTTAGAAATAGCTGCCAATTGAACTTTAAGTGTAGAGGAGATGAACCTGCATGGAAGAGTTCAGCTAGAAAATCAAGGACTAGTTGGATGGAAGCGGTGAAAGGATCTATGTCCTTTCCTTGTGCCCAATATGAGAAGCGTTTCCACTTACTCAAATAAATCTTTCGAGTGGAAGATTTATGGGAAGCTATCAATATATCTCTAACAGAGTGAGATAATTGAGGAAGCCTGGCTAAGGTTGGAACTGGAGGAACCAAGCAGTGAACTTCAGAGAGGGAGGAGCGATGAAACTGACCCGACTGATGGATCAAAAGATCTGGAACTAGGTCCAGATTCCACGGTCGCTCAAGAGAAAGCGATGTAGAAAGGGGAACCACACTTGTCGAGGCCAGTAAGGAGCAATGAGGATCAATGAGGCCTTCTGAGCGATAGCTTTCTGAATTACTTGAGAGATCAGTGGGAAAGGAGGAAATGCATACAGAAGTCCCGGGCCAAACTTGGACTAGAGCGTCTCTGCTGGGTTGGCCTGGTAAAGGGAATAGAGTGAAATATTCTCTGCAGTTGCTGTTTTGGGGAGTAGCAAAACGATCGCAGCAAGGCTGACCCCACTTGAGAAAAATTTCTCTCACTACAGAGTCTTTCAGAGACCACTCGTGAGGCATGAGAATAGCTCTGCTCAACTTGTCCGCAATATGATTGGACCTCCGGGGATGTGCGTTGCTATCAGAAGCGCTGAGAAGAAATCGCCCATTGCCACAGTCTGAGTGCTTCTCGACACAGGGGTATGATCTGGTTCCGCCTTGTTTGTTGATGTACCACACTACAGACATATTGTCTGTCTGGATTGCAATTGTTCCCAAGGGAAGAGAGTCTTGAAGGGCTTGCAACGCTAAAAGCACTGCTCTCATCTCCAGAACATTTATGTGCAAGTGGCATTCGTTTGGTTGCCATGTGCCCTGGACTGTCCTGCCCTGATAATGCCCCCACCCGATCAGGAGGCATCCGTTGTCAGTGTAGCAACCGGAGGAGGTGGAACAAAAGGTCTTCCCGACAGGAGATGGGGAAGACATCCACCACATGAGATGCTTTTGCGCCTGCGTGATCACAATGGTGTGAGACATTGGAAGTTCCTGGTATGACCATTGAGTAAAAGCATCCACTGAAGGATCCGCATGTGGTATCTGGCTAATGGAAGGAGAGGTATGGCCGCTGCCATAATTCCCAACACCTTTAGAACTAACCTGGCTTTGATTCTGTTGTTGTTGAGAAGGAGTGATACCAATTTGTGAATGTCTGATATCCTTTGATGTGTTAGCCTTGCAGACATGTTTATCGTATCTAGATTTGCGCCTATGTAGGTAATAGTACGACAAGGCGACAAAACAGACTTTTCGCAATTTATTGAAATACCCAGTTTTTGACAAACGCGAAAAGTATAATCTCTGGCCATTAGAAGAAGATGCTTGGTGGGAGCTGTGAGGAGCCAGTCGTCCAAATATGGAAACACCTGGAATCCTTGTCGTCTCAGGTGAGAAGCTACCACTGCCATGCATTTGGTAAACACCCGGGGGGCAGTGGTGAGACCAAAGGGCAGGGCCCTGAACTGAAAATGACTGGTCCCCAGCCTGAAGCGGAGGAATCTTCTGGAGCGTCTGTTCATTTTTATGTGATAGTACGCATCCCGAAGGTCTATAGAGCACATCCAGTTTCCTTTGCCCAAAAGGGGAAGGATGGATTGCAGCGTGACCATCCGAAATCTTGTTTTCTTGACTGATTTGTTCAAGACACTGAGATCCAATATCGGTCTCCAGTCCCCTGTTTTCTTTGGAACTAAAAAGAACCTTGAGTAGATTCCGGATCCTTGTTGGTCTGCTGGCACTGGCTGAATTGCTCTTTTGCAAGCAGTTTTGAAATTTCCAAAGCTGCTAGATCCCTTTGAGCGGTGGAACATCTGGAAGGGATTTTTTGACTGATTTGGAAAGCGAAGAAAGGGGATAGAATAGCCTTGGAAATGATGGACTGTACCCATTTGTCTTGAGTCAGGGATAGCCAGGCTTCTGGGTACAGTGACAATCTTCCCCCGACTGCCTCCAAAGATGGGCAGTCGGGCAACACCTCAGGGATGCTGAAAGAGCTTGTCAGCGAAGGCTTCCCTATTGCCCTGGTTCTGCGGACCCCTGCCCCTAGGGCGGCGTCTACCATTGTTATTCCCACCTCTGCCTTTGGTAGGAAAAGCGACTCTGTGCGTCAGGCGAAGTCCCTTGAGATTGTTTACGGAACCACATCTTTCCACCCTTCTGGCCTTTGGGGTAAGGCCTGGAAGGAGTCGAAAAACGGACTCCGACGGCAGAAAGGGTCTTGCCATCAGTCTCGCACCTAGTCAGGGTTTCTTTCACTTGAGGACCAAAGAAAGATGATCCATCAAAAGGGGAGTTCGTGAAAGACGTCTTGAAAGGGTCCATAAATTGCATAGCCGCATCCAGGTGTGCCTATGTAAGGCCACACCTGTCCCTGCGGCTCTGCTCGCTCCATCAGCTGCGTAAGAAAGGAGGCATGGAGGAGTTGGATATGGAATTAAGGGTAGCCAGCTGCGTGTTCATCTTGTCTTGGAAACCCGCAGCTGTAGGATCCTTTAACATTTCACTCGCTTCCTTGATCAAGTCCCTTTGAAGACGAGTAAAATGGCACAGGTAGTTCAGCGAACGCATGGTAAATGTCGCTGAGGAGAACATCCGCTTCCCGTACCTATCCATGGACCTAGATTCCTTGTTAGGTGGATGGACAGGTACTGAAGGATCAGCTAGTTCCTTCTTTGTGGCAGCAGCTACCACCATAGCATCCACAGAAACTCCTTTTGTTAAAAATTGTTTGTCTGCTGGAGCTGTTATGAACTTAGAGGGTCTCCTGGGAGTGGGGTCCACTGAATCAGGAGCCGTCCATGCCTTCTTAGCAACCACCTGCATGAGGGGGAGGGAGGGGGGGGGACACCCAGGAGGTGGAAGGACGAGAGCCAAACGCCTCAAGATACACAGATTCGTCCTCCGAAGGGTTGTGGGCTGGCCAATTTCCCTCTGTTTCAGGATCTCCAGAATGTCTGCAAATGAGACATCTTCAGAAGGGGAACGGGGGAACCCTCAGAATCATCCAAATCTGTGTCTGACGTGATGGACTCAGGTGAGTCAATGTGTTTCCTCTTACACTTCCTCTTCCGAGGGCTCTTCTGCCAAATCAGGAGAGGCCTCGGAAGAGGATGAAATCCCACAGGGGCTCCTGAGGAGCTGGCTCTCTGCGGTCCGGGATGAGGGAGTGAGTCGACTTAGCCTGAGGCACCATAGAGGGAGGGGCGGACGGAGCCGACTGTGGAGTAGAGCCAGGCTCTAACACACTCCGCATGACCTCGAATGCACCCCTGTCAGGCAGAGCCAGAGGTCCCGCCCGAAGCTAAGAACCCCTCGGCACCGACAGTGATGGCTCCGAGGCCGATGTCGGAGCCGAACTCACCAGCGCGAAGCCCGAGAGGGAGAGGGGGTCGGACAAGGGTCGATGCCACTCACCCTCGAGCCGACGAGGAAGTCCGCGCCGAGATTCTTCCAAAGAAGAAAACGGAGCGACGACGGAGCCGAAGACAATTGTATCGGCTCCGGCGTAATCACAGTCTCGGTTCCGACCGACCCGGCTCCGAACTCAAGAGAGTCGAAGGAGGAATATGTTGATGGACCGGGGCAGGCATCGACTGATGAGTCGGGCTCTGAAGCATCTGGGCCAGTGCCTCGGACTTAAGTAGCCGACTCACTACCCTCTGAAGGTCATGATCCGACAGCCTCGATGACCTAGAGGAGTGAGACCTTTGGCTCCGTTCAGACAGCAGGGGAGATCCTGGAGCCGAATGAACGGAGCCAAGAGATGGTGACCTGGACCTCTTCCTAGTTGTCGGCTCCGAAGGTCTGGTCGAGCCGACACGGAACTCTATAACCTCGGCTCCGGCGGGCCGAGGAGCCACAGAAACTGTGGACTGAGACTTATCGGCTCCAGCCGGAGCCGATGAAGGCAAAGGTTGAGAAACCTTAGGTCTCGGCTCAGTTGCCGGAGCCGAAGACCTAGATGCCTTAGAGGGCTTCCCTGTTGAAACAGACAGGGAATCCTCTGGCTTGAGTAAGCCTCTAAGAATTAATTTATTCTTTCTTTCCTGCAGGACCCTGGGGCTGAAGCCATGGCACACAGCACAGGAGTCCTGCAGGTGCAAAGGCCCCAGACAATAGGCACAAGAAGTGTGAGCGTCTGTCAGAGACATTTTCTGACAGCACGCATCACACTTCTTGAATCCGGAGACCTTTGCTTCTTTAGACATTTTTGTCTGAACAGGTGTACACAAACACACACACAAACACACTAGTTATACCCTGTCAGATTAATACAATAAAAATAGTAGTAATACTAGTAATTTAAACTACAATAAACACACACACTCCACTAGGGAAGGAAAGGCCTATAGGCCCCAGGGAAGAACCAAAGGTTCTTGGGGAAAGAAACGGAAATTTTTTTGGGTAGGGAATAAAAGTTTTCTAACCTACACTAACTAAGTAAAAATATTAAATTAAAGGGGTTTTTAAAGACTAATTTTCACAAGAAAATAGTACTCACCAGGAACCGGTAGAAACAACCAACCTCGAAGCTGTAGCGGCAAACGAGATCTGGGATAACTCTCGCCTAGCATTGTGGGATATAAGGGGAGCCTCGAGCCGGTGGAACCAACTCTCGAGCTTTTAGAGTGGCAGTGAGCCGAGGTCGGCTCCGAACCCATCCAGCAAGAATGAAGGCGAGATAGACAACTTAACATCTGATAGTTTTTTCCAGCTGAAGGATAGAGCACCCACTTTCCAAGCTTGCTTGTGGGGAATCCTTGTGCAAAATTTGTCTAGTTGAAGGTTCTGGGGGGAGGCAAACAGGTCGATATCTGGGCTCCCCCATTTGCTTGTCAACATGTTGAAAATCCTTGGTTCCAATTTCCACTCGTGTGGGTCCATGAGGTTTTTGCTTAGTCCACCTGCCAGAGTATTTTGTTTTCCTGGCTGGAATTGAGCTTGTAGATTCACTTGGTAGCTCAAGGCTGTGTTCCACAATGCCATGGCTAGTCTACAGATGGGGTAAGAATGTGTACCCCCTGTTTGTTTATGTACCACATGACAGTGGTGTTTTCAGTCTTTAAAATTAGTTGTCCTGGAAGAATGTGGTCCTTGAAGGCTATCAGAGCATTCTGTACAGCTAACATTTCCTTTTGATTTATGTGCAGGTGCATTTGACTTGGGTTCCATTTGCCCTGAATGCACTTCCCTGCCAGGTGAGCCCCCCATGCATAGTCTGATGCATCTGTTTTTAAGATTTGTGCAGCAGGGGGTAATGTGAATGGTAGTCCCCTGTTTTGGTGGCAGGCCTCTGCCCACCAATGGAACTCTAGGCATAGGCAAGGTATGGTAGGAATCCTTGCTTCTAGATCCTGTGAATGTTGACACCATAGGCTTTTGAGATATCATTGTAGTTTCCTCATATGCAGTCTTGCATATTGAATTAGAGGAATGCAGGAGGCCATGAACCCCAAGGCTTGCAGTATTTGCCTTACAGATATAGCTGGGTTTTTGTGGCCACTTGTTTGAAGTAAGTTGTCAAATGTATCAGTTTCTTTGGCGTGAAGAAAGCCATCTGGGAAGTTGTATTCAAGCTTGCTCCCAGGAACATATTTTGTTGACAGGGTACCAAGGTGGGATTTCTTTTTGTTTATGGTGAACCCCAGACAAATCAGTACCCTTTGAACAAAGGCCAGATGATTGAAAAGAATGTCCTGGCTTTCTACCTGAATTAGACAATCGTCCAGGTATGGGTATATTTGAATATTTCTTTGCCTGCAAAATGCAATGACTGAAGCTAGGCACTTTGTGAATACCCTGGGCACAGTAGATAAGCCAAAGGGCAGTGCAGAGAAAGTACAGTTTTGTACCTACCATAAATGTAGATGTCCGAACAGGATAGCATCTGCAGTCCTTACAAATGGGTTGTCCTGTCGTCAGGCAGCCCTTCGGTCGGCCGGATTCCAAAGTCTGGGTCTGGCCTCGGCTGGTGTCGCACTTCACCCGACGTCATAGCTGCAGTTCTTCGGGTATAAAGGCATCAGCCGACGCCATTTTCCTCAGTGTTTCTTGCCCCAGATGCCAGTTGCCCTCTTGGATAGCTAAATTTTTGGATAAATGCCAATGTTTCCAAAAAGTAGAAGGCAAACACAAAAATAAGCATGTATGTACATATATACAAACAAATACACCATAAGAGATCCCCAGCTAGCTATTAGGTGGGCAAATACCCTAGGAATACCACAGAGGGAAGGAGGGTGGGTAATCCTGACTGCAGATGCTATCCTGTTCGGACATCTACATTTATGGTAGGTACAAAACTGTACTATGTCCTTCAAGGATGCATCTGCAGTCCTTACAAATGGGTAGAATACCATAGCCAAACTAGAGGAGGAGGAAGAAGAAATTATGGTGTAGTTAGGATCCCTTGCAAAACAGCAGTGGCAAACCCTGCTCGGGATCTAGAGTATAAAGGTAAGTTATAATGCTTGGCAAATGTATGCACGGAGGTCCAAGTAGCAGCCTCTATAATGTCCTTGGTAGCCACTCCTCGTAAGAAAACTGTGGTAGTGGCTGTAGCCCTTGTAGAATGAGGCCTTATGTTCTGTGGAATTTGCTTTCCATGGTAGGAGTAACAGAATCTAATGCAATTTCCTATCCACTTGGAGATTGTCTGTTTGGAAATTGCTTTTCCTTCCCTTCCTGTTGCACATGCTACCAGAAGCTGGTCAGTTTTTCTATTGCCCTTGGTTCTGTCCAGGTAGTAGCGTAACTGTCTTTGTACATCCAAGGTATGCAGCAGTCTTTCCCCCCTGTTCTGTGGATTGGGAAAGAAGGTAGGTAGGTGGATTGCCTGGTTTAAAGACACTCAGGATACCACCTTAGGCATAAATGTAGGATTAGTTCTCATGGACACTCTATCTTGATGGAAGATTAGGAAGCGTTGTACTGCCATTAAAGCCTGTAGTTCCGAAACCCTTCTTGCTGAAGTAATTGCCAGCAGGAAAGCAGTTTTTCAGGATAGGCGTTGAAGATCTGCTGTTGCTGCTGGTTCGAAAGGGGGGAGTGTCAATTTTTCTAGCACAAAGTTCAAGTCCCATGCTGGTAATGGTGGTTTCCTAGGAGGTTTTACATTCTTAATTCCTCTCAGAAACTGCCTGAGTAGAGGATGCGAAAAGACAGGGGGATCGAAGCTGTATTCTGCAGAAATAGCTGATGCATGTATCTTGATGGAGGAATAGGACAGGCCTGTATGGAAAAGCTCTGCCAAATACTCCAGGATGTTGGCAATGTCTACCTTTGACACATCTTTCCCCCTTTCAGTACTCCAAATGAGAAACCTTTTCCATTTTCCTGCATAGTTCCTTCTTGTTGAGGGTCTGCAGGCCTCAAGGATAATGTCTTTAACCCTTTGGGATAAATCTGGGTTAGTTGCTCTTATGTAATGTTCCAGGCAGTCAGTTGCAGAGTTTTCAGGTTTGGATGCAGGATGTTGTAGTCGCTCTGAGTTAACATCAAAGGAAACAGGGTAGTGTCCACATTTTCCCCGAGACATGCTCCTCAGTAATGGGTACCAATGTTGTCTTGGCCAATCTGGAGCTATCAGAATTATCCTTGGGCGTTCCTCTTTGATTTTCAATAGTACCTTGTGCATCAAAGGAAGAGGTGGAAATGCATATGCTGTCAGGCCTTTCCAACTGAAGGATAGAGAGTCCACCTTCCAAGCAAGTGGGTGGTATGTCCTTGTGCAGAATTTCTTGAGCTGGTGATTGAGTGGGGATGCGAATAGGTCTATTTGTGGCAGTCCCCATTTCTTTGTGATGGCCTTGAAGATGTCCGGGTGTAGCATCCATTCGTGAGCATCCGAGGTAGTTCTGCTTAACATGTCTGCTAGGATGTTTTCTTTTCCGGTACAAAAATTGCTTGTAACTGAATGTTGTAACTCAGAGCCATATTCCATAGGTCCAGAGCCATTCGGCATAGAGGGTATGAATGAGTGCCTCCCTGTTTGTTGATGTACCACATGACTGTGGTGTTGTCTGTCCTTATCATCAACTGGCCTTCTTGGAGGAATGGTCTGAAATTCTGGATTGCTAGTTTTACTGCCAGCATTTCTTTTTGATTTATGTGCAGGTGCAGCTGATCTGGAGTCCATAAGCCTTGTATGCACTTGTCCAGCATGTGGGCCTGCCAACCGAGGTCTGAGGCGTCCGTTGTGATGGTTTGGCTTGGTTGAATGCTGTGGAAGGGCAAACCTGGTTTGACTGGCATGCCTGAGCCCACCATAGGAACTCTTGTTTCAGGCATGGGATTAGTGGTATTTCGGTTTCTAAGCTGTGCCTGTGTTGAGACCATAAATTCTTTAGGTACCACTGTAGCTTTCTCATATGCAGTCTGGCATGGGGGACCAGGATTATGCAGGATGCCATGAAGCCCAAGGCCTGCAGTACTTTCCTTGCTGTTAGTTTCTTCTGCTTTGTTAATGCCAAGAAGTAGAGAGGAAGTTGTTCTTGTTTTTCTGCAGTTAGGAATGCCATCTGTTTTACTGTGTCCAATTCTGCACCCAAGAAGGTTATTGTTTGGGATGGTATCAGTCTTGACTTTTTTATATTGACTGTGTATCCCAGGGCTTGTAGTAAGCAAATGACTCTTTGTAAGTCTTGTGTCAGCTTGTTTTTGTTGTCCACTTGTATCAGGCAGTCGTCCAGGTATGGGTAAATTTGGATTCCCTGAAGCCTGCAGTGAGCGATTACTGATGCCAGGCATTTCGTGAACACTCTGGGTGCAGTAGATAAGCCAAAGGGCAATGCTGAGAATTGATAATGCTCTGATCCGGCAAGAAATCTGAGGTATCTTCTGCAATTTGGTCGTATGGGGACGTGCAGGTATGCCTCCTTGAGATCTAGAGTTACCAGCCAATACTTCTTGCCCAGCATGGGAAGAAGTTGCTGTAGGGTCAGCATTTTGAATTTTGGAACAATGATGAATGTGTTTAAAGCGGACAGGTCGAGAATAGGCCTCCAATTTTTCTCTTTTCTTGGTACCAGGAAGAGTCTGGAGTAAAATCCCTTTCCTTGTTCTGTAGGTGGTACCCTTTCCACAGCTCTCATCTTTGCTAATTGAGCTATTTGTTTTAGAGCTTCTGCCTTTTGATTTGGTGGTAGGTTTGGCATTCCTCTTTTTCCTGGTAAGGTGTGGAAATGAAACCTGTAGCCTTGGTCTATAGTTTGCAAAATCCACTTGTCTCTTGTGATATAGTGCCAGTTTTTTTGAAAATAAGGCTAACTTTCCGCCTAAGGGTGCTGCTATTTGTTCCCTGGTAGGCGGTGTCAGAACCAAGTCACTGTGATTGTCCTGTTGCAGTGGTAGTGGTTGTGTCTGTGCCTCGTTGGTTGTTGCCTTGCCACTGGCGCCCCCTGTAGGCACCTCCTCTGGATTGATTTCTGCCTCTTGAACACCTATTCCTGCCTCTCTGAGTTTTAGAGGAGTCTGGAAAGGACCAATTTTTGGAAGGCCAGTTCCTGCTAAACCTTGGAGGCTGAACCTGTAAGAAATCTTTCACTGTTTGTACAGATTTTGCCTTCTCTTCCATTTTCTTCAGTACCTGTTGGGCAGGAGAACCAAATAAACTGACCTTATCCATAGGAGCATCTAATAGCTTTGCTTTAACATGATCCGGCAAGACCTGTTCTTTCAACCATGCATGCCTTCTTATAACTGTGCCAGTCATGGCTGATCTAAATGAAGCCTCCAGTGCATCATAGCCACATTTTAAGGAATGGTTACTAACCTGCTGAATGTTATTCACCATCTCTAGAACATATTTCTTATCTAAAGAATCATCAGAGGACAGTTTCTTAGTTAACTGATCAAGCATAAACTCTTGGTATTGGATCATATGAAACTGACAGTTCAATGCTCCAGCTGAGAGAGTAGCAGAGGTGTATACTTTTTTACCCCATCTCTCTAAGGACCTGGATTCCCTTTCAGAAGGGAGAGGGTTTTTCGCTGAGGTCGAAGCTACTGCCTTAGGCCCCTGGGAGATAGTCTCAGGATCTGCAAAGGGAGCCTTGTATAAATGGTGATGAGTGTCCGGGACCCTGTAGAACCTATCGGGCTTAGCAGGGGCTGGAGGTAAAGTATCAGGAGCAGTGCAAGCATCATTAAATGCATCATCCACAACAGGAAGAACTGGAGGTATAGCTAAAGGCCTATGTTGCGGTAAGTGTAAGAAGGTCCTAAGCCTTTTTCTTGAATCTGAGAAATCTTGTCCCTGCCATTGAAATTGCTCTCTCATGGCATGTAAAGTTTCCCCAAAGGAAAATTCCTCTGGTGGAGAGGCAGAAGGAATCGATTCTTTAGCATCGGAATCTTCATAAGTAGAAAAAGGAGCCTCTGGATGGTCTGTATTGTCTGTATCATCAGAAGAGTCATCAGAGGACACTGGCTCAGGGGGCTCTGCTCTAGGTCTCTTTTCTGGAGGTTGAGAGGCCCTGTCTGGGTGAGATTGGGATCCCCTTATTAAAGAGATGAGATCCTCTGCCAGAGTAAGCATTTGGGAACTGGAACTGGGCCTGTGAGAGGGGGGCTTAACAGGCACAGACTTAGAAGTTTTGGCTGCTTTAGCCCTGGCAAAGGCCTTTATAGACATGGCTGCAGGAGGCCTAGCAGCACCACGTGCTGGGGTAGAAACATCCAAAGGGATGGTGTCCGATAATTCTTGTGAAACCACAGTAGTAGGTAAAACTTCAGAGGCCGATTCAACTAGGGTAGAAGGGCCTCGGTAGTAGTCATGGATTCGGCTGAAGATTGAACCGTTTGCTCGGTTTCGCCGAAACCGAGACACTCGCGGTTTGCTTAACCGTGGATTCGGCGAAACCGCGGACCGCGAGTGTCGGTCCTTTTCTTTGTTTCTTAACAATTTGAGTAGTCGGAGGATCCGGCGGCATTATGTACGCAAAATCTGAGCGAAAAACTGTTCAGCAAACTCCGACCGGCGCCTAAGCGTTGTCGGTTGAAAGAAGCACAGGCTAAACAAGCTGCTACGTCGTGGTCTGGGCCTAAACAAGGTAAGCAGTAAGAGTGGAAATCTTTATGAGGTATTTGTTTCCCACAAGTTAAACAGTTATTCACTTTTTCTGACATCGGCTGAAGCAAGAAAGAGTCCCCAACGGGGTACTTAGCTTTTTAGAAGTCTTCGAAGTAGTATTCGGTAGTAGTAATCTCTGGATCTGACCGACCGGCACTTGCGAACAGCTTCTGCTTGGCCACGCGGCAAGAAAGACTGAGGAAAATGGCATCGGCTGATGCCTTTATACCCGAAGAACTGCAGCTATGACGTCGGGTGAAGTGTGACACCAGCCGTGGCCAGACCCAGACTTTGGAATCCGGCCGACCGAAGGGCTGCCCGACGACAGGACAACCCATTTGTAAGGACTGCAGATGCATCCTTGAAGGACATCTGATAGTGCATGTAGCCTGCTTTGAAGCGTAGGTATCTTCTACAAGACTCCCTGATAGGGATGTGCAGGTATGCTTCTTTTAAGTCTAGTACTGCCAACCATGCATCCTTGCCTATCATAGGAAGCAGCTGGTGAAGAGTCAGCATTTTGAATTTTGGAATCACCAGAAAGGTGTTTAAACTAGAAAGGTCCAGGATAGGACGCCATTGTACTGCCTTTTCTGGGTACCAGGAAAAGTCTCGAATAGAAACCTAGTCCCTTTTCCTCTTCTGGTACCAACTGAATAGCCCCCATGTTTAAGAGAGAGAGTATCTGATTTTGGGCCTCTGCCCACTGATTTGGGGGTAGATCTGGCCACCCGCTTGGTGTTGATAACGTGTGGAAATTAAATCTGTATCCTTAGGACACTATATTTAAAACCTATTTGTCCTGGGTAACGAGTTCCCAGTTTTTGGCCTGTAGACCAATCTTTCTGCCTAAAGGAGCATTCAGCTGGAAAGTGCTTGGAAGTTTTAAAGGCAAGTCATTGAAACGGTTTTCCATAGGGGGGAGTCTTACTGCTCCCAGGTTTAGGTGCGGAAACCCCCCCCTACTGTCTAGTCTTGTGTGTCCCTGGGACTGAAACCTGGGGTTTCTGCTGTCTGGGTTTGGCTTGAGAAGACCTGGAGAGGGCTGGAAAGGACCAATTTTTAGAGGGCCAGTGCCTACTAAATCTAGTAGGCTGAACTTGTAAGAAATCTTTAACAGTCTGCATAGATTTAGCTTTATCTTCCATCTTTTTAAGAACTTCTTCAGCCTTGTTGCCAAACAGGCGGTACTGATTTAAGGAGCATCCAACAATTTAGCTTCAACATGATCAGGCAAAGAATGCTCCTTAAACCAAGCATGCCTTCTGAGCACAGACCCAATAACAGCAGCCCTGCAAGAGGCCTCTAATGAATCAAATCCACATTGCAAAGTATGTTTTCCAACCTGTTCAGCAGAATGCATTAAATCCTTTCAGCGCAGTCAGGAATTAACATCATTTTCTGTTTAAGCAATCCAACAACATGTTGTTGATACTTTAACATATGAAACTGGCAGTTTAAAGCCCTAATGGCCAGGGTTGCAGAAGTGTAAATTTTCTTACCCCATCTATCCAGCATCCTGAAGTCACTAGGGGGGTAGGATTTTTAGCAGCAGAAGCCATAATGCCTTTGGGTCACTGTGAAATAGTCTCTGGATCCGCAATAGGATTTTTAAAAAGAGACTTGTGAGAATCAGGAACCCTGTAATATCGGTCAGGCTTTCTGGTAGCAGAAGGCAAAGAATCAGGGGCCAAACTAGATTCTGAAAAGGCATCATCAACAATGTCTAGTACAGGAGGTATAGCTAAAGGCCTATGCTGAGGCAGGAGTAAGAAATCCCTAAGCCTCTTTTTTGAATCAGAAAAATCCTGGCTTTCCCAGTGGAAATGCTCCCTTAGAGTATGTAAGGTTTCACCAAAAGAAAAATCCTCTGGAGGGGAAGCAGAGGGAAGAGTCCTCTGCATCAGATTCCTCATAAGTAGAAAAGGGCAAATCAAGATCATCAGAAGAATCAGAAAAATCAGAATCCTGTTCAGAAGATTCATAAACAACTTCAGTCCTAGGCCTCTTAGAAGGGGGAGGTCGGCTTCCCCTAATTAGAGTTATAAGATCTTCAGCCATTCTTATCATTTGTTTTTTAGGGATAGAGGCCTGAGCATGCAGCCTGGGTGTCGGTTTCTTAGGCAAGTTCAAGACTTTGGCCTAAATGAAGAAGGAGGTGTTGGTTTAATATGCAAGTCCGCAGGCCTGAATACACCCTCAGAAGCAGATGCCTGCACAGTGGCTCCGGATCCATCCAAGGTAGAGACATCCGCAGGTTCCACTGTTGAAGCATCTCGTGGCATACTGGACTCCGAATGGGTCACAGTAGAGGCCTGCAAGTCAGAAGTAGTGGGTATCAGGGGCTGCGAAAGCACCTCACTGAGTGCCGGCGAACTGGAGACTGGCTTAGGAAAAGCGTCGTCGGCAGCTTTGGACCTCAGCGGCCTGTCTCTGCCTTTATCTTTGTGTTTTTTTGGAATCCCGTTAGCCGGATGGCTAACCGACATTTCTGGATAATTAAACAGAGAACCGAAATATTTAGAAGTGAAAATATACCGATGATAGATAGTGCGCTGTTTAAATAAAGCACAAAACCGACAGCAAGGTATGTCGTGGTCAGGGCCTAGGCAAGGAATACAGTACGAATGAAAATCTTTGTGAGGTATTTGCTTTCCGCAAGTAAAGCAATTATTAACTTTTACTGACATCGGTAAAGAACAAGAAAAAGTTTCCCCAAAGGGGTACTTAGCTTTAGTTGGAAGCTTTGGTTCTGAAACTCGAAAACGAAAATTTCAGGAGTCGGACGACCGGCACTTGCGAACTGCTTCTACTTCAGGCACCACACGGTAAGAAAAATTGATGTAATGGCGTCGGCTGCATGTTTCATACCCCTGACGACCTGACGTCATGGAAGAAGGGACAGCAACCGACGCAGGACCCAAGACTTTGTTAATCGGGCCGACTGAGGGCTACTGCAAGCAGATAACCCAAATGTAATGACTGCAACAGTGAAACACAAAGAACATCTGACAATGCCGTATTGTGCAAATGACCTTGAGACCCCTTTTCTTTTTCTAAAAACAACATCTCAACCCTGCACTTAAGCATAGTAGGGAAAATCTGGCACATGTGCTCCAGGTCCAGGGAAAAAATGAAGTCTCAATGGGAAATTTGCTTTCCATATTCAAGACGTGCATTCTCTTACAGAACATCTAATATGGCAATAAAACGATAAGAAGTAAATGGTTCCCAAATGCGGCACTTATCTTTTTAAGTTCTTTGATATGTACAGACTGATGCACCTTACAACGGGGGGGGGGTGGAAGCTATGAAACAGCAACTGAACAATTCAAAGTAAAATTTAAAATGGTTGCACTAGAGTGACTATCCTGCAACAAAGGCATTAACATTAAGAAGGAGGAATGAGAGGTGCTGATTAGGAATGACGTAATGGATAAGTCTATAGGGTGGCACAGTGGGTAGTGGTGCAACTCACAGCAAGAGGTTCTCCAGTTTGATTCTCACCTTGAGTGCCTTTGTATGCAGTCTGCATGTCACCCCTGTGTTCATGTGAGTTTTCTATGGGTGTTCCCATTTACTCCCACATTCCAAAGACATGGAATACGTATCTGACTGGCCATGGGGTGAATGTGCATATAAATGTCTCGTACAGAAAAGCAACTGAGACATGGCTAGCCACTTGATGTGAGCTCTGCTGAAATGACACCCCAACCCCATGTGCAAAAGAGGAAAAAAGGGTTGTTGGTGGATGGATTGGGTAAATTGGGAGATCTCCTGCCCAGCTATAAGAAGAATATAACAGGTATTTGAAGCCGTTCTCCAGAGGAACACGTTGAGGTAGAAACCAGCCCTATATCTTGGATTACCTTAGGAACCTCTCCTTAACAAGCACTGCTGTCCAGCAGGTCCAGTCCTTGACTGCATCAGTAACATAAAAAATAAAGAATGGAATGGCCAAGCCAAAAAAAAAAAAAAAAAAAAAAACAGTGCACAACTAGAGGTGTGGAGACTAGAAGGAGGTAAGCTGTTGATCAAAAAGCAAGCAATGATGAATGCTATTATGAAATGGTGGGTTGGGGCAGCAGCAATGATAACTATTCTTAAAGAAGGAAAGGCTCTGTCTGCCATATTCCTACAGGCTAATTTCAGTATTAAAAACAATACAAAATATTTATGATGACTTTGGGAGAGAGGCTAGCATAATTTCTCTCTAGCCCGATTCATTTATATCTGTATGAGTTTTTTCTTTTTTTTCGGGGGGGGGGGGGGGCTAACATTTAACAATACACTGCCAACAGTTAATTCAAAATGTGTAAGACAAAAAGAAGGGGGCATCCACTTTTATCAATTTAGATGCATAAAAATATCTTGCTAGAGTTTAAGGTAATACTTGTTTACTCTTATGAAAAGAATGAACTTTCCTAGGGAGCTTGCAAAGCTTCACAGGGGTCTGTATGAGGGATCGTCTGCTAGAATAACGTCTGCTTGTCTTTTGGGGACTTTTTGTTTGCAATCTATGTGTGCCAAGGATGTCTCCATGACTATTTGCCCTTTATTTAGAGCTAATTGAAGTACAGTACTTGGCTCACAAGCTTTGGACCTGGTCTGCCTCTGTCTTTATCCTTATGTTTTTTCGGAATATCGGTAGTTGGATGGCTTACCGAAGCCATTTTGGAATATGGAGACCGAGAATGAAAATATTTATTTAGTGACAAAAAGGGCCTAACGAATGGTTCGGGTGTTGAACAAGGCACAAAACCGACAGCGAGGGACGTCGTGGTCTAGGCCTAAACAGGTGATGCAGTAAGAATGAAAATCTCGATGAGGTATTTTGCTTTCTACAGGCAAGACAATTAACTTTTTCTGACATTGATTAGAGCAAGAAAAAAGGATCCCCAACGGGGTACTGCACTTTAGAAGACTTCAGGATGATTCAATTCGTAAACGAAAACTCAGGTAGAGGCCGACCGGCACTCGTGCAAACTGCTTCTGCTTCGGGCTCCTTGGTAAGAAAGACTGATGTAATGGCATCAGCTGCCTGTTTTTATACCCCTAACGAATTGACGTCAGTCCTGGAGTGACAGCAACTGACGCAGAAATACTAAGTCTCTGGTATTCGGGCTGACTGAGGGCTACCTGCAGGCAGATAACCCAAGTGTGATGACTGCAACAGTGAAACATGAAGAACATTTACAGGGGATTCCAGTGAGGAAGTGTATGTTAAATTGCAACTTTTTAGCTGATGATGCATCTCAGCTGCAGATTCTTTGATTAGCTCACAGGGTATAAAATCAGAGAAAATGAAAACAGTGGGCATACATTACAAGCCTTCATAAGAGTTCCAAAACTGAGGTTCCATTAAGTTCAAATATTTAAGAGGTTGTCTCGCAAATACCTTAGAGAAACTGGCAGCCTTGCCGTATACAGACCTGTAAAAAAAAATTGAACTTTTCGGTAAGGGAACATTTTCTGGAGATTAATCAAATAGTGTAGGCTCAGCATACGTTTATTCTTCCAATGGTTTCATATGTGACTCAAGCAATTCCAGTATCCCCTTACTGACATTTTTTTTTTAAACTAAAAAAAAGAAGATGGTCTTCAAATTTCCCTTGGGGTGGATCTAGGTCAAGAGTGGACTGGAATAAGCTAAAGCTCTAATAACAGCAAATGAAAAGGGTGGGACAAGAGAGATTATTATACCAGAGTGTGTGTGCACTAAATTTAAACTAGTCATCATATGTCCCTGGATATATAGCATGAATTACTGTTGGAACCATAACAGGACACAAAGGAGGATAACATTCTGACTTACTGGTATGAAAAGCTCCCACAAGCAAGAGGAGAATGTGTTAAGAGATTATGTTTTACATTACCTAAAGAATCTTTGTAAGGAAGAAATCTATTAGGGTCGGTCTAGACATAGGGCATGACAATCAAGATGGGTTTAAAAGAAATGCATAACTGTTAAAAAGAGTTCAACACTAGAAGCAGGTAATTCAGTCAAGGGCAGATACTATACTAGAAACAAGCCCAAGTCACATTAGTTTACCATCAAAAGTGAAGTTACATTACAGGTTTCTCACTGCTGAACCAACATCTTCAGAAAGGTTAAGGAGAAACGAATCAGAAATTGCACATACCAGCAGAATTGCTGATCCATCCTAGGTAAGAGGAAACCACAGGCTCCAAACTGATCAGTACTACCTATAAGACACTGCACGCAATCAGCCAGCCAGCAGTACAAACATTTAGGTAACACTGGCAAGAAATGTTACAGGTTGATCAGATTTTAGGAGAGGATTCAGATTTGTATTATGCCAGCATGTGTCACAGTCCAGAAGATTATGAAGCTTTACTTGGAGCTGCCTCCATCACTATTTCTATACTCTGGCAAAGATGGATTGGATATTTCCCAAGGATTCTACATGCTGTTGTAGTATTTATACAGATGATTGGGAATGGAAGCACAATGCTGCTTTAGTGACACACATGCTGGGGAATGGAAGCATATTTTATGGTCTTGTATAAACTTAGAAAATATTAAAGCAGGATTTGCAAGTACTTCTGAGAGAAAGCTGCTACCTATTCAAACTGATCTGACAGCACCACAGCTGTTAATCTCTGAAATGGGTCAACAGGATTTTTCTATTACCAGCTATTTAGCTGCTATCTGCAGTTGTGCCGGCAACATAAAAAAGCTATACCTATACAATGGAAGCCTTTTAATAGCTTGATATTAGAGGATGTGCTTTGAATCCTTAGGCAGCTGGCTGATTCAGGGAAAAAAGGCTTTTGAGGCAAAGACCTAATGCAAATTTTTGAATCAATGGTTGCTCTAGGATTATAAAGAATTCTCATAGGAGTTCTCTGATTAAAGGTACAGTAAACTCTCGGTTAACCTGAACATATGGGGATTGGTAGATGCCGGAGAACTGTAGCTTCTGGTTGCTTGAGAGTTACTATTAAAAACAGGCCTGACTAATACTGTGCCCTATACTATTTGTTTGGTTTGACTTGTTCGTAGGTTGGGGGAAGAGGGAATTTATTCCCATCTTCCTTTTTAAAACTCTAAAAACATAAGGTACGTTTCTGGGGGGGGAGGGGAGACAGAAAGTGTAACACATGAAAATTGTACTGTATTTCTTCGATATTTTTTTCTGGTTGCTTGAGTTCTGGTTAACTGAGTTTACTATACATGCACTTTGTGAGACACAAGATAGCAGGGGAGGAGGAAGGGGATTATGTGAGGTCCGTCAATAAAGACAAATTAAAAATGTAAATCATAGCTGAAAACATGACTGTAGAGGACAGAATGGACTACTATAAGACTCTTCTGGAGCGGCAGATACTACAGCAGTGTTCCATATACGAGGAAAAAAAATTATTCAAATGAAATGTTAAAGTAGTCATGAGAGGCAGATGCAATGATACTTGTAGCATATTTCAAGATGGAAGCAGGACTATTCGACCCTGGACAGTTCGACCCCAATGCATTTCTATACAATTTCATATATATATTATATGTTTGTGTGATTTTTTAGTGGACAGTTCGACCCAGGACTATTTGACCCCAAATATATTCTTTTAAGTACTTTATCATTAAGTTATTAATTAATTATTCAATAATAACACGGTTAATTTTTCATTATAAATATATTTTTTAATATTTTTATTTTATTTAATTACATTGGTTAGTATAAATATAACATTTAAATCTATAACATATAATAACTAGTGTTATGTTTTAACATGTTATGACTACTGTTACTTTATAACATACACTTTATAACCTTCTGTTTGTAATAAACATCTTACCCATTCTGCAAACTGCTGATAGAGTACCAAAGACAAACACTAGAAAATATAAAAATCTTGGAGATATTCACTATATGGTAACGTTAGATAAACACTATATCAAGCACGATACTGAACATTAAAGGAAGTGGAACCCTCCCCCCAGACATGTGGAAGTTTACTACCACAGTCGTCAGGCCTGTAATGCTTTAAAACAGTTTATAAGTTCTGTAATGAAAAGTCGGCTGCAATGACCTAAATGGAAAGGAATGCATGCAACTTAAAAGATAGTAACATGGACTGAAATCTCACAGCTTAGATTCACCATGGGAAATGCAAAGTAAAGGATTTAAGAAACAAAAATACAGGGCTGAAAGACCATTACTAATGCAGAAATCCTCGCCACAGAAAATCTAGTAAAGACACCGAAGTTGATAACTTCAGAGAAAACAAACTGGGTGAAAATAAGGTGTCTGTAAGTGACACAAGCAGCTACATTAAAAAAAAATGAAAAGAAAAGAAATAAGAAACTGAAGTCAGTGGTATTTGCCATAATGCTGAACCTGGGAACTGCAATCTAGAAGCAAAACAAATGGTCTCGCTACCATAAGCATTGGGGGCACTTCACACATTTTCCTGTGTAGTAAAATCATCCACAGCCCCATAATGCACTATTCTAGGAGAAGATGCTACTTCGGGATAAGCAAAATGAGACACAAAAGACAGGGTAAAAAAGGTGGGATGCTTCCTAAACTCTACTCACAGGTTAAGGCATCCAACTTCCATGCTAAGAGGTTATACTCCCTGGTATAAAACTTGTGCAGCTGGTGGTTGAGGTGCGAGGCAAAGAGATCCACCTCTGGGATCCCCCACTCCTGGGTGATTTGCAAAAAGATTTCTCTGTGGAGCTGCCATTAGTGGAGGTCCAGTAAGTTTCTGCTTGGGTGGTCTGCCAGTGTGTTGTTGATCCCTGGTAAGTATTGGGCAATTAGGTGTAGCCCCATGGAGGTGGCTGTAAGCCACAGACTCGTGGCTAATCTGCACAAGGGGTAAGACTGAGTGCCCCCCTGCTTGTTGATGTACCACATTATTGTGGCGTTGTCTGTTTTTATAAGGAGAACCCCTGGCCTGAGATGGGGTTGGAAGGAAGTCAGAGCGTTTTGCACTGCCATCATTTCTTTCTGGTTGATGTGCAACTGAAGTTGCTGGGCATTCCAGAGGCCTTGGGTACACCTGCCGGCTAGGTGAGCGCCCCAAACTATGTCTGAGGCGTCGGTGGTGAAAGTCTGGCCAGAAGGGTGGAGGATGAAAGGTAGACCCTTGTTTGTGGCACAAGCCTCTGCTCACCATAGAAATTCGTCCCTTATGCAAGGGATCAGTGGGAGAGTGGTCTCTAGGGACAGAGTGCTGGCACCAAAGGTTCTTTAAGTATCACTGAAGCTTTCTCATTTGAAGCCGGGTGAGAGGGATGAGAAGAATGCAAGATGCCATGTATCCCAGGGTTTGCAGGAACTTCCTTGCAGTGAGGTGACTTCTGGAAGCCAGCTGGGTGAAGTAGAGAGGCAGTAAGCTCTGCTTTTCTGGGGATAGAAAGGCCATTAGGATTGCTGTCTAGCACAGCTCCCAGGAAAATAATTTTGCTTTGATTTTTTCTCGTTGATGGTGAACCCTAGGGAAGTTAGGAGTTTTTTTGACAAAGTGAAGATCCTGGAGCAACTTTTCTTTGCAGTTTGCCTGAATGAGGCAGTCGTATAGGTAAGGGTAAATCTGTATATTTCTCTGTCTGCAGAATGCTATAGCCAGGGCCAAGCATTTGGTGAATACTCTGGGAGCAGTAGATAAGCCAAACGGCAGTGCAGAGAACTGAAAGTGCTGACTGCCTACTCTGAAGTGCAGGAATTTTCTGCACGATTTCCTGATGGGGATGTGAAGGTAAGCATCTTTTAGGTCTAGTGTCACTAGCCAGGCATTTTGTGTGAGCATAGGCAGGAGCTGCTGCAAGGTTAGCATTCTGAATCTGGGGAACACCAAGGAGATGTTCAGTTTGGAAAGATCCAGGATGGGGCGCCACGTGCCCTCTTTTCTGGTAACAAGGAATAGTCTGGAGTAAAAGCATTTTCCTGTTTGATCCGGATGGACAGGTTCTACTGCCCCCTGGGATATTAGTGTTTTTACCTGTTTTAATGCCTCTGCCCATTGGTTTGGGGAGAGGTCTGGGTACACTCTTGGAATTGGGAGTTCGCTGATGGAAAATCTGTACCCCTGAGAAATGATTTTTAATACCCATTGGCCCTTGGTTATAGAACCCCAATTGTCCTTGAAGAGGGTGAGCCTTCTTCCCAGTTTTAGATGAGTGAAAGGAGGGCATAGGGGGGAGTGGGAGTCATTGCGAGTGCTTACCATAGAAGCTTGGTTTAGAACTCTCTGCCTTAGAGGTGGAAGTGGTCCATAGTTTGCTTCTTTGCTGGCCCTAGGTTAGGGGCCTGGATGCTCTGTCCCTGCGAGGCTTACTTTGGCCCTGTCTGCTGGGTGCAAAGAAGGCCCAGTGCTTAGAGGGGTAGTTCCTGTTGAATCTGGGCAGTTGAACTTGAAAGAAATCTTTTACTGTTTGCATAGCGTTTGCTTTGTCTTCCATCTTTTTAAGCACCTCTTCTGCCTTTCCCCAAACAGGCATTCCTTGACTAGGGGGGTGCATCAATAAGTTCAGACTTGTGATCTGGGAGAGGTTGTTCCTTCAGCCATGCATGTCTTCTAATAACAGATCCTGTCACTGATGCCCTGCTAGAGGCTTCTAGGGCGTCATATCCACATTGTAATGAGTGCTTGGCCACTTGACAAGCAGAGTGTAGTAATTCTGCCAGCTCTTTTGAGTTGGCACAGTCAGGAGAGGTAGCAATCTTCTGTTTTAATTGTTTCAAAGTGTGTTGTTGATATTTTAACATATGGAACAGACAACTGAGTGCTCTGATAACTAAGTTTGCAGAGGTGTATACTTTCTTACCCCATCTGTCCACAACTCTGGAGTCTGTCAGAAGGAAGAGGATTCTTGGCAGAACTAGTCTTAGCTCCTTTGGGTCCCTGTGTAATGACCTCAGGGTCTGCAGCAGGCTTCCTGTATAGGTATTTGTGAGAATCTGGTACTATGTAGTACCTGTCGGGTTTAGCTGGAGCAGGAGGCAGTGCATCAGGGGCTAAAATGGATTCAAGGAAAGCATCATCCACCACTTTTAGAATAGGTGGGATGGCCAGGGGGGGGGCCTGTGCTGGGGCAGGTCCAGAAACTCACTAAGTCATTTCTTTGACTGTGGGTAGTCCTGAGATTCCCATTGAAAATGTTCCCTGAGGGAGTGAAGGGTTTCCCCGAAGGAGAGGTCCTCTGGAGGGGAGGCAGAGGGGATGGACTTCTCTGCATCTGAATCCTCAAACAGTTAAGGGCTGTTCCTCTTCAAGGGCAGAATAATCAGATTCCTCAGACTCTTGGTCTGTCATAATTTCTGGAGAAGGAAGCCTTTACCTTTTTGGAGTGGGGGCTTGAGTACCTCGGATAAGGGAGATGAGATCCTCCGCCATTTTAAGCATTTCAGCTGGGGTGGGGGAGCAGTAACAAGATGGTGGCTAGAAGCAGATTTCCTAGGAGTGGCCTGGCTTCAAGGCCTGAGAGAATCAGTCGGTCTCTAAGAAACGGTAGTCGAAAGAGAAGACGTCATTTTTGTCTAGAATTGGTAGTGCGAAAGGCCTCCTTGGAAGCCGGTGCCTGCGTCGTGGCTCTGGACCCAACCAAGGCAGAGACAACCACAGGCTTTGAAGAAGTGGATTTCTGTGGCATAACGGACTCCGAAAGGGTCTCAACAGAAGCCTGCGTAGAAAACGAGTCAGGCATCAGGAGCTGCAAAAGCGCCTCATTGAATTCCAGAGGCAAATTGTTGGCTAATGGACGCCATAGAGGAATTAGAAGACTGAATACAAAAATAATTGTCTACAAAAAGAGCTCTATAGCGAATGGTTGTCGCATTAAAGAGGGCACAGAACTGGCAATGAGGGACGTCATGGTCTGAGCCTAAACAAGTGATGCAGTAAGAATGAAAGTCTCTGTGTGGGATCTGCTTTCCACAGATGAGACAATTGTTAACTTTTTTGGACATCGGTTAGAGCAAGAAAAAAGGGTCCCCAATGGGGTACTTAGCTTTACACGTTTTCTGCTGAAATTCGACTTCTGGTAGTGACTGACTGACACTCGTGCGAACTGCTTCTGCTACAGGCTCCACAGCAAGAAAGACTGATGTAATGACGTCGGCTGCCTTGCTTTATAGTACTGTCATCCTGACGTCAGACTACAGGTGACAGCAGCCGGTGCACAAAAACATTGACTCTGGTATTCGGGCCGGCCAAGGGCTACCACCAGCAGGGATAACCCTCAGGTGATGACTGCAACAGTGAAACACGAAGAACATCTGCTTTATACCACAGGGCCTTCAAAATCAAGCAAAAGGTCTGCCAAAGACAATGCTTCTGTCAGTATTTCCAAAGAAACCCCATCCTACTGAAAATGTTGAACACAGAGTTTACTACTTTTTTCTGCCTCAAGAGATGACAAAGCCACTGCGTCAAGATGCCGAGCTACCCTGTTTATGACCACCACGACTCCCCCTCCTAACTGTAGTGCTTGGGGTACTAAGAAACCTCACAATATCCAAGGTTAACATCTGAAATGTTTCCTCAACAATTTGCACGGACATCAAAGTTGCAATTGATTTCTTTCCATCTTGCCACTAATCTTTTGACACTGCTCACTTATCTTACAGTACCCCCTTAAGTCTGTTGAGAAGCCTGGCCAGTAAAAATTTTATGACCCTCCATTTTTAAATAATAATCTTTAATAAACTTTAACTTTTAAACAAGATATCATGAACATCTTAGAGTTACAATCAATTTGACACCTGATATATAAACAGTCATGTACTTACTCTATATTTTATGTCATTTTAACCTTTTTTATGTTCATGTTAGTCTTGTTCTCTTTAGTTCACCTTAAGTGACGTTTTAGAGTAGAGTATTCTTATATTTGCCATTCTTCTTTCCATCTTGTGCGGTTCATATTTACCTTTACTCCAAACCACCGTATGCAAAGAATTTTTATACAGTTTCACTCAAACAATATTAATTGTGAAATAATGCATTTCTCCTTCACTTGCTTTACTTCCTTCAGTCTAACACTGAAAGTTTTGGTCATCGAAATGCATTTCACAATAAACAAAATACAGTCTCACATTTCCCATAAATGTCTTGACAATATCATTCCTTTTCCTTCTCTATAATTCTACTTTATCTTATTTCTATATCTCTGTGTAACAGGGAATGCTATTCCCTAAAAGCATCTTCCCCTTCTTTCTTATCCCCTTCCTCTTCCCCTAAATGCTTCCAGAGGCCCCATTTAATTGCACCATCTTCTAGTCTCTATCTTTAGCTGCTAGCCAATCTATAATTTGCTTTACTTCCTCAATTTTGGAGGGTTCTTGAGTCTTCCATAACTCTGAAACAGCCTTTTTGCCTACCATTATTATTATCCCTACTAAATTTTCATTTTCTTTCAATACTTGCAAGCCATATTCTAACAGGAAAAGCATTTTGCTTAGTCTTTTCACCTCAAGTTGCATGTCTTCAATTAATTTGCGCGGATGTCCTTTAAAGTATTCTAAAATACTGACACACGTTCCCCTGTCCCCAGTGTTACACTAATAGCATCCATCTGCTGTCAGTCGGAAACATCCTTGGTAGTCTAGCTTCTGTATAAAAATATCTGGGGAAGCATTTTACCTAAACCGTACTGCATCTGTTATACATCTTGGCAACTCTAAAATTTTCATTCGCTCCTCTCCAATTAGTTTTGGCAATTTCCTCCACCCCTCCTTTAATTTACCTAGTTCCAGCCTTTCTTTGCCTCTTCGGATTTTACACATTTTGGGCACTACCCTTCTTATACATTCCTTCTCCTACCAGTCTAATAATTTCTCTTCTCTCACTCTGCATCCTATCCTGATTCTCCATTATCCCCCTGATATTACCATTCAATTCAACTGGCAGCATAAATCCTTCCTGTACTTCCTCCCAGGTCTTTACTTTGTCTCCTATAGAAACTTGATGGCAATATTTACTGCATCCTGTTTTTTTTTTTTTTCATCTCCAGGGTACTGATTGCATCAATTTATCTTGTTTTGTACTACCTATAGGCAGAATCAGGTCTTCCCATCCACCAAATTCTTTGGCCTGCTACATATCTGTAAATAGCTTTTACAAAACATTTACCATTGGTTTATCTAATTTCCCTTTGAGTGACTTCAGTAAGATTTCTATTATGTCTTCTTCTCTTCTTAATTCATCATTCCTTTGATGCATCCTTCTCCTCAATTAGGCATTATACCAATCCCATTATTACTGCTAAATGGAACTTCAAACAGTAGCTACTGAGGTCTGGGACACGCAAACCAGCACCTTATTTCCCTTCAGTTAAGACTTCCTATGCTACTCACGGCCTTTCCTTATCCCTTACATATGCCTTCATTTATTTTATTTTTATAAACATACTTTTCCTTAGGTGCAATCAAATAGCTTACCCTGGGTATAGCAGTAGGGGAAGAACATACAACTACAAAATATAAAACCCTCTAATGCAAGTCCAGTTTGCTCCTCCTTCAATTCTCCATCTGTGCCTTTATCTTATTATATATTTTCTCCTATCAATCTCAGTTGTTTCCAGTATCATGCCCCTAACCAAACTTCAATATTTTACATCAGCAGTGCATTACATAGTTGCAAACAATACAAATATCAGCACTGGGCATAAAAATTTAGAAGATACACAAATAAATTATAAAGGAAAAGCACAAAATAAGCAATTCATTGATGACCATAGTTTTATAGAGATCTGGGAAACAAATCAAAAGGAATACAACCAATATAAAAAAAAGGAAGAAATAGACATTTTGGAGAAATATTTCTGAAGACCCCATGGAACATAAACGTGCTGAATGGATAAAAAATGTAAAAGAAACAGTAAGGAGCTCTAAGGTAGATGATATAAAATAGGATGAAGTAACAGCCAGAGAAACTGAAATAAAATTAAGAAAAGCTTCTAACTGGAAAACTCAGGCCCAGACGCAGTACCTAAATTTTGGCTGAAAGTACCAACATCTTTACACAAAGAATTAACCCCGCATAAAAATTACTTGTATACACTTCCAGAACAGACACCAACCTGGTTAACAGGAAAAATGATACTCCTCCTCAAGAGTCCGCAAGCCATCCTAAAAACTAGACCAATAACTTGCCTTCTGACAATATACAAACTATATACTGGAAATGATAAAGAGGACTTTATAGTCATTTAGGCAGAAAAACTCAATTATGTTAATGGAACAAAAGGGTAAAAAAAGAAAGTCATATGGAACAATCATCTGTTGCTAATAAAACCATAACCAGAGAACTGTAAAAAGGGAGAAGAATCTAAGTATGGCTTGGAGAGAATACAAAAAAGGGATTTGACAGCATCCCACATTCTTGGTAAAAAGATTGCTTACTTATGTACAAGATATAATATCCTACACTGATCAGCTACATTACAGCAAAAATTAAACAGCAGCAAACCACTCTGCAGTTAGGCCACAACAAAGGGCAAATTATCCATGGGATAAAATTTCGAGAGAGGGGTATTCTAGGGCGACTCTCTGTCACTGCTGCTATTTTTTTCTTACCCTTAATCCATTAAACTGCCTACTTAACAGATTAGGCCACGGTTACAATTTGGCTCCTAGAAAACAACCCTGTTTAAAGACTTCTCAAGCTACTTTTTTTTTGTATGACTTATAAACTATATAGTTCATCAGATGAGGAGTTGAAAGCACAACTTCAATTGGTTAAAACTTTCCCAGGTGATAAAAGAATGCCATTTGGTCTTCATAGATGTGCAAAAGCAAAGTTTAACACAGGAATCTGCAACACCAACAAAATATTAATCCAAGACAGAAATGCGACATAAAAGAATATGAATACGAGGGAGTGTATAAATATTTGGGAAGTGATGAAGGATCGGCAATGAAACATGAAAAAATGCAAATAAAACTCAGTAAGGAGTACTTCAGAACACTAAAACTAATAATGAAAACTGCCTTGACATCTAGCAATAAAGTCCAAGCTATAAACCAATTTTCTCTTTCTACTTTACAGTTTTGGGGAGACTGACTGGTCCCAAAAGGTACTGGATCAGATGGACAGGAAAATAAGAAAAATGGTTTACACTTATCAAATGATATATAAAAAAATCAGTGCATACCACGATTACATATTCCTGATTCTTGAGGCATGGGCCTCCTCGAAATTGACTACATGTATAGATCTGCAGTCACTGCATACATATCTGCTAACTTCACCAGATCCAAAACAAATAATGAAGGTTTTAAAATATGAGGAGATGCTCAAGATGACTTCTCTACTTAGTTTAGCAGAAGGATTTCTGTGTCAACTGGGAATGGAAATCAAGCCAGAAGTAAACAAAAATCAAACCGCAAATGAATGTGCCAAAAAAAACAATAGAATGAATATGAGAAGGAGACGAAGGATCAGATGAGTGGGAAAGAAATGAGGAAATGGATTAAATATTGTGGCAAGTACAATGATCGCCTGGAAAATCCTCATGTTGATCAGGATTTTAAGCAGGAGTGATTACAGACAGGTGAACTAAAACCAAAAAGATGAAAGGTTAAGTATGGTACTCCAGGATAGAGGAATACATATATGTTTGTTTACAAAGTCCACTGAACATGTGGAAGAAACAAACAAATGTAGGTTGCGTAAAAAAAAAAAAAAATACTGGAATCAGTCATATATTTTGTTGCTGGGTGTGGTACACTCATGGCAGAGGGCTTTTATACTGAAAGGCACAATAATGTGGCAAGACTGTTGTAATGAGAATTATGAAAGCATGTCAACGTTTAAGTTGTTGAGAAGCAAAAGAAACAAACCAAAAAGCACTGCAGAAAATAGTAAAGTTTATATCATGAGATCACCCAATACCAACAGTTCAAAACACAGATGCAAGAAAACCAAATACAGTAGTCCATGAAAAAAAGACAAAAGTAGAATTGATCACTGAAATTGCCACACCCAGTCATTATAGTGTCTTACGGTAGAGAGAGAGCTGTAAAACACCAGAATTTGCAGGCAGAAATGACGGCAACGTGGAAGACACTCAGACAATTCCAATTGTAATAAGAGCAACAGATATAACAAAAAAATTTACTGTCATACTTTGATATGTTACCAATGGAAGCCGCGGTGGTGCAGCGGTAGCATTGTTGCCTCTCAGCAAGATGTTCTCCTGTTCGATTCTTGGCTGGAGTGCCTTCTGTGTGGAGTCTGCATGTCCTCCCCGTGGTCGAGTGGCGTTCGAAAGGCATGCGCGAATGGGCGTGCCTTCGTTGAAGATTGGGTGTTGGGCTGGCAACTCGGCACCATAAAAATCTACTGCCAATCATTTAGCGGACCGGTGTTCCGCTGTGGCGACCCCTAACCGGGAAAAGCCGAAAAGACAAACAAACTTTGAT
>NC_056725.1:840648214-840688214 GCF_019279795.1 Protopterus annectens | reverse complement strand
TTACACCTCCAACATAAAAGCAAATACACCAAAAAGCTTTAAGCATAGCAAACAAGAATAGAGGTATAGTCAATAGAAGTCAGGGGGCTGGGAGGGAGGGCAACCAGGACTGCAACAGTGAATACACTCGAACATCTACATTTATGGTAGGTACAAACCTGTACTATGTTCATCGTGTTATACTGCTGCAGTCATCACACTTGAGTTGAATCCCAAAGCTATGGATGGGTGGCTGGTACTAAACTGGGTTAGGTGAAGCTAGGATGCCCTGCAGAACTGCAGTGGCAAAACCAGCTCTGTTTTTTGAGTATAATGGAAGGTGGTAGTGCTTGGTAAAGGTGTGCACTGAACTCCAAGTAGCTGCCTCCAGAATGTCCTTGGTTGGAACCCCCTGAGAAAGGCTGCTGAGGTTGCTGTAGCCCTGGTAGAATGGGACCTAATATTAACAGGCACTGCTTTCCCATGGTGCGAGTAGAAAAAGCGGATACAATGTGCTATCCATTTGGAGATGGTCTGTTTTGAAATAGCCTTTCCTTGTGAACCTGCAGCATAGGATACAAAGAGTTGGTCAGTTTTTCTGAAGGTCTTTGTCTTATCCAAATAGTAACGTAGCTGTCTGTGAATGTCCAAAGAGTGAAGGAGTCTTTCTCCTTTATTCTGGGGGTTTGGATAAAAGGTGGGTAAATGAATGGTCTGATTCAAAGCCACACTGGATACTACCTTTGGCATAAAGGTAGGGTTAGTTCATAAAGAGACTCTGTCCTGATTGAAAATGATGAAAGGTTCCACTGCCATAAGTGCCTGTAGTTCTGAGACCCTGCGTGCTGAGGTGATAGCCAGCAACAGAGCTGTTTTCCATGACAAGTATTGTAGTTCTGCTGAGAAGGCTGGTTCAAAAGGAGGCAGTGTTAATTTTTCTAAAACTAAGTTGAGGTTCCAAACTGGCGTTGGGGGTTTTCTGGGGGGTCTTATATTCTTAGCCCCTCTGAGAAACTGCCTTAGTAAAGGGTGTGAGAATATGGGAGGATCCGTATTATATTGAGCTGAAATGGCTGAAGCATGGATCTTAATGGATGAGAAAGAAAGGCCTTTGTGTAGCATCTCAGTTAAGTATTGCAGTATTTGAGGAATGTTTGGTATCCAAGGATTTTGGCCTTTAGCCTAGTTCCATGCACAAAATCTTTTCCATTTGTCTGAGTAAGTTTTTCTGATGCTGGGCCTCCTGGCCTCCAAAATGACATTCAGGACGTCCTTTGAGAGAAGTGTTGATTGATAATTCAAGGTATTCTCCATGCAGCTAAATTTAAAGTCCTGAGCTGACTGTGAAGGATCTGAGAGTTTTGCTGAGTCAACAGAAGTGGGAATTGAGGTAAGATCCATGGAGGGCTGCGAGTCAAGGTCCTTAGTAATGGGTACCAGTGCGGACGTGGCCAGTCCGGAGCAATGAGGATCATTTGTGGTCTCTCTGATCTGACTTTCAGTAATACCTTGGTCAAGAGAGGTAGCGGTGGGAAGGCATAGACTGTCAATGCTGTCCAGTTGAATGATAGGGAGTCCACTTTCCAGGCTAGGGAATGATAAGTCCTTGTGCAAAAATTCTGTAGTTGGCAATTGCTGGGGGAGGCAAATAGATCTATGTCTGGGCAGCCCCACCTTTAAGTTATCATTGAAAATAATTGTGGGTGTAGTCTCCACTCGTGAGGATCTGCCAAATTTCTGCTTAATTCGTCTGCCAATATGTTTTCCTTTCCTGGCAGGAATTGTGCTTACAGTTGTACTTGGTAAGTCAATGCTGTGTTCCACAAGGTCATTGCATGGCTACATAAAGGGTAGGAGTGTGTTCCTCCCTGTTTGTTTATGTACCACATAACTGTGGTGTTGTCTGTCCTTATTAGTAGTTGTCCTGGATGCAAGAGGTCCTTGAAGGCTGTCAGTGCATTTTGCACAGCTAGCATCTCCTTTTGGTTGATGTGTAGATGCATTTGTTTTGCAGACCATTTGCCCTGTATGCACTGTCCTGCCATGTGTGCTCTCCAGGCGTAGTCTGAAGAATCTGTTGTCACAGTTTCGTTTGCTGGAGGTAAGACAAAAGGAAGACCCTTGTTTATTTGACATGCTTGAGCCCACCATAGGAACTCTTTTTGAAGGCAGGGAATGAGAGGTATACTTGTTTCGAGGCTGTGCCTGCGTTGAGTCCATACACTTTTCAGGTACCACTGTAATTTCTCATATGCAGCTTTGCATGTGGAATTAGTTGAATGCAGGATGCCATGAACCCCAATGCCTGCAGGATTTTCCTTGCAGTGAGCTGGGTAAAAGTTGCCATTTTTTTTTGAAGTATTGAGTCAGTTGTTTTTGTTTGTCTGGCGTGAGGATAAGCCATCTGGGCCGTTGTATTTAAGCTGGCACCCAGGAATATTATGTCTTGTGAGGGTATTAGCTTTGACTTCTTTTTGTTTACTGTGTACCCTAGGTAACTTAGCAGCTTTGTTACAAATGCCAGATGCTGTAATAGAATGGCCTTGCTGTCCGCTTGGATCAGGCAGTCGTCCAGATATGGATAAATTTGTATTCCTCGTTGTCTGCAGTATGCAATTACTGATGCCAGGCATTTCGTAAATACTCTGGGTGCAGTAGATAAGCCAAAGGGCAATGCAGAGAACTGATAATGCGTTGTACTTGCCAAAAATCTGAGGTATCTTCTGCAATCTTGTCTGATAGGAACATGCAGCAGGTATGCCTCTTTGAGGTCCAATTTTACCAGCCAAGACTCCTTGCCCAGCATGGGAAGAAGCTGCTGTAGTGTGAGCATTTTGAATTTGGGTACCTCCAGGTATGTGTTTAGAATTGAGAGGTCTAAAATGGGTCTCCAGGCTTTGTCCTTTCTTGGTACTAGAAATAGTCTTGAGTAAAAACCTTGACCTTGCTCCTTTGTAGGTGCCTTTTGAATTGCTTTCATATCCATGACAGCTGAAATTTGCGTGTGCGCCTCTGCCCATTGGTTTGGAGGCAGATTCGGCATGCCTCTCATCCGTGGTAAAGTGTGAAAATGAAATCTGCAGCCTCGGGTAATAATATCCAGAACCCATTTGTCCTTTGTTATGATGCGCCAATTTTGTGGAAATAGAGCCAGTTTTCCTCCCAAAGGTGCTGCCAGGGCAATTATGCTTGGCAGGCAAGAGGGAAGTTAGTGTGTTTGTTTCCTGAAGGGTTGAAATCTTTCGTCTCCACCTCTGAGTTGTTGTATGCCACTGTCTAGGCCTGAAAGAACCTTGTGGCTGGCCTCTGCCACTTGGGCGTCTGTACCTACCCCTTTGGGGTCTGTCTGATGCAGGAAAGGGCCAGTTTCTGCTGAAACGAGGAGGTTGTACCTGTAAAAAAATCTTTAACTGTCTTCATAGATTTTGCCTTTTCTTCCATTTTCTTTAAAACTTCCTCTGCTTTGACACCAAATAACACATCTTTCTGCAATGCAGCATCCAATAACTTTGCTTTGACATGTTCTGGTAAGGCTTGCTCTTTTAGCCAAGCATGTCTACGTATTACAGATCCTGTGAAAGCTGCTCTACATGAGGCTTCCAATGAATCCAAACCACACTGTAAGGTATGCTTTCCCACCTGTTCTGCTGCATGCAGCAAATCCTGCATCTCTTTGAAATCAGGTTGATCTGTCTGAGGGATCATTTTCTGCTTTAACTGTGTAATCAAGTACTGCTGGTATTTTAGCATGTGGAATTGGCAGTTCAAGGCCCTCATGGCCAAAGTGGCAGACGTATACACTTTCTTCCCCCATCTTTCTAATGCTCTGGAATCTCTTTCAGAAGGTAGTGGATTCTTAGCAGTAGAGGCCTTAACCCCTTTGGGACCCTGGGAAATGGTTTCGGGGTCTGCAACAGGGCTTTTATATAGAAACTTATGAGAATCAGGAACTCGGTAGTATCTGTCTGGTTTAGCTGGTGCAGGAGGTAAGGAATCTGGGTTTAGACTAGAGTCGGTGTAAACATCATCCAAAATGTCTAAAACTGGAGGAATTGCAAGGGGTCTAGGCTGTGGGAGAAGAAGAAACTCACGGAGTCTTTTCTTAGAGTCAGGGTAATCTTGGCCTTCCCAGTGGAAGTGTTCCCTCATGGTGTGTAAAGTTTCCCCAAAAGAGTAGTCTTCAGAGGGAGACAGAGGGAATGGACTCTTCAGCATCTGAGTCTTCATAAGGAGGGAAGGAATAATCCTGGTCCTCAGAGTTAGCTGAGGAAATGGATGCTTGGTCAGAGGAAGGATAATCTTCCTCCAGTCTAGGCCTTTTGTCCGGAGGGGGTTGTGAACCCCTGATAAGGGTAATTAAATCCTCAGCCATCTTAAGCATCTGTTTTTTAGGCATAGGGGCCTGTGGGGGTGTCTGTGGACCCGGTTTCCTAACTTTTAAGGGGGCTTTAAGTTTAGCATAAGACTTAATAGAGATAGTTGTCTGTTTGAAGACACCTTCAGAAACCGAAGGCCTGTCCAAAATCTCCGGATCACCGTCAGGTTTGGTGTCCAAGGGGTGAGATGGAACCGGCTCCTGAGGCCCAGCTGATTCGGTCTGGGAGGCAGTCAGAATTTCTAATTCAGTGGTAGTCAGGGGCTGCGTAGGCGCCTCGCTGAAAACCGGAGAACCGGCGGCAGGCCTTGCTGAGGCCTCGGTATCTGGTCTTGGCCTTGGTTGCCTGTCCTTATCCTTGCGTTTTTTAATCATTGCTGATGTCGGTTGCTCCGACGACATGCTATAGTTACATTTTCTGCCAAAATAATGTCGGGCGAAATCTGCCCGACGCTTGATTGTACGTTTGTTGAACCTAGCACAAAACAGACAGCCAGAGACGTCGTGGTCTGGGCCTAGGCAAGGAATACAATAAGAATGAAAATCCTTATGAGGTATTTGCTTCCCACAAGAAATGTAATTATTAACTTTGTCTGACATCGGTCTGAGGCAAGAAAAGTTTCCCCAACGGGGTACTTAGCTTTAGAGAAGACTTCAGGCTGAAATTCGATTCGAAAATCTCAGGAGCTAGCCGACCGGCACTTGCGAACTGCTTCTGCTTCGGGCACCGCGCGGCAAGAAAGACTGAAGAAAATGGCGTTGGCTGCCTCTTTTATCCCCCTGTCGCACTGACGTCAGGGAAGAAGCGACGACAACCGACGCCGGACCAAGACTTTGGGATTCGGCCGACTGCGGGACCGCCTGACGGCAGGATAACCCCAAGTGTGATGACTGCAGCAGTATAACACGATGAACGTCTGATAGTGCATGTAGCCTGCTTTGAAGCGTAGGTATCTTCTGCAAGATTCCTTATTGGGATGTGCAGGTAGGCTTCCTTTAAATCCAGTGTCGCCAACCAGGCATCTTTGCCTATCATAGGAAGCAGCTGATGAAGAGTTAACATCTTGAATTTTGGGATCACCAAAAATGTGCTTAGGATAGACAGGTCCAGGATAGGATGTCAGAAACTGTCTTTTCTGCGTACCAGAAAAAGTCTTGAGTAGAAACCTTGTCCCCATTCTTCATCTGGGACAGGTTGAATAGCCCTGATGCTTAAAAGAGAGAGAACTTGCTTTTGAGCCTCTGCCCACAGATATGGGGGTAGATCTGGCCAACCGTTTGGGGTTGGTAAGGAGTGGAAGTGGAATCTGTATCCTTGTGAAACTATATTTAAAACCCATTTGCCCTGAGTAATGAATTCCCATTTTTTTGCCTGCAGAGCAATCTTTCCCCCTAAAGGAACAGTCAGTTGTGCAAGGCTTGGAAGGTTTAAAGTTAAGTCATTGAGAAAGTTTACCATAAGGGGAGTCTTACTACTCACTGCTTTGAAAGTGGGAGCCCCCCACTGCTTTGTCCTGTGAGTACCTTGGGACTGAAGCATGGGTGTTTTGCTGGTTCTGGGTTTGGACTGAAGGCCTGGAAGCGGAGCTAAAGGACCAGTTCTTAGAGGGCCAATGCCTACTAAATCTGGGAGGCTGTACTTGCAGGAAATATTTAACAGTTTGCATAGATTTAGCTTTGTCCTCCATCTTTTTAAGTACTACTTCTGCTTTGTTGCCAAACAGGCGGTCTTGGTTTAAGGAAGCATCCAGCAATTTAGCTTTAACATGATCTGGCAAAGATTGCTCGTTAAGCCAAGCATGCCTTCTAAGTACAGACCCAGTGACAGCAGCCCTGCAAGATGCCTCTACTGAATCAAAACCACATTGCAAAGTATGTTTTTCAACTTGTTCAGCAGAATGCATCAAATCCTGTAATTCTTTATTTTCAGCATAGTGAGGAATCAACATCATTTTCTGTTTAAGCAATCCAATAATATGCTGCTGATACTTTAACATATGAAACTGGCAGTTTAAGGCCCTAATGGCCAAGGTTGCAGAAGTGTATACCTTCTTACCCAATCTGTCCAGCGCCCTGGAATCTCTATCAGAAGAGGTAGGATTTTTGGCAGTAATAGCCTTAATGCCCTTGGGTCCCTGTGAAATAGTCTCAGGATCCGCAGTAGGATTTTTAAAGAGGAACTTATGAGAGTCAGGAACCCTGTAATACCAATCAGGTTTTCTGGGAGTCAGGGGCAAGGCTAGATTCCGTGAAGGCATCATCAACAATGTCCACAGGAGGAATGGCCAAAGGCCTGTGTTGGGGCAGGAGTAAGAAATCCCTAAGCCTCTTTTTGGAGTCAGAGTAATCCTGGCTCTCCCAGTGAAAATGCTTCCTGAGTGTATGCAAGGTTTCACCAAAAGAGAAATCCTCTGGACGGGAAGCAGAGGGAATAGAGTCCTATGCATCAGAATCCTCATAGGTAGATAACGGTATATCCTGGTCATCAGAGGAAACAGAAATTTCAGAGTCCTGATCTGAAGAATCAGAAGGAAAATCAGTCCTAGGTCTCTTGAGAGGAAAGGGTGGCTTCCCCTGATTAGAGTAATAAGGTCTTCAGCCATTCTTATCATTTGATTTTTTAGGCATAGGGGCCTGACCATGCGGTCTGGGTGTCTGTTTTCTAGGCATGGATAGAGTTTTAGGCCTTGAAGAAGAAGATGGCGTTGGTTTAATACGCAAGTCAGTAGGCCTGAATACACACTCAGAAGCCGGTGCCTGCACAGCGGCTCCAGACCCATCCAAGGTAGAGACATCCGCAGGTTCCACAGTCGGAGAAGCATCTCACGGCATACCGGGCTCCGAATGGGTCTCAGTAGAGGCCTGCGAATCTGAACTAGCAGGTATCAGGGCCTGCAAAAGCGCCTCACTGAGTACCGGCGACTAGCTTAGGAGAAGTGTCGTCGGCAGCTTTGGACCTATGTGGTCTGTCTCTGTCTTTATCTTTGCATTTTTTCGGAATGTCGGTAGTCGGGTGGCTTACCGAAGCCATTTCTGGATAATTGAACTGAGTACAAAAATATTTAGAAACGCAAATAAACCAACGACGAATAGTTTGAGGTTTGAATAAGGCACAAAACCGACAGCGAGGTACGTTGTGATCTGGGCCTAAGCATGGAATGCAAAACAAATAAAAATTTTTATGAGGTATTTGTTTTCCACAAGAAATACAATTGTTAACTTTTACTGACATTGGATTAGAGCAAGAAAAAGGTTCTCCAATGGGGTACTTAGCTTAGTTGAAAACTTCGGTTCTAAAACTCGAAAAAGAAAATTTCAGGAGTCGGCCGACTGGCACTTGCGAACTGCTTCTGCTTTGGGCACTGCACGGCAAGAAAGACTGATGTAATGGCGTCGGCTGCATGCTTTATACCCCTAACTACCTGACGTCATAGAAGATGAGACAGCATCCGACGCAGGACCCAAGATTTTGATAATCAGGCCGACTGAGGGCTACTGCAAGCAGATAACCCAAATGTGATAACTGCAACATTTTTACCACAAACTGTTGGACGGCAACCCACCGTCTATGTAATGTTTAGTAATGCTGCGAGTGAACAAGACTCGAACCAGGAAAAAAATATTTAATAACAAAACACTCCAAAAACCAATAAATCCAATAAATATATTACTTTTAACATAGTTTTAGAGCAATAGTTTATATCTGTTGATAGAACGTTATGAATTAAATATTATGTTTGGATTTGTATGATTAGTTACATTGTTTTGATACAATATTGCACTAGCACTTTAAATCTGAGTAAAGGATATTTTGGCGCCAAAAAGTCTTTTTAAAACGAAGTGTATCAACTGAATAATTTGTTCTGAAGAAGTCTGCTTGTACAGATGAAAGCGCTTAATACAATGGATTTATTGGTTTTTGGAGTGTTTTGTTATTAAATACTTTTTTCCTGGGTCGAGTCGTGTTCACTCGCAGCATTACTAAACATTACATAGACGGTGGGTTGCCGTCTAACAGTTTGTGGTTAAGGTGTCGTTTTGGTTCTATTTTTAACATATATGACTGCAACAGTGAAACACGAAGAACACTGGGAGGATAAGCATGAAGAAGTCCTGTGGGGCAATCGTGGATTAGAGCGTCCCTTGAGGACTCGCCCTCTGGGGGAAGTACGGCAAAATAGCTGCTGCATTTGTTGTTCAATGGAGAGGTGAAAAGATTGCAGCAAGGTTGGCCCCAGTGGCTGAAAATTTCTGTTGCCACCTCGGGATTGAGGGACTACTCCATTCTCATGGCTTCTTGACACAGGGGGTAGAACTTGGTTCCTCCTTGTTTGTTGATATACCAGACCACTGACAAATTGTCTGACTGAATTGCAATTGTCCTGGAAGGGAGAGACTAATGAAAGGCCTGCAATGCTAACAGCATAGCTCTCAGTTCCAGAACATTGATGTGCAGGTGGGCCTCTGAAGTGGACCATGTGCGTTGGACAGTCTTTCCCTGGAAATGCCCCCCCACCCGATCAGGGAAGCATCCGTGGGCATAATGGCTCTGGGCTGAGGGGATTGAAATGGGCAACTCCAAAATTCTACGTCTGGCCTCATCCACCAAAGAAGGTCCTACGTCTGGCCTCATCCACCAAAGAAGGTCCTGTATGCAGGAGTTTGTTACTCGAATCTGATAACAGAAGGGATGATAGTTTGGGAAATATTGACAAAGGAGGAGCCACTGCAGGATCCACATAAGCAGCTTTGCTAGAGGTACTACTGGAACTGAAGCTGCCATAGATCCTAGGGCTTGAAGGACTTCTCTTGCTGAAACTTTTGTTTGACAGAGTATCACTCACAGTTGGAGCCTCAAACGGTGGAGTCTGTGATTTGGGAATGATACTAGACAGGACTGGGTGTTGAACACTGGTCCAATAAATTCTATTTGTTGCATAGTAGTGAGGTTTGATTTCTCCCAATGTATCATTATTCCCAACAATTTTGCCAGAGAGAGTATAATGCAGGGCCTGTTTCCAGAAGATGCTTGGTGGGGTGAGAAGCTAGTCGTCCAAATATGGAAAAAAACGGAATCCTTCTAGTCTCAAGTGAGCTGTGACCACTGTCATGCATTTCGTGAACACTCTGGGGGCTGTAAAGAGATCAAACGGCAGGGCTCGAAATTGATAATGACTGGCCCCTAACCAGAAGAGAAGCAAACTCCTGCAGCGTTTGTCCATCTTGATGTGGTAATACGCATCCCGGAGATCTATCAAGCACATCCAAAAGCCTTCTCTTAAAAAGGGGAGAATGGACTGAACTGTGACCATCCGGAATTTGCTTTGGGCAACAGACTTGTTTAAGCCGCTGAAATCCAAAATGGGTCTCCAGTTCCCCGTCTTTTTTGGCACCAAAAAGAATCTCAAATAAAATCCGGATCTGTGCTGGTCTGGTGGGACTGGTTGGATAACTCTTTTTTAAGACAGCTTTACAATCTCTGAAGCTGCTTCCTCCCTTTGACTGGGTGGAATGTCAGGAAGTTTTCTTGGAAAATTTGGCTAACAAGACAGGGGAATGGTGTAACCTCTGGTGATGATAATCTGCAACCAATGATTGGTGGTGACAGATTGCCAGGCAGCTTGGTGCAGAGAGAAACGACACCCAACTGCTTCCAGAGGTAAGCAATTGGGCTGCTCCTCAGGAGAGCTGATAAGGCTGCCCAAAGAGCGAGTCTCTGGAGCCTTGGTTACGAGGACCACTCTCTGCCTCTATAGGGGCGTCTTCTGGAATTGTTACCCCCTCTGCCTCTGGGGGTATCATCACCATGTGCGGCACGGAAAGGACCCTGAGATTTCTTATGCCACATTTTTCCACTCCTCTGATTCCTGGAGAAGGTACGTTGAGGGTTGGAAAACTGTAAGCCTACGGCTGACAGGGTCTTTCCGTCTTGCTCGAACTTGGCTAGAGTGCCCTTCACTTTGGAGCCAAAAAGGGATGACGCTTCGATGGGAGCATTCAGAAAGGAAGACTTGAAGGGATCCAGGAGGTCATAAATGCACAGCCAGGCATGACGCCTCATAACAATGCCTGAACTCACTGCTCTAGCCGCCCCTTCAGTCGCATGTGACAGCAACCTCATGGATGAGTTGGATATTGATTCCAGGGTTGCAAGCTGTGAGGCTAATTTGTCCCTGACCTCGTCAGACAACTGCCCTGCGAGCGTCCGAAAGAGTTTGGAGATAAAGTCCCTCTGGAGCCTCGTAAAATGTGCCAAATAATTCAGGGACCATACAGCAAAGGTCCCGATGAAAAAACACACTTCCCCAGTCTGTCCACTGCCCCAGACTCCCTGTTGGGTAGATGGACAGTGGGACTTTCCTCAGCCAAGTTCTTTTTTGAAGCCACCACCATAGCATCAACTGGTAACCCTTTGGACCAATGCGGGTTCTCCTCAGGAGGGGAAAGAATTCTGTCTGGTCTCTGAGGGATCGCCTCAATGGAATCAGGATTCTTCCAAGCGTGCTGCACGATGAGCTGGACGAGCTTGTCAGCAGGCAGGGTCACACAATAGGCAGAAGGCCGGGCACAAAAAGCCTGCAGGAACACGGACTCCTCAAACGAAGGGTTGGAGGGCTTCCAGTCACCTCTCTGCTTTAGCATTTCCAGGATGTCTCCGAAGGAATCATCACCAGGAGGTGACTGTGGGGACCCCTCACCATCATCATAATCTGTGTCTTCCATTAAGGACTCCTTGAGAGAGTCCATATGCTTTTCTTGCACATCTTCTTTCGAGGGGGCTCCTCAGTGGGGGTCTCTGAGGAAGACTCGGAAGAGCAGGGACCCTGAACAGGGGTGTCCTGCGGCTTCTCTGCTCAGTGCCTGGGCGGTGGTCTGTGACAGCTGTAGCTCAGGGGGTGAAAACTGGAGTTCGAACATCAAAGGAGTGCCAGAAGCAAGAGCCCTCTCCATCGTGTGAAAGGCAGGCCCACCCGAAGAAGGATGAGAGCCCGGAACAGAGAAAGACACGTCGGGACTGGGGTCACACCCTGCTCCAACAAACCTGCCCCGACGGATGGAGCCTCAAACAAGATCGGCGTGGACGGGGCTATCAGCGGCGGGGATGGAACCGAGGAGGGAGGCGGCTCTGTACTCTGGGTTGACACACCTGTCCCCAAATCCCCAGACTGAGGAAAAACCGGTTCAGCAGGAACCGAAGACCTAAGGGACAAACTCTGAGCCAGAGTGAGATGCACTATAGGCGCCGACGTGATGGGTTCCAAGAAGGATGTGAGAGCAGAAGGCTTCGAAACAGAGATGTTCGAAGGAGGAGTGCAAGATGGAGTCTGTGAATAACACAACCCAAGTCCTGCAGGTGGATGGGTCTTAGAAAGAGAGGGGATCCCCCTAGCTAACAGCTGGTCTACAAGAAGCACCACTTTGTGTTGTGACAGGCTACTGGTGGATCTAGTGGATACTCCGGATGGGGAGTCAGGACGTTCAAAGAAGGGGAGTATCGGGTCCATGGTGCAAGGTCTGCCGGGACCGAAGTCTCTAGTTTCAAGCCCAGAAGTAAAGGGGTCAAATCCAATGAGGTCAGTACAACGCTCGGCGCCGAAGTGGCACTCGGAGCCGAAACGGTTGGTTCCAAAATGGAAGCTAATGAAGTAGTTGAAGGTATGCCGTGAGCCGAAGTGGCCACAGGTGCCGAAGTTGAAATAGGCGAAGTAAGGTCTATGATCGGTGTTGGAGGCCGGACCAGTGCCGGAACAGCACTGGTATCGAAGGCTTCGAGATGGTCGGAGCATAGGAAGACGGAGCCGTAGAGACAGATTTATGCTTCGAAGATAACTTTGGGACCTTTGATTTCCCAGGCTTGCTCTGATCAGCCGATGGTGAAGAAGTAACAGAGTGGGATCTCTTTTTGTCCTTAGTAGGAGGGGTTGAGACCTCCATCGCAGAAATGGCCTCTGAGAAGGGAAACTTGAGTAACCCTTTCAGAATGAGTTTACTTTTGCGCTTATTAAGAGTGCGTTGACTGAAACTCTGACAAATGTCACATGGAGGCTGCACCGAAAGGTGGGACACTCCCAAACAGTATACACAGTCATCATGAGAATCACTATGCCCTTACATGAAGTATATAAAACCTGAAGTATCCTTCTTATCAGACAGCTTGATAAAAAAGACACCACATGCCAACTGTATAATCGAACGAGAATAAAGTCAACTCCTTTCAAAAAAGTCACAACAATAACAATACAATGGTATGTAGAGAAAAGAAGGGAAACACCTGAATAAAAGTCAAAGCTAATAGTTTAAACAGGAGAGACAATACCAACTATGGTATTAAGAAATACCACAAGGGTAAGGGAGGAAAGGCCGTACCAACAATGGTACTTGAAAGTTTACCAATGGTAACAATGGGTAGAGAGGAAAAACAAGGTTAAACAGAAGAAAAAAGACACTGGAAATACTAATCGCTTAATAAAATTTGAAGATATCCAAAAATTTTCACACAAATATCAAAAAAGTTCTACTTAGCTGAGAGCTCGACTAAAACGCGGCTTTACGGCTACGCGGCAAACGAGACCTGAGGTAACGGGGAGAAGGGCATTCTGGGTAGAGACTTAGCTTGAGAGTTTTTTGGCTGGTGTGAGCTTGGTAAAAAGGCCGACTCGGTTCCGAGGGCTTGGAACAAGACCCATCAGTGATGAATGGAAAGAAGATTAACAGCATCAGATGTAAACTTATAACACTAGATATTCAAACAAATCACTGCTGCAGTAGCTTTAGCTACATGGCTTACATCCTGCCAAGGATACAACAGCTGGACAGTCTGTCAAAACCTTGAGCTCCTTCCACATGCACCTAGGCTGCATATTGCATGAGAAAACCAGTAGCCTGGGCACCAAAGATTTCAGTACTTTATTGCCAACTGAAAAATAATATCAGGATCATAGCCTCTAAGAAAGCTAAAGTTAGGAATATACTTAAAAATCCTTACTGTGGCGCAATCTTAACACAAAATGGGGGGGGGGGTGCAGCTACTGCAGCAGTCACCAATTCGATCATCTACTGTTATAAGTTCAACTTACACAACTGTGCTATGTCCATTAGCTGTACAGGTTGAATGCCAAAGCTTATATAATTTGGGATGAGGAAAGATAAAGTTCCAGGAGCCTCTGGACAATGATCCTAGCAAAGGTTGACCTAGACCTGCAAAAGGAATCTAGTATGTAATGATGTACAGAGAACCAACTAGCTACATTTTGAATGCTTCTAGGGTGCACCCCTTTCCAAAAAGCCACTGAAACAGCCATGGCCCTCAGAATGAGCCTTCACACTGCCTACAAGTGTATTATTATGGTTGGAATAACAAAAAGAAATAAAGGACAAAAAGTCAGGTTTGACATGGGTTGCCCTTTTAGCTTAGCTTCATAAGAAATAAACAGCTGTTCAGCTTTCCTGTAAGACTTTGTTCTGTCAAGGTAATACCCAAGCTGCTTATGCACATCCACAGTATTAAGAATCCTTTGCAGGAAAAAAAAATAAAACAGGGAGAAAGAATATAGGGAGATGGATGGTTTGGCTTTACGTGAACTCTGAAATCACTTTAGGTATTAATGAGGGATTTGTTCCAAACAAAAACATAACAAGAAAACAATTCCAGGCAAGGTCAAGCATCATTCTACCAGAGCCTTTACTGCATCTGTGACTTTTTGGAAAGCTCTTTCTAGAAATATTCTAGAAACAGCAACTTGGTCATCTGTGCACAATTTCACAAAACACTATAAATTAGATTCTTTAGGACCATTGTCTTGGGGCAACTGGGCCCTCATTCTTCCTCCTCCAAATCTGTAGTAATCTACGTGTATAGCCAAGGCTGTGCTTCCTTATTTTCCTGTTTAAAGGCTATGAAGCAGAAATGCCCAACTGTAACATACAGTGCACTACTTACTGCAGCAGAGTAAAGACAAATAGTACTTTATCTACCATCAATTGTAATTATTTTAATCTGTCTCTCTCTCTCTCCCAGTGTACTGAGCACAGTGCATCTGACAATTGCTGCTGCAAAAGTTAACAATCTTACTACCAAGGGAATTTCTACAGCTGAATTTCACCTCCAGTTGCAAAAGCACAAAAGAAGCAATACCTTCAGTTAAAACCTATGTAAGACAGTTTCCAAGAATCAAATTAAACTTAATGAAATACATTTCTGTCACTTCTGCATCAGCGTATTCTGTACCGTAATGCTGAATCTGCTGGAGGGACACCCCACCCACAAGCCTTATACTGTTGGAGGTGAAGCGAAATTAACACTTAAGCATATTTTATTACAGCAGTGTAAAATTTCCCTGGAAAGGCAATAAAAGCCCATAACAATAACATTAAATGCTGTACTCATGTCAAGTATTAAGAGTTCAAAGACCTTGTTGTTGTATCCATAACATTCTACATCACTGATCGCTTTTTGGTGGAAAACCCTAGGGGGGGGGGGGCTTGTATTCCACTGAAGTATCTGATTGGCCTTCATCTCATTTGTTTTTCCAGCCACTACAGCCTTATTTCAAGCCAAACTAACAGCAATACTGCCTGCTGCAGTTAACTCATGTGTATGTCAATAGCAATCTAGCAGCTATGTTGGGTTACTTCTTAAAAATTATCAGGACCGGTTTTACCTCCTGTCTTAGTGCAGTTTCACAGATTGTTTTCCTGCTGCTTACTCCACCGTGGGCCACTGTTGCGGTAGTCATTCCTTCCCTCCATCTCCTTACTTTGGTATGCCTTTAATGCCATGGTATAGTCTTTTATTTTATTTTCCTATCATTGTCTTTCTGAGGGCTTTAACCTTCTCCTCCCTCCGTTGGCATGAGATCTCTGAAGGACATGGCACCCAAATCTGACTTTCGGAATGGCTTGGGCATTAGGGAAGGTGTCATAAAGCTTTGGAAGCTAGATGGCCTTTATATCCTTAGCAGGATACACCTTATATAGCTTACTGCAGCAGTGATCAGTATGAAGAAAATCTCAGAAACAAATGTAGGTACAGATCTACTTTCTTCTGCCCCTTCAAGGGGTGACAAAAGAGGCTCTCCCTTGCCCACCAAGGGCACTCCAACAGCTGAAGAGGATGCATCTAACCAGTGGTCCTTGGTGGCTGTTGGACCACACTACTAGGAGCCAGAGAAAAATAAGAAAGATCTAAGTAACCAGTTTTGGCGACAGCAAAGTCACCCATCTGCGGCTGAGACACTTCAGCCTGATGTAATGTCAAAGTCTGTTTTATGATGCTCTTCTTTCTGTGGCTGAAGAAGAAAGAATGGAGGAGCCAGTAGTTTGCTCCATAGCTAAACCAAAAAAAAACAAAAAAGATGCCAGATTCCTGGGGGAAATTGGCAGGAGTAGTCAGTAAAATAGGTAAGGTGTAAAATAAACTCTTCTCCAATTAAACGTGGTACAAAACACTTTGAACACTTATCCCAGCCACCAAAAGTACAACAACACATCCTTTACCAAAGAAAAAAACTACCTGGAAATTAGTTTCAACAACTTTTCAACAAAAAAGAAAAAAAAGTGATGCTCCCATTTTAAAGTAATTAAAAGTCAAATAATCAAAAACATTTTCCCCTAGCTTTAAAAGTTTTCACAGAAAAAAAACAAAATTTCTTTCTTAGAAAGTAAATTGGAAGTTTTTTTTCTCTCAAAGGAAATTTCTCTGCCTTGCACTGGAACACTGTTAGAAGACCACCAATCCTTCCGAGCCTTTAAGAAGGAGTGTGTTCTTTGGCTGCAGAAAAGCAATGAAGGACTTAGCACCCAAACTTAATTTTTTTTTGGTCAGCTTAGTTTGAGCTGATTAATGGTTTAGGAATAGAAGGTGCCCTGAAAGCTTTGGAAGCTAATCAGCTTCTTTTTTTTTTTTTTTTTTTTTAACAGCTGGTACATCATTTTCAGCAGAATATAACCTATACCAATAAGCTTACTGAAGCACTGCTCTATAATGATGAACACCAGGTGTTGTACTCTGCATAAGTCAGCACACAGAAAGAGAAACTGTGATGAAAAACAAAAATATGTCACATCACCACTTCTGCTAGGATAATAAGGAATACTTTTGCTTACTCAAATAAAACTCCTGAGTATAATATATTTTGCTGTTTCACAGACTTGGAGAAATTCTTTGAGCTAGTGCTAGGACTATGAGCTAAGCAATTTAGTACCGGGACTTGATGTGTTCTTACATTCCAGCATATTTGATTTTGTTCAATATGGTAGAAGCAAAGATGAGAGGCAGGAAAGTTGCTAAATTAGTACTAATGACTGATCAACTAAAATCTGACATACACGCTCACAATGAAATCATAAAAACACACTAAAAACTTTGTTTGCTGTATAGGGCTAGAAATTATTTTATCAATAGTTTCTAGACCTATAATCTATTTTACCAATAATAACCAAAAAGAGTACAGCTTCATCTTTCCTACACACTCTCATATGCTGCATCCATTCTTACCAGCCAACAATCAAGACAACTCTCCGAATTAGTGCAAACTTACAACACAATTGCCAAATTTGCCACTAACTCTTTTGCCAGAACTCGCCGCTTTGGCTTCAGTTCCCCAATTTTCTCAAACTAATCCACTTGACTTCCAAGATGAGTAACAGCTTAATTTCAGCTCTCCCAGTGTGAAAACAGAAACTCAGAAGACAGAGCCAGTGAAGTCATACTGTTGGGTAAAAATCAGTAACTGGCTAGTAAGTGCACTGTCTAGATACCAACAAAAAAGAATTTAGAGAACCTGAAAGAAAATTAACCACAAAAGGTAAAGAAAAAAATGACTAGGAAGAATTCTGCAGCTGTTCAGCAAGCAGCAGTGCAAGCTCCAGCTTTGGCACAAGAAATGACTTCCAGTAACCTACAGGAAAAAAAAAAAAGTCAAAATTACTCAGAACGGATTAAAATAAATGAAACACTGATGGAATACATTGACTGAAATTATGAAAGGCTGGAAAAATGGAAGTAGCTTTAAAGAGATATTCAGATGAGGTGATAAAACTGCAAAAATCAGAGGTCGAAATGAAGAAAAGGCTAGGTAAATAGGAGACTGCGCAAGAAGAGGTGTTTCAAAAAATAACAGAATTAGAGGACAAAGCATGTAGAGAAAACCTGAGATTTTCTGCTGTACCCGAGAAGCTGGAAGGAACAGACTATTAATTTTACGAAAGCACAAATAAGCAATTGGACTGGTTTTCCATGGCAGGAGTTGTTACAGTTAAAGGGTACACTGTGTGAATGCTCCAAACCTGGTCATGATAAAGCAACCTAGACTTTTAATAGTAAAGATGCAATACTACCAGCAGAAGGAGTTGATTCTGGCAAAACTGTGGCAGAAGGACAAAGTACTAAAAGTGGGAGACAGTAGAGTATTTGTGGGAAATGATTACTCGCTGTATACCAGGCAGAAGAGGAGTAAATTTATTCCACTAATCAGGGAATGTCGAGAAGCAGGCGCGAGATACAAACTGCTGTACCCATCTATCTTCAGAATATTATTTCCTGGAGGAACAAAATCATTTTTTTTTTTTATTCAGAATGTGCTAAGGAAGAAATGTGAATGCTTGTCTAACAAAAAGTGAGCTGTGAAACAGAAGGAGATTCTGTTTCTTGTTCTTCTGGTAATAAAGACCACAGAGAGACTGCACCAGTGAAATATTTTCCAGTCTTTCAACGGAAAATGCTTGTGAGACAAGAAAAAGCACAAGAGTTGACCAAAGAACTGAGAGTACATTGGAAAAAATCAAAAGACTGGATTTGGGAGATGCAGATAAACAGAAATAAAACCAGCAACTTGGAAGTTGACAAACAAATGTGGGATTACAAAGCATTCGTTATAATTTTTGAAACATGACAGATCGAGAAAACCTGGAAATACTGGGCTTTTTTTTTTTTTTACTTTGTTAAATTTGTAGGGGACTAAAGCATACTTCCTAACTCAAGTCATTAATGTTTGAAGGAACACATGCAGGGGAAAAGGAAAGAATTAACTATAAGTAAATCAAAAATTTTCTTCTTAACAGCAATGTTTTACAGTGCATAGCATTTGCATTCTATAAAGTAAAGTTTTCCCAGTTATTTTCAAGTGTAATGAGGAGGATACTAAAGTAAACAGATGCCCTTGTTTTTTCTCTCTTCTCTTTCATCCTTCAGTTTTAAAAAATGTAGGCACTGTAATATAAAAAGAAAAATCTGGTCAAGAGATTATAATACAAGAAATGCTGATGTGCTTTTTCTCACTTTTGCATAGGGAAATGGCTAGATTAAGGCCATTGACTTGATCTAGTAACAAGTTTTAAGAGAAAGCAAAATAAACAGATAAAGAAATAAGAACACTGCATACAATAAGGCTTTCCTCTATCAAATACAGAACTGCTTCTAGAAGCATTTATGTTATCATCTGGTTCTCATGTTTCCATGGAGACAGTCTGATAAAGGGCAATAAAAGAGCACTTCTAGCCATTGAAAGAAAGCCCTTGAAATAAAGGAGACAAAGTTTTCTGAAAGCATTGAAGTGTTTTCCCATTCTGTGAAAGCAATAAAGATAAGACAAAACCAGACAGCACTTAGCAGAAGCATAGGCTGTACCATGCGTCTCAGCATGGATAACTTCATTTTAGGTTAACCCCAGGTCTGTGAGTGTGGCTGTCAGTTTGGGACAACTGTTCTTATTAGGAGGGTAAAACTTCAATGTTTGAATATGTACAAGGTTTTGTACCTTAATATTAAGTTAATAGTTTTCTGGGATATATTGGAGGTGAATTTGTTTTTTTGTTTGAGGGCTTTCAATAAAACAAAAAGTTCTGTAAGATGTGACATGGGCTCAAATGGATATGACAAGAAGAAACTGTATAAAAGTTCAACCTGCCAAACATTAGTGTGGGCATGTAACACAAAAGCTGGAACTAGATACTTAACAAAAAAAATATGTTGCAAACAAAAGGTGAGAATAATAACGTAAAGGACCTTTTCAAAATTATCTTTAAATGTTAATGGACTTACAGATATATACAAAAAAAGAAAGAGTAGTGAACTGTATTAAAAATATAGAGTGCAAATAGCTATGCTACATGAGACACGTTTGAAAAAAATTGAAGATGTGAATTTGATAAATAAAGGTTTTGAGGATGGTTATTCATGGGACAAGGGAAAAGACGAGTACTTATATTAATGTTAAGAGGAGCACCAACAGTGGTAGAAGATAAAAAAGATGATAATGATAGATTTGAAGTACTAAGGGGCTACTGGCAAGGGCCGAGGATTAAACTGGCATGCATTTATATTCCACCTAAAATTGCTATAATGGAGCTTAACTAAATTCTGGGAGAAAAGTACAGTTTTGTACCTACCATAAATGTAGATGTTCGAGTGTTCACCCTGCTGCAGTCATCACACTTGGGTTATCCTACCGTCAGGCGGTCCCGCAGTTGGCCTCAGTTCCAAAGTCTTGGTCCGGCGTTGGTTGCTGTTGCTTCTTCCGGACATCAGTGCACCAGGGGTATATAAAGAGGCATCCAACGCCATTTTCTTCAGTTTTTCTTGCCCCAGATGTCAGGTGCCCCCAATAGGTAGGCAATATATATATATATATATATATATATATATATATATATATAGCTACATAAAAATAAAACAATACCTTCAGGCACAGGCAAATACACCACAGAGGTTGTATAGGATAGAGTGGTATAGATAAGTTCAGCTAGTTCAGAGGGGATGGAGGGAGGGTAACCTGAACTGCAGCAGGGTGAACACTCGAACATCTACATTTATGGTAGGTACAAAACTGTACTATGTTCATCGTGTTACCCTGCTGCAGTCATCACACTTGGGTTGAATCCCAAAGCTAAGGATGGGTGGTGGAGTTAAACAGGATTAGAAGAAGCTAGTAGGCCCTGCAAAACTGCAGAGGCAAAACCAGCTCTAGTCTTAGAATATAGAGGTAAGTGATAGTGTTTGGTGAAGGTGTGCACTGAACTCCAAGTTGCAGCTTCCAGAATATCCTTGGTTGGCACTCCCCTGAGAAAGGCTGCTGATGTAGCTGTAGCCCTGGTGGAGTGGGACCTAATGTTAGCAGGTACCGGTTTCCCATGATGCGTGTAGCATAAACGTATGCAATGCCCTATCCACTTAGAAATGGTCTGTTTTGAGATAGCTTTTCCTTGTGATCCTGCAGCATAGGCTACAGAGAGCTGGTCAGATTTTCTGAAAGCCTTAGTTTTATCCAAGTAGTAACGTAATTGCCTGTGAATGTCCAAAGAGTGCAGGAGTCTTTCTCCTTTGTTCTGGGGATTTGGGAAAAAGGTGGGCAAATGAATGGTTTGGTTTAGGGCCACAATGGATACCACCTTTGGCATAAAGGAAGGGTTAGTTCATAGACAGACTCTGTAGATGAAAAATGAGGAAAGGCTCCACTGCCATTAGTGCCTGTAGCTCTGAGACGTTTCTAGCTGAGGTTATTGCTAGTAGCAGGGCAGTTTTCCATAAAAGAAATTTTAAATCAGCTGAAAAAGCTGGTTCAAATGGCGGCAGTGTAAGCTTTTCCAGAACAAAGTTGAGATCCCAAGTAGGTGTTGGTGCTCTCCTGGGCGGTCTTATGTTCTTAGCCCCTCTGAGGTACTGTCTTAGGAGTGGATGTGAGAATAAAGGAGGATCCGTGTTGTAATGAGCTGAAATTGCTGAGGCGTGGATCTTAATAGATGAAAAGGAAAGTCCTTTGTGCAACATCTCAGTTAAATATTGTAGAATCTGAGGAATGTTTGGATCAAGGAGATTTTGGCCTTTAGCTTCCAGGCGCAAAATCTTTTCCATTTGTCTGAATAGGTTTTCCTGGTGCTGGGCCTCCTGGCCTCCAGAATGACATCCATAACAGCTTTGGATAGAGGTGTTGGCTGGTTGTTTAGGTAATTTGCCATACAGCCAGGTTTAAAGTCTTGAGCTGGCTGTGTAGAATCTGATTGTCTCGCTGGGTGAGCAGGTGAGGAATTTGTGGTAAAATCCATGGTGGGCCATGGGCCATGTTCCTTAGAATTGGATACCAATGCTGGCGTGGCCAGTCTGGTGCAATGAGTATCATTTGTGGCCTCTCTAATCTGACTTTCAGCAGTACCTTTGCTAAAAGAGGCAGTGGAGGAAAGGCATACACTGTTAATGTTTTCCAACTGAATGAGAGGGCGTCCACTTTCCAAGCTTGTGGATGGAATGCCCTTGTGCAAAATTTTTGAAGTTGGTAGTTTTGGGGGCTGGCAAACAGATCTATGTCTGGGCGTCCCCATTTTTGAGCTATCATTGCAAATACTTGTGGGTCTAGTTTCCACTCGTGTGGATCCATGATGTTTCTGCTTAGGTCGTCTGCCAATGTGTTTTTCTTTCCTGGCAGGAATTGTGCTTGTAATTGAACCTGGTAAGACAGTGCTATGTTCCACAAGGTCACTGCTTGCCTGCATAGAGGGTAGGAATGTGTGCCCCCTTGCTTATGTACCACATTACTGTGGTATTGTCCGTCTTTATTATTAGTTGTCCTGGGTGTAAGAGGTCCTTGAAAGCTGTTAGGGCACTCTGTACTGCTAGCATTTCTTTTTGATTGATATGCAGATGCCTCTGATCTGTAGTCCATTTGCCCTGACTGCACTGTCCTGCCATGTGTGCTCCCCAGGCATAGTCCGATGCATCTGTTGTCATAGTTTGCTTGGCTGTGGGTAAGGTGAAAGGTTGACCCTTGTTGAGGTGACATGCCTGTACCCACCATAGAAACTCCTGTTGAAGGCAGGGAATGAGTGGTATCATTGTTTCCAAGCTGTGGCTGTGCTGAGTCCATACGTTTTTCAGGTACCAATGTAATTTCCTCATATGCAGTTTTGCAAATGGGATTAGTAGTATGCAAGATGCCAAGAATCCCAAGGCCTGCAGAATTTTTCTTGCAGGGAGTTGGGTCTTTGTTGCCATTATTTTGAAATATTGAGTCAGCTGTTGTTGCTTGTCTGGCGTGAGATAAGCCATCTGGGCCATTGTATTCAAGCTGGCACCCAGGAATATTATGTTTTGTGAGGGCACTAGTTTTGATTTCTTTTTGTTTACTGTGTACCCTAGGCAACTTAGAAGGTGTTAGACAAATACCAGATATTTTAAAAGAATGTCCTTGCTTTCTGCTTGAATAAGGCAGTCGTCCAGATATGGGTATATTGTCTGCAGTATGCAATTACTGGTGCCAGGCATTTTGTGAAGACCCTGGGCGCAGTAGATAAGCCAAAGGGCAGTGCAGAGAATTGATAATGCGTTGAACCTGCAATGAAGCGGAGGTATCTTCTGCAATTTTGTCCGATAGGGACATGCAGGTATGCCTCCTTGAGGTCCAACGTTACTAGCCAAATATTCTTGCCCAGCATGGGAAGAAGCTGCTGTAGTGTTAGCATCTTGAATTTTGGTACTTGCAAATAGGTGTTCAGAATTGAAAGATCCAGAATGGGTCTCCATGCTTGGTCTTTTCTTGGGACTAGAAAGAGTCTTGAGTAAAATCCTTGCCCTTGCTCCTGTGTAGGTACCTGTTGAATGGCTCTCATGTCCATGAGAGCTGTAATTTGTTTCTGTGCCTCTGCCCATTGATTTGGTGGGCAGGTTTGACATACCTTCTATCCTTGGCAAGGTATGAAAGTGGAATCTGTATCCTTGTGAGACAATGTTTAGGACCCATTTGTCTTTTGTGATGATGTGCCAGTTGTCTACAAAAAAATGCTAATTTTCCTCCCAAGGGAGCTGCCAGGAGAGATTTGCTTGGTAGTTTGAGGACTGAGTCATTGTGTTTGTCTTCTGCTAGCTTGGGGCCTGTCTATACCTCCTTTCTGGGTAGCAGTACCCCATTGGCGAGGTTTGTAAGGACCTTGTGACTGACCTCTGCCCCTTGGGCGTCTATTTGCCCCTCTGTGATCTGTCAGAAGCTGGAAAGGACTAGTTTTTTGTTGGCCAATTTCTGCTGAAACGAGGGGGTTGTACCTGCAAAAAATCCTTGACCGTCTGCATAGACTTTGCCTTATCCTCCATTTTCTTTAAAACCTTTTCTGCTTTGACACCAAATAATACATCCTGCTGTAAAGGTGCATCCAATACTTTTGCTTTAACATGATCAGGCAGGGTTTGTTCTTTTAACCAAGCATGTCTACGTATGACAGACCCAGTAACAGCTGCTCTACAGGAAGCTTCCAATGAATCAAATCCACATTGTAAAGTATGTTTGCCACCTGTTCAGCTGCATGCAACAGATCCTGCATTTCCTTGAATTCAGACGGTTCAGTATGTGTGCTCATTTTTTTGTTTTAATTGAGACATTAGGAATTGCTGATATTTCAGCATGTGAAACTGACCATTTAATGCTCTCATAGCCAGAGTTGCTGAGGTGTATATTTTCTTTCCCCATCTATCTAGGGCTCTGGAATCCCTTTCAGAGGGCACAGGATTTTTAGCCATAGAAGCTTTAGCCCCCTTGGGACCCTGGGAAATTGTTTCTGGGTCAGCCACAGGGCTTTTATAAAGGAATTTGTGTGAGGCAGGTACTCTGTAGTATCTGTCTGGTTTGGCTGGAGCGGGAGGTAGAGAGTCTGGATTTAGACTAAACTCCAAGTAATCATCATCCACATTATCTAAAACAGGAGGGATAGCAAGTGGTCTGTGCTGGGGTAGTAAAAGGAACTCTCGGAGCCTTTTCTTAGAATCAGAGTAGTCCTGGCCTTCCCAGTGGAAATGTTCCCTCATGGTATGTAAAGTTTCCCCAAAGGAGTAGTCTTCAGGGGGAGATGCTGAGGGAATAGAGTCTTCAGCATCAGAGTCTTCATAAGGGGAAAAAGTGTAATCCTGTTCCTCAGAAGAATCTGAGGAAATTGAAACCTGGTCAGAGGAAGCATAATCCTCTTCTTGTCTTGGTCTTTTATCTGGAGGGAGATGGGAACCCCTGATTAGGGTAATCAAATCTTCAGCCATCTTAAGAATCTGTTTCTTAGGCATGGGGCCTTGAATTGTAGACTGATGTACAGTCTTTTTTGGTTTTAAAGGAGTTTTAACCTTAGTATAAGATGTAATGGTGAGTGTAGTCAGTCTGAAGACACCTTCTGCAACCGAAGGTGTTTCCACTGCACCGGGGTCTCCTTCTGCTCCGGTGTTGGAAGAGCCTAATGAAGATGGCTGCGTCGGCCTAGTACACTCCGCTTGAGAATCCGCAGCTGTCTGGGGTTCCAATTCTGCGGTCGTCAGGGGCTGCATAGGCGCCTCACTGAAAACCGGAGAACCGGCGACAAGCCCAGCAGAGGCCTCGGAGTCTGGCTTGTTCCTAGGCTACCTGCCCTTATCCTTATCCTTGCGTTTTTTATGCATGCCGGTCGTCGGTTGCTCTGATGGCATGATATAATTAAATTTCCTACCAAAGTAATGTCGTGCGAAGTCAAAATGGTGTTTAATAGTTAGTTTATTAAACCTAGCACAAAACCGACAACCTGTAACGTCGTGGTCTGGGCCTAGACAAGGAATACAATAAGAATGGAAGTCCTTATGAGGTATTTGCTTCCCACAAGAAATGCAATTGTTAACTTTTTCTGACATCGGACTGAGGCAAGAAAAGGTACCCCAATGGGGTACTTAGCTTTACTGAAGACTTTGGGCTGAAATTTGAATCGAAAATCTCAGGTGTCGGCCGACCGGCACTTGCAAACTGCTTCTGCTTCAGGCACCGTGCGGCAAGAAAGACTGAAGAAAATGGCGTTGGATGCCTCTTATATACCCCTGGCGCACTGACGTCAGGGAAGAAGCGACAGCAACCGACGCCGGACCAAGACTTTAGAACTCAGGCCGACTGCGGGACCGCCTGACGGCAGGATAATCCAAGTGTGATGACTGCAGCAGGGTAACACGATGAACATCAGTTTCCAGCAGGGAATATTACTTATAGGTGGGGACTGAAATTTGATTTGCAGCAGTGACATGGGGGGGGGGGGCAGAAAGGAAAATATAACAAAGGAGGGTAGATTTTTGAAGAAATTTATGAAAATATTTGGCATAGAAAATGAGAATTCAGTAGTAAGAGTTTGGAGTAAATTTACATACTATTCCCCAAGATACAAAAACTGAGCTAGGCTAGACAGAAGTTATATTTCACAGGAACATGTGCATTTAACTGAAAGTTTTGATATGCATTCAATATCTATTTCAGATCATGCATCAATAACTAAAATAAAAATGTACGGTACTGAAATAAAAATGAGACACTGGTGCTTTCCCACCTATCTGTTGAAAAGGGAGGAATTTAAGGAATCGGTAGGGGAAATTATTCAGAAGTTATTAGAGAAGACAGAAATTTCTTCTGAAACTATAGCTAGGGAGTGGGATAAAATTAAGGTGGAGTTTAAAAACAGAGTGGAAATAAGGAGAGAGCGATATGGTTAAGAAGTAATAAGAGGGACCGAGAAATGTTAAAGTATTGCAGAATAGGTGGAATCTCACAGAACAAGAGGAGCAATTGCAGAAAGCTAAGCAGAAAAAGGATTACACCGATAATATGCCATGACTTTAGAAAGACTGTTGTTAAGCAGCTGTGTTTGATAATGCCAGAGCATAAAAATTTTAGCACAATGATTCAGGCAACATAATGTAGAAAGAAAAAAGAACTGAAAACTAGTAAATAATAAAAAGCGGATCGCAACCCAAAACTTCTCGAAACTATTTATTAATCAAGAACAATAAAACAAGTATTACTTCACTTAGCGCTTTCACCCGTTCACATCACGGGTTTCATCAGAGTGAAGAATTTTTAACAGCAGCTACTTTAAATAGATGAAACTATCCAACCACATCAGTTGATTAATTAATTAATTACTTAATAATAGTTAGTTAAACAGCTGTCATAACAATGTTGAATAATAATTCTTGTATATATAAATAGTTTAAAAAATGATGATTTCCACAAGAAACATACTTTGTGTGTAAAACATATCCATAATGTAAGGGTATACTCCCAAAATGTGACACATAAAAACCATATCATCTGTAGGAATACAGCATATAATCTCCTTTAAAAACAGACCCTTTGTGTTATATATATGTGTGTAGAATAAATAATAGTTGTTTCATAAGTAATAAATTTTATAATAATAATAAATATAAATAAATACTAATAAATATAAATATGAAATAAATGTGTATACAAATATCTACTCCTAATATAAATATTAGTAAAATATAATGTGTGTTGTCTGTAATGTTAAAAATGGTAATATTAACCTTAAAACCTTAAAAACTTGTGTATAATAATTATATATATATATACAGAAAATGTTAGACTAAATGCTATAAGATTTTAATTTTAAATAAGAAGCAATAGATGTATGTTCGTTAATACCTGGCGGGTTACATGCATTTAACCTCAATTGCCAGAGACATTCCTTCAATTCTAGCAGACTATTAACATCTCCTTCTTTAATACAATTTTGAGGTATCCTATCAATAACAAAAAATAGAAATTTCTTAAAATCTGTGCAAGTTATACTATGCATGTATAGAGAATTAGTGTTTTTTTTATTTTTGATGTCCCTATTGTGTTCAGTAATTCTTTCCCTTAGCTTCCTAATTGTTTTGCCTATATAGTGCGCCTGACAAGTCAAACAACTAGCTAAGTATACTACTAATTTCGTATTACAACTTACGTGCCCGGGACATCTAATAGTCCGATTAAGACCTTTTATACATGTATCTGCAACATCTGCAAAAACCACATTTTCTCATTTGTGAATTTCTGTATACAGTTTCATTTTCAAAATAATCCTTTAGGTTTTTACCTCTACTAAACACAATTGTAGCATCGTTACCTAAACATTTCACAATCTCTATTTGATTGTTAAATACATTCCTCCATGTCTCTTTTATACTTTCTGACATTGTTTTAATGTTACTAGTGTAAGGTAAAACTAATGCACATGAATTTTCTTGACCATTTTTGTTCTTTTCCAGTTTGTTCTTACACATGCCATGTTTTAATATAGGCTTGAAATTAGTGTATCTTTTTTCTTTGACTTCCCTTTTAATTTGGTCTAGTAATTTGTTAGGATAACCCCTGTCCACAAACATATTGGATAGGGTGTCTAACTGCTGAAAAAACTCACCATCCTCACTGATGATCCTAGAAAGCCTCACCATTTGTCCCTTAACCAAATTGTACTTTTGGAAATAAGGGTGACAGCTCTTGAAATGAAGATAGGAGTTAGAAAATGTCTTTTTACGATAAATATTTGATTCTATATTTCCTTTTGTTTTCCTAAGTTTTATGTCCAGGTATTCACATCCTTCTTTACTAATATTATATGTGAACTTTAAAAACGTAGTAGTACTCTCTAAGTATGTAACAAATTCTTTCATCTCCTCCAATGTACCTTTCCAAAATGTCGTCCAAAAATCTTAGGTACATATCTACTTTTGACCAAAACATACTAGTAAAAACTTTTTCTTTCTCCCACATTGCCAGAACTAGGTTGGCGTAGACAGGTGCACACCTTGCACCCATTGCTACGCCTGAACTTTGTAGTGTTCATTTGCAAACTGAAAAAAATTGTTTTCGAGAACCATTTCCATTAGTTCTACTAGTAATTTTCGTTTCGTGGTACTAAAATTACCAAAATAGTTTAAACTGGCCTCAAACAATCGTAATCCTTCTTCAAGAGGTATTACGGAAAATAAATTAACAATATCTATTGTAACAAAAAAGGTGTTCTCTAAATCTGTCTTGTCATATTCTTTTAAATTCTCTAAGCAATTCCAAGAATCCTTTAATATGTGTTTAATATTTTTTACCACATCACAACAATTAATATCAATGTAGCGTGCTATTGCTTCAGTTTTAGATTGCTTTGCTGACACTATAGGTCTGAACGGTGGATTTGAAATGCTTTTGTGTATTTTAGGTATCCCAAATAGGGATGGGGTAATCGGAAATTCCACTAATAAATAATCATATTCTTCTTTCGTAATACTACCTTCAATAAGCAAGCCATATAACAGCCAGTCAATCTTTGTATAAGCTTTCAGCATGTCATATCTTGAAACTGTTAAATAAGTCGTGTCATCACTTAACATGCAAGTCATTTTGTGCTGGTAGTCCAAATTATTCATAATCACTACCCCACCCCCTTTATCGGGCTTCATAATTCTTAAATCATTAAATCACTGGATGTACTTAATTCTCTCAAACAGTTTCTTTCTGCTACTGTGAGGTTGTCCTCTGTTAAGTGTGTTTCCTTCCATGCCTTTCTTATTTGTATTTCACATAGCATTTCAAAAAGGTGAATGACAGGGTTACTAGGTGGTATAAAAGTACTTGACCTTTTTAGTGTAAAACTCCTAGTTTCTAGTGTCAGATCAGTGTCAGTCCTACTTTTAAAAAACATTTTCAGATTTAAAAGTCTAACATAAATTTTTAAATTTAACAAAATTTTCCCAATATCTGTCTTAAAATTGGGAATAAATTTAAAACCTTTTTTAAAAAGTGATACATCATTTCCATTTAATTGTCTTTCTGTATAATTATATACAGAAAATCCACCATCTAAAATAATGTCACATTTTAAATCATTAATATTCTGTGTTAAAAAAACTTCTTCACTACTACTCAAATCGTTAAAAAGAAGAATATCAGTTTCACACATATTTGTTAGTATTTGAGAACTTTCATTCAGTGAGCTTTGTGCTCTAACTTTGAATTTGTCAACTTCATCATCATTTATTTCATCAGTAAAACTTTCAGCATCGTTTATCCTGTTATCAGTGTCTAAGACCAATTTTTTATTTTTATTATTATTTAGTATTCCTGCCCGAATCTCATCCTGTAATTTTGCTGTGCATAATTGCCTTGCCCCCGGTAACGCTCCTTCAAGCGTTCCAATCTCCGAAGGGCAGGCTCTTCTAAAAAATGCTCATCTTCTACATTCACCTGCTCATCCTGAATTCCAGTGTTCCTTCCAAATTCTGTTCTAAATAACATATGGTTTTTGTTCTGTGTCACATTGGTGTTGTCATTATGACTACTTTCCACATTGTAAGTGTTATAAGTGTTGTTCCCTGTTCTCCTAAAAAGCAGTTTATAATCCTTAAAGTGAGAGTATGCTTTGTTACATGAATAGTCATTAGTATCTCTCTGCAATTTTTCGTTTTTGTTTTCCAAACCTTTGCTAACATATCTGTTAGTTTCCACTAAAATGATGTCAAATTTACCCTTATTATATTCAAATAATAAGTCATTTCTTATACTATTATCTAATCTAGTAAGTTCAACATTTAACTGGCTAGTTTAACATTATTGTTTCTAATAATAAGTTTCATCAATTGTTTACCCGTGTTGTTAAATATATCTATAAGTTCATTAAAAAGTTCACTGTCCTTTTCAAAACCAAATGGTACCTTGAAAACTCTAAGTCCTTTAGGTACCTGGTTGAGTTCCAAAGATCTTTCTAAGTAAACTTTGTCCATTTGTAGTGCTTTGTATTTCCGCAAGATTTTGCCAAACTCCTCTAGTTGCTTTTGTAAGGATTCCGTATCGTGACCAATGTGTGTTTGCCCAAAACGAGGAATGGAAAGTACCTCATCCAATTGTGGAATGTTGAAATCAAAATGTCGGACGCCAATACACCCGTCCCTAGCGTTCCTCTCCGGATTCGGCTTCGGAACCTTGTGCCCTCCAGCTACTTCCGTGGTACGCACTGTCCTACCGCCCATCGAATCCGTCGGACAATGACTGGCTACGGGGTTACTGCGTGAAGTTCCTGGCGTTGAATGTGACGTAAAATTCTGCTCGTCAGTATCAGACAAGGAAATGTTAATGTTTTCGACAACCACATTGTCCCTCTTTTGTGAATTACCATTGACAGCACCACTGACTTTCTCTCTGCAAACTCCGTTAGTGTTATTTTGCTCTTTAACAACCTCTAAAAGGCGTTGGGTAATTAACAATTGTTGTTGAAGTAGCTGCTCCATTACAAACCCAAAAAAATACGAAATTATTTAATTGCCGTAATTGTATAAAATAGCCCGTAGAAGGTCAGGAAGCGAAACACCAAATCCACTAATGAAACAAAAAAGAACTGAAAACTAGTAAATAATAAAAAGCGGATCGCAACCCAAAACTTCTCGAAACTATTTATTAATCAAGAAGTTTTGGGTTGCGATCCGCTTTTTATAATGTAGAAAGAGTTGTCGCCAAGCTTAAGCACCCTATAACAAGGAAGATAACAAGAGATCCTGCAGGGGTACTTTGGAGATTTTATGAAAGTCTGTATTAAACAGAGAAATATGGAGATCAAGAAAAGGTACAAATAGAAATCTATATGGAAGAATTAAATATGCCAAGGTTAGAGGTAGATGAGGCTCAATTACTGACAGAATAGGAGGAGATGTCTGGAAGCTAAGAAGGAAAAAAACGAAGATCTGGAAGGTTTTAACAGTATTTTAAGAGGTAGAAAAGCACCAGCATCCTGGATGAATCCGGTGGTGGCCGTAATACCCAAATAGGGTAAAGACCCATCAGATCCAACTTCACACAGGCTCATTTCAATCTTAACACATGATTATAAAGTGTTTATGTCTATAACGGCTAAGAAATGGCAAAAGTGATGCCAAAACTGATAGATACTGATCAATGTGGTTTTGTGGAGGGGAGGCCAATATTTGACAACATTAGACAACATTAACAGAACACTGATGGCCCAGAAGGAAGCTGAATGTAAGAAAATACCACTGTTGTTGGTGGGTCTTGATGCAGAGAAAGCATTTGACAGAGTAAGCTGGGAGTTTATGAGCAGGGCAATGGAAGCATTTGAAATACCTGATAAAATGATAAGGCTGATTAGGAGGGTATATGAGGGACTGGAGGAAAATAAATTGGGTGGGTTCCTCTCTGATAATTTCTGTCTGAGCAGAGGAATCAGGCAGTAGTGTCCTCTTTCTCCCTTTATTTGCACTATATTTAGAACCAATGGCAAAGAAAATAAGAGACTTAGAAATTCAAGGCTACAGCTGGTATGGTAGACAAGAAAAGCTGCCTCTGTTTGCAGATGATATTTCATATCTGATAAAACCAGAAAAGGTATTTCAGTGTTGTGGAATATTTTGAGGCAGCTTCAAATCTTTTCAGGATATATTAATGAAGCTAAAACAAAGGCAATGGCTGTAAATTATGTAACCACAAACACACTGGTTTGGCAATATCCATACTTATGGGGACAAGATAAAATGAAGTATTTAGGAGTATGGATTAAAAAGGATTTTGGTAGGATATGTGGGAAAAGACTAAACAAAAGACAACAGAAAAAGTAAGACATTAGGTCTGTTATATGGATAGCAAGATACAAGCAGTTAAAATGATTTTAGTCCCATTAGTTTTATACACAGGTCAGGCATATTTTTATCAACCAGACGTGAAGTTGTGGATAGTAATTAATAAGCAACCAAAGGATTTTATCTGGGAGGAGAAAATAGCAAGAGTCAAGTGGAATAACGGATTCCTCCAATTGAATAAGGTGGTTTGGGATTACCTGATTTGAAGGGGTATTTTACATCTGCACAGTTAAGGCACCTATACACAGCACAAGCAGAAACCTATAATTCAAAGTGGAAAGGGATGATGAGAAAACGGGGGATACTCAAGAAACACTGACAGAATGCTATTTTCAATGCAGATCCTTAAGGAGAACAACAACAACCATGCAGATTATATTCATAAAGTAGTGAAAAGTATTCAAAGGACTAAACCAACATGGGAATGGAGAAAAGAGATTCTGTCGATAGGGATGACTGCAATTTGGGATACAGACAACAGGGGGCTGGAATTTATTGGAGAAAACTGGTAAAAGAACCACAGTACTGGGAGCAAATAATTGGAGATGGAAAGGTAACAGAATGGGAAAAGGTTATTTATTTGGACTGCAGGATAGAGATGGTCTGACCTATCAAAGACCGATAACAGAGTATAGACAAAGACAAAGAGAAATAAAAAGGGGGATCCTAAGTGAAAGACCAGCTCTGGTAGAGTTTTTAGTCGAATCTAGAACAGAAGCTGCTGTTAAAAAAAGGAATAATTAGAACAGCATACAAACTATTGCATCGTTAACTACAAGAATCAAATCAGAAGTTGTCAGAAAGGATTGGGAAGACAGATTAGATCAGCAATTCACAAAGAAACAATGGGGGATATGTGTGTCCCAAATATGCAACGTCTAGAAGATTTAGGATCTTTGCTTAGTACATAGGTATTTTTATACCCCAAGTAGACTTCAAAGAATTTTTCTTCAGGTAGACAGCAAATGTTTGAGGTGTGATGGGAAGAAACAGGTAATTGGGAACATGTGTTGGCAGACTATAAAGATTCCCTGCACACTGCTCTGTCAGAAATGCTAGATGAGCAAATTGGTTAACTACAGAAATTATTTTTTGAGCTAGGATACAGAATTGGAATTGCCTAGACATAGTAAGGCTTTGCTCAAACTAATTATGGTGGCTGCCAAAAAGCAATTACTAGAAAATGAAAAAGTCTAAACCAACTTTACTAGAAGTAATGAGTACAGTAACAGAGAAAAAGCAACTGGAATTGGGATCTTTAGAAAAGGGTAGGAGCAAATTACATAGGAAAAATTGGGAACAATGCATGCAGAGGAGGAACAAGGTTTAAGAGAAGGTAGGATTTGAATGAGCTATGTAATGTTTAACTGGCAATGACTGGATAGAGTACAAGTGATGTAGGTTTGCAACTAAAATTATGTTGATCCAGCAACCCCCAAGGCAAAGCTCTCTACTACTGTATCATGGCCAAACTCTGGAGCTCACTTCCATTAACAAGTCATGAATCAGTTAAGCCTAGACTTTTCAAAGCTCAATTAAAATCACAGTTCTTTGACAGCTGGACCTATGACTGTTCATCTCACTCTTCTATATGCTCTTCCAACTCCAGGCTACCCTTTCACCACGTATTCTAATTCATTCTTTCAGACATTCACCTATGCTGCCAACCATTCAGCTGAGGTTCCAGATTGATCTCCTCTTCAATTCTTTTCACTCTTTCTACCTCCTTTTGGCTTCTCTTCTGAACCTCTGAGACTGATATACATCATTTTATATATATATATATATATATAAAATAAAATCACACATATATATATATATATATATATATATACACACACAATTTTATATATATATATATATATATGTGTGTGTGTGTGTGTGCGTACACATACACCTTTCTTAACACTAATCCCTTCCAATATCTTATCTCAAGCACTACACAAACATTTCCTAGCTAAACTGTTTTTGCTACCAACTTTCATTTCCTTATTCCTTTTCTCACACTCCCTTGTTTTTCAACTTGGCTTCTCAGATATCTTAATTTCTATCTCATTCTCTACACACCTACAGCTGTCTATTTTCCTAGCCTATGTTGTACTATGTCTTTTTACATTGCAACAAAGATACCAATCTTTAATGACTGTTCCTTTAACTACTGCTGTTACATGCACATTACTGAAAACAATGTTAATCAATGTACTTGTCTCCCTAGGCCTCCACAGAAAAGGATTCATAACTGGCCCAATCAGTCTCTCCTAGTAAACAATGGAAATAAAAATAAATAAATGGTAAACAAAACTGTCTGGATCAGAAGTGTGCTAAGAATTAGATTGGCTTAGTCTCCAGAAGTAGCTGCTTCACTAAAGAAGGAGAAGCACAAAACTTTTAGTTATGTACTCACCATAACTTCAGATGTTTGGGATCCATCTCGCCTACATTCTGACTGATGGGTTCGGAGCCGATCCCTCGGCTCCGACTCGGCACGCTTATGCCAAAGAGCAAAGTCTCTTATTGGCTGAGCTTACTATATTCCAGGATGCACCACTACCAGTCCCCCAGATCTAGTTTGTCCGCATACATACACAGACACACATGCTGCTTATATAACATCGTCAGATGAAACAAGATAAACAGTAAAAACTCAAAACCGTTCAATCTCTTCTGATCTCCAAGGCAGGGGGAAGGAGGGTGGGTATTAGGAATGTAGGCGAGATGGATCCCAAACATCTGAAGTTATGGTGAGTACATAACTAAAAGATGTTATGTGATCCTATCTCGCCTACATTCTGACTGATGGGACAGCGTCCCTAGCACCTGAATCCTGGGTGGCTCACTGGAAAACACTCCTGAGTACCGTGGAACCAAATGATGCTCGCCCTTTAGATGCCACATCCAATTTATAGTGGGAAATGAAATGTGCGGGTTGGACCAAGTAGCCGCAGCACAAATCTCAGAAATAGCGAGCTTGGAATGAAAAGCAATAGAAGTAGCCATAGCTCTGGTAGAATGAGCTTTGATAGATGTCGTAAGTTGCTTATTTGAAGAGGAATAAGCCTGAGTTATGCAATCTCTAATCCATTTGGAGATAGTAGCTTTAGTGATGGTTTTACCCAACTTATTATCTGAAAAGGACACAAACAACTGGTCTGATTTTGAATTTGTTGAGTCCTGTCTAGATAGAAGCGCAATTGCCTGTGAACATCCAATTTATGGAGGGTGTATTCCGCTTCGTTGGAGAATTTTGGAAAGAAAACTGGTAGCTCTAGAGATTGTTGGAGACAGAGATTAGAACAAACCTTTGGAACAAAAGATGGGTTAGGCCTAAGTGATACTCTATCCTTGTGAAAAATCAAGTACGGTGGTTTGATAGATAGGGCTTGAAGCTCTGAAACTCTTCTTGCAGAGGTAATTGCAATTAAGAAGGTAGTCTTCCAAGACAGATATTTTAACTCACATGTAGCAGCCGGTTCGAAAGGGGAAGATGTTAAGGCACGAAGTACCAAATCAAGATCCCACGGAGGCGCAGGATGAAAAACTGGAGGTCTTAACAGCCCAGCACCTTTAATGAAAGTTTTGCATAATCTGCTGCTCATCAACGGTGGATCCATGGATTCGTGAAATTTAGAGATAGCTGCTAGTTGGACTTTAATAGTAGAGACTGAAGATCCTTGATTAAACAAGGATGTTAAAAATTTCAAAACCTCTGGTATCGGGGCAGAGATAGGGTCTAAGCCCCTGAGCTGAGCCCAGATAGCAAACCTCTTCCACTTACTGAGGTACAATTTCTTAGTGGTGGGTTTGTGGGCCGAAGATAAAATGTGAATAACTTCCGGGTCTAAGGTGTGATTTCTGACTAAAGTCGGAAGTGGAGGAGCCAAGCTGTCAATTTCAAAGTGTGAAGGGACTGGTGTAGTTGTCCCGACTGGTGAATCAGCAGATCCGGAGTTAGATCCAAAAACCAAGGATCGTCCACAGCATGTTTCTTTAGGTAGGAAACCATACCTGGCGAGGCCAGTCTTGAACAATTAGTATCATTGTGGACCCCAATTGAGAAGCTTTCTGGATGACTTTGGGGAGAAGTGGAACCGGAGGAAAGGCATAAAGTAGTCCTGTTGGCCAAGGTTGGACTAGAGCATCCGTAGCTGCCTCCCCTGGCGTGGAGTCAAGGAGAAGAACCTTTTGCACTGCGTTTTGTGGTGTTGCAAACAGGTCGCAGCACGGGTCCCCATCTTCTGAAAATCTGAGCTGCTACTGTTTCGTTCAGGGACCACTCGTGAGGAGAGAGAATCGTCCTGCTTAATCTGTCTGCCAATATATTGAATTTCCCTGGAATGTGGGTCGCTACCAAGAAACGGTTGGTAGCTACAGCCCATTCCCACACTCTCATGGCCTCTCTGCAAAGGGGGTAAGATCTGGTCCCTCCTTGTTTGTTTAGATACCAGACCACCGACATGTTGTCTGTGTGGATAGCGATAATGCCTTGAGGGAGGAACTTGTGGAGGGCCTGTAGGGACAGAAGTACAGCCCTCATTTCCAATACATTGATATGGAGAAAGGTTTCGTCTGGAAGCCAAGAACCCTGAACTAACCTGCCCAGACAATGCCCCCCCCACCCTGCCTGGGAGGCATCTGTCGTCAGGGTGGCCACGGAGGGATAACAAAGGTCTTCCCTGATTCAGATTGGATGGCTGAAGCCACCAGCGGAGGTCCGGTTTGCACGTTTCTGTGATCAGAATGGGGTGATTGAGGGGGAGATTCTGAAAGGACCATTGTGTCGATAACAGCCACTGAAGAATCCTCATGTGCAATCTTGCCAGTGGAACTAGGAGAACCGTGGCAGACATCGAACCTAAAAGCTGCAGGACCATCCTGGCTGGGGCTTTGGATCTTGGAAGCAGGGCTTGAACTTGACTTTGTAAAGTTTGAATCCTTTCGGTAGGAAGAAAGACGCGCATCAATTTTGAGTCTATCTCTGCTCCTATGAATCTTATGCGCTGAGAGGGCAGCAAGACAGACTTTGACCAGTTGAATGTAATTCCCAGGGTAGCACCCAGGGAGATGGTGGCTTTGAGGTTGTCTATTAGTAGATGCCTGGTGGTGGCAGTCAGGAGCCAGTCGTCCAGATAGGGAAACACTTGGAACCCAAGACTCCTCAGGTGAGCAGTCACTACTGCCAAACACTTGGTGAACACCCTGGGGGCTGTGGTGAGACCAAAGGGCAGTGCACAAAATTGGAAATGACTGTTTCCCAGGCTGAAGCGCAGATACCTCCTGGACGCCTGATGTATCGGTATGTGATAATAGGCGTCCTTGAGATCTATGGAGCACATCCAAACATCCTTCTCCAACAATGGGAGAATGGATTGTAAAGTGACCATTGAATTTGGACTTCATGACGGACTGGTTTAGTTTGCTGAGATCCAATATTGGTCTCAGGTCCCCTGTCTTTTGGCACTAAAAGAACCTTGAGTAATTTCGGATCCGATCTGGTCTGTGGGGACGGTTGGAGGACTCCTTTTCTAGCAGCTTTGGCTTCTGCGGCTGCAATTTCCCTTTGACTGGGTGGTGGGTCCGGGATTTTTTTGGGCGGTGGGGGTGAGTGTGTGAAGGGAATGGTGTAACCTCCGGCAATAATCCGAAGCACCCATCTGTCCTGAGTGATAGACTCCCAGGCTTTTAGGTGCTTGGCAAAGCGGCACCCGACTGGCTCGAGCAGCACAGCCGGGCAATCCCTCATGAAGTGTGGGAGGCTGAAGAGCCACGAAAGGACTCGCGGTCTCCAGAATTGCGGGGGCCTCTGCCGCCTCTGGGACAGCATCTCCCAGAAAAATTTCCCGTCCTCTGCCTCTGGAAGGGAATCTTCCTGCTGTTGAGGAAAAAACTTACGGGATTTGGAACCACATCTTCCCTCCTCCTTTAGCCTTGGGGTAAGGCCGAAGGGAGTGGAATAACGTGCCCCTACGGCAGATAAAGTTTTCCCTCTTGCTCACAGCGGGTAAGAGTGTCTTTAACCTTAGGTCCAAACAAAGAGGACCCATCAAAGGGAGCGTCGGCGAAGGAAGACTTGAAGGCCTCCATAAAAATGACACAAGCGGAGCCAGGCTTGTCTCCGTGAGCCACGCCTGTGCCTGCCGCTCTGCCGCCCCTTGGCTGCATATGAAATGAGCCTCATGGACGAGTTAGAAATCGAGGTAAGGATAGCCAACTGAGAGCTAACCGACTAGGCTAGCTGCTCAGGTAGGTTACCTGAGAGGGAATCTGACAGCTCCTTGACCAGATCCCTCTGTAGCCTGGTAAAATGTGCCAAATAATTCAGGGACCTTAGTGTAAAGGCCGCTGAAGTCAGGGTGCGCTTCCCGTGCGTCCATGCTCCTAGACTCCTTATTAGGAGGATGGACGGACGTTGAAGCCTCTGCCACGTCCTGTTGTGTAGCAGATGCCACCACCATGGCATCTACAGCCACGCCTTTTGTCAAGAACTCCTTCTCGGGTGGGGCAGACAGAAATTTGTTAGGGCGAGAAGGCACTGGTTCCACAGTATCTGGATGTTCCCACGCCCTCCGACAAACCAAATCCAGGAGCTCGTCGAAGGCGGAGACACCCAGGAGGCGGAGGCTGAGCCCCAAAGGCCTTGAAGCACTGACTCATCAGCAGAGGGGTTTGGATATCCAGCCGCCTCGTTGTAGGATCTCTAAAATGTCTGCGAATGAGACATCATCCGAGGGGCGACTTGGGGACCCCTCCGCATCATCAAGATCAGTGTCCGATGTAAGAGACTCGGGGAGTCCACGTGCTTCCTCTTGCACGATCTCTTCCTTGGGGGCTCCTCCGAAGACAACTCGAAGAACCCTCAGGAGGAGGAACCCCAGTGGGGTAACCTCAGGCCCAGGGCTCCGCTGCCTAGGGACAGGGAACTGCCAAAGACCCAGTCTCCACGCCCAGGGAAGGTGCCGGTAAAGCGGAGAGATGGCGAAGACTTGGCCAAGGCACTCCTCATAGCTCTGAAAGCGGACCCCCAGAATCCTGGGAGTGTCCGGTCTCGAGCCATGATGGCAGGAAGTCCCGCAGCCAAGCACCGAGAGGGAGGCTCGGAACCGACAACATAGGTCCCGAAACGTCACCCCCGGGTCCGGCCGAAGAAGTCCGCATGCCAAACTCGGACCCGAAGGCCGGGGTTGGAGTAAGGGTCGGAGCCGACCCTAGGATCTCCACCGGCTCCAACAGCACCTGCTCCGACGGAGCCGAAGCGGTCGGAGGAGGAATGGCAACGGCATGGGCTATCGGCTCCGAAGCCAATTGGGTCGGAGCCGAAACAAATTTTTGAAAGACTGGGGACTGGAACAGTCTTTGGAGCACCCTGTCTATGTCCGAATCTGACATCCTTGATGACCTAAAGGAGACTGAACGGAGTTGGCCTCTCCAACGGCCCCAAGGGGCTAGGGGACCGGCTCCGAGGCGACGCGATAACTATCGGCGCCGAAGGAATACCCAAACTAGTTTCCATCGGTGCCGAGGAGGACTTAGGCGCCGAGGAGGAAGTGTCTGAGCGGACAACCTTCATCGGCTCCGAGACCAGTGGAGCCGATGAAGGTGACCCGCCTCTCGATGCCCCAGCCATCGGCTCCGAAGCCAGAGGAGTCGAGACTGGAGGCATCGAGGTAGACCGTTCCGCTCTCGGCTCCGAAGTCCTTGGAGCCGAAGGAGAAGCCTGCCTATGTCTTTTGGCGGTCGGGTCCGACGGACTGGTCGGAGCCGACGCCCTTTCTTTAGCAGGAGAAGGAGAGGATGCTAAAGCTTCTTCAAAAGAGGGTTTTATAAGGCCTTTCAATATAAGCTTATTTTTCCTCTCTTGGAGGACCCTCGAGGAAAAAGCGTGACACACGCTGCAGGACTCCTGCAAATGTTTGGCGCCCAAACAATATACACAGAGAGAGTGGTCATCTGTGATAGACATTTTAAAGCTACATTTAGTGCACTTTTTGAAGCCCGAAGGCCTAGGGGCCTGAGACATTATAAGAAAACTGAGTACTCTCTCTCAGACAAAACTTTGTTGGAAAGGACTGACCCTACAAGATCAACTTGCCGTTCACAGTGATAGCCAAATAAAATAAAGGCCAACTGAAGACATACAACAGTGAATAAAGTATATAGAAATCCAAGAACCCCTAAGGTTCAAAAGGGATTAACCAACAGGAAAGGCCCTATGGATCAAGGGAGCCTGTACCGGAACAAACACCAATCACACACAA